>NW_019154111.1:18035148-18241823 GCF_002288905.1 Enhydra lutris kenyoni | reverse complement strand
CAGGGTCCTGGGATCGAGCCCCACATTGGGCTCTCTGCTCAGCAGGGTGCCTGCTTCCCTTCCTCTCTCTCTCTCTCTGCCTGCCTCTCTGCCTACTTATGATCTCTGTCTGTCAAATAACTAAATAAAATCTTAAAAAAAAAAAAAAGATTATATTACATAGGGGCACCTGGGTGGTTCAGTGGGTTAAAGCCTCTGCCTTTAGTTCAGGTCATGATCCCAGGGTCCTGGGATCAAGCCTTACATAGGGCTCTCTGCTCAGCAGGGAGCCTGTTTCCTCCTCTCTCTCTCTCTGCCTGCCTCTCTGCCCTCTTGTGATCTCTGCCTGTCAAATAAATAGATAAAATTTTTTAAAAAAAGATTATATTACATAGTATTTGTCTAAAGTACAGGTGATTTTCAAGGTAATAGAATTTATTTATTCATTTCTTTTTTTCCCAGCAAATATTCAGAGTTCTCACAATGATGCAGATACTATTTTGCATGCCAGGAATGTAAGTCAGACAGGGTCCCTCCTGTCATGAAATCCATCTTCAAGTCTGGGGTGAGCAAATTTGCTCTAAATGAGCAAATAATAAAACAAAATATTTCAGGGTAAAAATAATTGTGATGAAAAAATTAAAACAGAGCAATAAAATTGAAAATGAAGTAAGTTGGGCAGTTTAGGCAAGACGTTGCCTAAACATTAAAAAATTTCCCCCATCCATCATGTTTTCTAAATTCTGTCCTCTATTTAGGTTCTTCCTTCATGTTCATCAACCAGGAATCCAGAGAGGGTAGACTAGAGCAGGAGGCCAGAGTTTTGCCATATACTGCTGGAACCATACAGGTTAGACTAGGGGAAGGGAAAGCACTGCATGCCTTTGAACTCTCCAGGGCTTCTCTCTGGTCCTGCTTTATCTCTGAGCCCTGAGTCTAGGTGCGATGGGCAACAGGGAACTGTGTACCTGCCCTTGATTGCTCTGTCCTGGCTAGTTTTCTCCAATAAATGCTGTGCTGGGTCTGGTACTTGTCATTCAGATGCATGCTAAATGTATTTATGAAAGTTTACTGCAGAAGGCTTTATAATAAGGAAGAATACATAGTATGTGTCTAGTTATTGAATATTGATTAAATAACTTAACATGACAAACATGACAAAATGAATAAGAATCATGTTGTTCTGAAAAGAAAGCTGTATTTTACCAATTCTGTAGCCCACAGCCCTTTTGATCCACCATCCACACCTCCATCCATCCTTCTTCCTTCTAATTTTCTTATTAACATTAATATTCAATAAGGTATTTTTTCCCACGAAGTATTTATCATATTACTTCAAGGGATTGAAAACATCCAAATTTTGTTAAAGTGACTCCATGTCATGATTTTGCACTATATCTAAAATCTTCAGTGTTCTCTCCCATTTAAGTTTGTGTCATCAAAACCAAGTAAGATGGTCAATAATCTGATGTTAACCAAAGCCGCCCAAACAGATGCCCTACCGTGGTGACATTGAAGTATTTTCTTCTGATTAGACGGTCATTAGCATAATTATTATAGAAATGTTAAGACTTGAAGTAAGGGTGAATGTGGGCAATCAGAATTTTTTTTAAAAAGTTGCAATCTGTGTGCAGTTAACTCATTTAAATAGCCCAACATGTAGGAAGGCCCTAAGGAAATACATGGGGTGTGGGGGGAAAGGGGTGATGTCGATCAAAGGGTACAAACTTTCACTTATAAGATAAATAAGTTCTTGTGGCCTAAGGTGCAGCTTGATGACTATAGTTAACAATATTATAGTATATCCTTGAGAGCTGTTGAGAGAAGAGATCTTAAATGTTCTCACCATACACACAGAGATAACTACATGAGGTAATGGAGGTGTCAACTAATTTTATTGTGTTAATCATTTGACAATATATACATATATCATATCACCATGTTGTACACCTTTTATACAATACATCATCTCTATCTCAATAAAGCTAGACAAAGAAAAAAGAAAACACTGGGGAATACTAAGAAATCACATCCCTTAGAAAAAAGCTATTTATGAGTGATTGGCTGTAAACACCTTAGAGAAATAGCAATTAGGGCAGTATCCTCACCCAGAGGCTGCATCATTTTTGATGGCTGCTGGTAGAGGCAAAAACATATGGTGGGAACAATGTACACAGGTATGGGTGAGTAAAGCCAGCAGAGACTGTGGATGAATGTTAGGAAATGAAGATGCAACTATTGGAAAGTGAGTTCCTTTCTAGCTTACACTTTGTTTATATGACGATATGTATGATGAGAAATATACAGAGAAACTTACACACAGAAAATTATTCTTGAAGCACCAGTTCTTTTATTTGTTGGGACAGGTGTTCCAATTGCAAGGATGAGTTTTGATGTCCATTCGGAAGCAATTCATCTCGGTTTCCATGAACAAGCTTAGAGCCTGGTTCAAAAATGCAGTTGATTTTATTTATGTGATGTGTTCTGGCTTCTGGGTGCCTAGAGAAACATAACTCAAATTACATTCTAAGAGCAACGTCGTAAGCAAGCTTCTCAACTTCCAAACAAACAAACAAAAAACCAAAAAGTACCAGGGGTGGGAACTGGGGAGGGTTTGAGGTAGGAGTGAAAATCAAAGTGCTTGGATTTTGGTAAGAAAGCTCATTCTGTGATGTATGGAAATGGGGAGCAAACTGGCAGTTCTATCATTGTATATCATTAAAAAGAATAAAAGTTTTTAAGGACTTCTCCTTCATGTCTGAGCATAAAGCAAGTACCCAGAAAGTAACTGCCTTTCTTCAGGTCCCTTGAACCATATGATGACTTGGTTGCATTTGAAAACCAGTTTTGTATTTTGATCACAATAGTCAGTAAGAGCATACTGGAAAAACATACTGACATCATGTAGTTTTCAATGATTACTGATGTGGAAATATGACTTAGAGGAGAAACTTCTCCCATTGAGGCTACTCTGTGGCTAACCCTTCTTGTATGTAGTTAAAATAAGCCCATTTTCCACCAAATTTTATTTTGTAGAATGTCATACTATGGAAAGACTCTAGCTCAGCAGTAACCAAAATGACCCCATGACTAGGACAGCCTTAACATTCCTCTCAGCTTGCCTGACTTCAGACAGACTTCCTCCTCATTCCAGGCTCCTGATGTCCCTTTCCTCAGAGCATCTGCTTTAGAAAACATGTAAATTCTTTCTCTGCCCCTTTGAGATATAAACCTTTTAGAAGCCTTTTGCCAGTATTAAACCCAGAAATGTCTTTCTCCAGGAGCTGGGAGTTATTTCTTTAAAATGTAATCATCAAGGAGACAGGGCCACAGTGTCTGTGGGAGAAGAGGAGGCTAACTGTGTAGTTCTGTGCATGTGCACAGGAGCAAACACGGAGGGCCTAATCACAGAGAAGAACATTCGCAGGCTTAGGAGTAACTCTGTGGCTTCACACACTGACCAACCTTACTTCCTAGGATCCTCCAATACTCTTCCACAAGCTCACCCCAGTGCTGGCAAACTCTTCTGCCGTTGATTTCAACGAACATGAATTCAAACGCAATTCTGGCCTTGCTCTCCTGTTGCAATTGCTTTGCATAAAATCTTCCTTACTTATTTAACTTTGACTGGTGGAATTTTTGCTTGGACACCCAAATGTGATTATCTGTCGTGGGCATGAAAGCCTCTACTGTCCCGATGAGCTGCTTGATATAGTTAGTGTGACTAGAAGGGTTTTGGCAGAGGATGAGGGCAGGCCTGGATGAAAAAAGAATTGATTTGCATGTAGTGGTAGGTCTCTACCGCTTTGTCTACTCAATCTTAATGAAAATAATAGAACAAAATTATAAATTACATTTCATAATTTGTGTAGCTATTTTATCACCAGTAGTTTGACAATCTCTGGTGTTAATAATTCCTTCTGTTTTGTTTTGTTTCCTTTCAGGAATGTTATTGGCTGGAGTAGGGAAGAGTGTTTATACCCCCTATATCCTATGGATTGTTGGAGAGAAAGAGAGAAAGAAAGAGAGCAAGGGAGTGAGCTATGTTTGTACGCCCTCATTCTTGCATACTTAGAAGACATCTGTCTAGACTTACTGAAACCCCGAAAACAAATATCAGGGACCATAACAAAGAAAGCCACAAACCAGAGGGCGCTTTCGAGGAGCTTGCTGCTCTCATGTTAATTGCTTCAGACTTAAGGTAGTGACCCTAAGGAGTATTGTTCTTGGAAAACACCTTTGGACTTTGAGAAGATTACAACCATTTGTAGATATCTGGTGGCTGTCCATTATGAATGGAGCTCTTAGAAATTCTTTAAAAATTAAAGAGTTGGGGAAATGTTAAATATAATTAAACTTCCTGTTTCTTGAGACTTTTTGTGATTGTTTGTCTTACAAACCATCCCCAGCAGAATATGATTAAACCAATGAAAAAGGAGTTTGATTGTGGTGGTGATAATAATGGCAGTGGTGTGGGGAGAGGAGTGAAGTCTAGAATAATAATATTAAAAAAATAAAGATGGTATAATTGTCATCACCAGCCATTACCTAATTAGGCTGTCCTACTCTCTTAGAAACGGTAATAGCAAATTTAATAGCTTTATTTATATGTCAAAGATGGATTTCACAGATAACTAGCAAATTGCCTAACACTCTGAAGTTCTAAGTAAATCTCCTGAGTTAAAGTCAGTCTCTACTGGTGATGAAATCCTTTGAGAATTCTGCAATGAGCTGGGTCTGGGGGAAGGTAGATAGGAGAGGCTCTTGCTTATGACAAAAACAAACTTTGATGCCCAAAGAAAATAGTTTTCTCCAAATCAATAGCAAATCAGAACCAGACATAAGTTGATCTTTTGAAGAACTCAGATGTCAGAGTCTGTAACCATTTTGAAGTATTGCAGCTTCACATCAGTCAGAGGTTTTCTTTGAAGATCTGGTCTGAAGCAGTTGCTTTACCTTTTGGAGGTTCCTATGATTTCAAGACCCTAAACTATATAGCAGAATAAATCTAATTTCTGCACGGCTTCAAGGTCAAAAGTCTTTCACATGTATTATTCATTGTTTTGGAGGAAGTTCTTTCTTAGGGGCATCACTGCAATGGGTATCCACCCCCCACCCCCAAGGGCCTATCTTCTCTGAGAGATGAGTGTACAAGTTTGAGGTGTAAAGGCATCCCCTCTGTGGTCCCTTTCCAACTACTTCTGAATCATTGTTTTTAGAAAGGCCAGACTTCAGCTTCCTGGTGCATAAACTCCATGTCCACTGTGAAGTTCAAACATGCTGTTAACATATGTTTCCAGCCTGGAAGCCCCCATCCAGGTTGCTACAGAGGGAACCTCCCAGTTTCTGAGGAATCCACTAAGTGCTTACAGAATCCATAAGAATTCTACTTTGTTAACCTAACAGGCTGCAGACTTACACCTAATAAATATTAGAGATAATGTTTTTAAAACACTTTTTTACTGATAATATCTTATATCATTAGATATATCATTAAAACTCTTAATCATTTAGAAAATATATTCACAAGCATTATCTCAATCTATGAACTTCATAGTTACCACCCACCCATCCATTCTTGTATTTATTCAATCAATAATTTTGAGTAGTTACTAAGCACCAGATATACCAATATGAGCTACATATTTATAAACGTATTTTTGAATTGAGAAAATTGAGTATAAGTTTAATTAAATGATTAGTTCAGCATCACAAGAGAGTAACGTTTAGGTCCAGGTCTTGCACACAGAAAGTAAGGCCAATCAAGTACCCTCCTCAGACTTTTAGATCTGAAAAGCCATTTACTCCGGCAGGGCAAATGACTAGGACCCAGTGCCTGTTGCTGCTGAGATAAGTTTGAGCTTTAAGTATTTTTCTTCTTTTTTTTCCTGAGAAGCAAATCTTCCTTCCGTGTAGGTGGGAAGTCTAGCTCAGGAACCAGAAAAACACTGTGGTATCTATGTTTCATCACTTCTTGAAGGAGAGGAAGTAGAAGAGAGAACTTAGTCAGGTACACAATGTCAATTTATATCTCGTTATGATACATCAATGGGACTAAAATTATGTGATCATTATTCTTTGATTTGTATGTGCCCTGGAATGTTGGCCTCAAATAAAACTTGTGCTGTTATTTGTTAAATGCATTTCTCCAAGAAGCTTACAATGTTAAAAAACTATTCATCTTCCTAATTTTTATAACATTGTGGTAAGGAAATGGTGGAAGAGGGAATTGAGATGATTTGAACAATGTCAGAGAAACTGTGAGACATAAACTGATATACACATAAACTGATTTAAATACATTCGAATTTAGTCCAAGTATCAGACAACATGGTAATGTTAATTTTACAACTTTATTAATTAATTCTTGATTATATTGTATTAATTCTGGTTGCACCTTGTTATTCTTTTAGAGAATATGACCATGTTTCTTAAGGATATACTTGCGGTTAACTTTTCTTCCAGTATTTATATATGCCAGCAAGGAAGCATTGCCTTGTGTATTGGTTTGGATAGGCCAGGTTGTGCCGTGGTAAAACAGTCATGAATTTCAGTGGTTAAAGACAATAAAGGCTTATTTCTGTATCAAAGCCAGGCAGAGGCCGGCTCTGCTCCCCAGAATCACTGAAGGGTTCTGGTTAAGTGCACAGGAAAATTTCTCCTGCCTCAACCTGGAAGTGACACAGGTGATTTCCATTCACATTTCTTTAGCCAAGACTAGTCCCATGGGCCTGCCTAAATGCAAGATCACCTAGGAAATTTATTTTCCCATGTGTTCAAGGACAGGAGAACTGGATATGTAGTATTTATCTCAGTATATTTATAATACTCACAGCACATTGATGGGATTTGACAGCAGAGAAAGATGGAAAAGTATATAAACCAATTGTCTAACTGAAAGAAGACACAACTGGCTACTTGATACTGTGTATAATCCTTTTTAGTTTAAAGTATCTGTTTCTCAATCCATCTTTCTACATATCGTTGATCATGATAAATAATTTTTTTAAAAGAATTTCATTACATACTGTATTGCTCACAGTTCTCTAGAGAAACAGAACCAATAGGGTATGTGTCTATGTATGGAGAGATACCTATTTTAAGGAATTGACTCATGATTATTGAGGCTGGCAAATCCCAAATCTGCAGGTTGGGCTGGCAGGCTGGAGATCCAGAAAGAGCCAACGCTGTACTTCAAGTGCACGGGCCATCTGCTGCAGAATTCCCTCTGACTAGGAGGAGGTCAGGCTACGGTTCTCAGGAATTCTCCTGATGAGACCCATCCACATTGAAGGGGCTAATCAGCTTTATTCTAAGTTACTACTTTCAATGCTAATCTCATCCAAAACAATAATTACCACAGAATTATCCTGAATAATGTCTGAACACATATCTGGACACCATGGCCCAGCCAAGCTGACACATAAAATTAATATCACACATACTTAAATATAATTCCACCAGCTATGGGAGCAAGAAGGATGTGCTTGCCCTTATGATCTGTGCCTTCAGCTTGAACTATTCTTTTATAGCCACATCCAGATTTACGATTCCATAAGAATCAGTGTGTCTAGTAATAATCCCTTCAGAATTACTGAAGATCAGTTTGCTTTTAAACATTAAACTTACAAATGAAGTGAAAACCTAATGGCACGGCTTCTCCTCATTAGTTCAGTTAATTCCTTGATAGCATTAGCTCTTCTCAGATTCTTAATCACTAACCCATTACAACCTTCTATAAAAGTTTTCCTCAGATTTTTTTCTTCAAGTATGAAAATATTTCTACCCACCTAGATAAAAGTTTAAAATGTGCATTAAGATTAGGTTCCTTTCTATGTTAAGAATTAGGTACTTAGACTTAAATAGCATGTTGAAAAGTAGGAAGTGTATTGTTGCCTGAAGAAAAGTCATCCAACTTTTATTAATAGAAGAAAGGAAGAAACTATCACCTATCACATAATAGCTGAAACAGGGGACTTCATGAAATATGTTTTTCTTTTGTGAGGAATACCGATAAGACACTTGATCTGTGTCTCTGAATTAATAAAACAAGTGTAATCATGTTGTCACCTATTTCTAGAGCATTGGATGAGGACTAACAAGATAATGTTGGTAAATTGCTTGGCGAATCCCAGAGGCAGGGCAGTGGGTGAGAAAGTAGTTAGCGAAGCACTGATGACAATACATTCATATGTGTGCAGACAAGTACACACACTTCTGAGGTACACTTACGTGTACATATGCATCATAATGTGTTCTACATGTTCCTAAGTCATCTGGGTTCTCAGCCTTGGCACTGTTGGCATGTTGGGTCAGACAATTTGTTGCGGGGGTGTTCTGGGCATCGTAGGACATCTCGCAGCATGTCTACCCACTACAGGCTAGTGGTACCCCTCGCTTCAGCTGTGACAACCAAAAATGTCTCCAGACATTGTCAAATGTCCCCTGGAGGGCAAACCACCAGTTTAGAGGTTAAGACAGAATCAATGGCAGGGAGTTAAAATACGAGAAAATTCATAAATTAGGCTAAAAGGGAGCTTTTAAATTAAAAAGAGAATAAAAGTTTTTTTTTTTCAAAGTGATAGCTTAAAGGAGACTTTAAAACTTGATATGTTGATCCCCCAAATTTATAGTGGAGGAAAAAAGGACAAAAATGACTAAGATAATTTTGAACAAAATTGGCAGGGGAAGTGCCCTTTTGATTAATTATTATATTAATTATGGCCGGGTGCTATTGAAATAGGAATAGGCAAATAGCCCAATGGAACATGATCAAGAATCTAGAAACATACACAGACACAAGACGTCCCTTAACATTTGTAGGATCTAGTGCAACCGTGCAATGGAAACCCATATGTCATTTAATTAAGCGAGTAAACAATTAAGTGAAATATATTTTATCTTTCTAATTTGACATATACACATTTATATGTATACATACTTGGAAGGCAAAATTGGAATTTATAATTCTGGGACTCCTAGAGTTCCATCTCAGAATGTGGTGGTATAGGAGGTGCAAGCCTCAGACTCCAGCTCCAGAATCTCAGCCTAATCCTATTCTCTTCCCATTCCCAAAGGTCTCATGCACACCCATGTATGGACATCAGGACCCCAGCCTGTACATCCAAACTCTTTCCACAAATCTGCCAACACAGCATCACTTGGCCAGCCCTCAGGCTTATTGTGGTATGGTCTGCCCTTGGGAGAAGCACATTGTGCAGGCCGTGTAAGTGGGCCCAGAGTTGTTTGGGCATGGAATTCTGGGATCCAGGGTCTCTACCACTAGCTAGGTTTAAAACTGTGACATGGGCTCTGGGTGGGTCAGTATCTTTCCTTGCTGTCTCCTCTTACCTTAGGAAGGGATGTGGCTGGGGGCACCTGGGTGGCTCAGTGGGTTAAAGCCTCTGCCTTTGGCTCAGATCATGATCCCAGGGTCCTGGGATCGAGCTCCACATCAGGCTCTCTGCTCAGCAGGGAGCCTGCTTCTTCCTCTCTCTCTCTCTGCCTGTCTCTCAGCCTACTTGTGATCTCTATCTGTCAAATAAATAAATAAAATCTTAAAAAAAAAAAAAAGGAAGGGATGTGGCTGGAGGGGGACAAAAGAAGACCCTTTGAAGCATGGGCCCTAAGCTAAAGGCTCCCCTTCTTGAAGTCTGTGGTATTGTACAAACATATGAGGAACATATAAGGAAATTTTTTTTTTAAGACTTATTTATTTGACAAAGAAAGAGACAGCAAGAAAGGGAACACAAGCAGGGGGAGTGGGAGAGGGAGAAGCGGGATTCCCCCTGAGCAGAAAGCCTGATGTGGGTTCGAACCCAGGACCCTGGGATCATGACCTGAGCTGCCAAAGGCAGACACTTAATGACTGAGCCAACCAGGCATCCCGGGAAATGTTCTTATATGACAGAGTCTTTCAAACCAGTGGGGAAAGATAAGGGCATTCAACAAACGGTACTGGAATAATTGATCATTTATATAGAAAAAAAAAATTATATCTTTTTCTTATAGCAGCATAAAATAAATTCAAATCTATATTAAATACCAAAATATTAGAAGCAAAGATTTAGAGCATTTTTTTTTTTTAATATCAGAGAATGACTATGATCTCAGAGAGACCATCATGTTGATCCACAGGGGAATTCAGACAGATGCAACACAAAATCTATCACCACAGGTTCATAATTGATATCCTGGTGAGAAGTTTAACAGAATATTTAGTTGCTCTGTAAACATTCACTAGAACACAGTTTAGGGCCTCAATTCAAAGATATTCATTTGTTTTAATGAACAATGTAACTGTTGTGGCCACCCTATGGGGTCAGGATTGACTGTCTCCCTCCTCCTCAAATTTAGTTCCTATGTCAGGCTGATAAGCCACACAAGCACCAAGAGCGTATGAAAAGTTGTATTACTCACATAATGAAGCTTTCTGAGGAGAGCAGGGCAGGCACCCAAGCAGATCAAAAAACCTAGAAGCCCAGTCTAATAAGGAGAAAAAAACATTAGACAAATCCCAATAAAGTGACATTCTACAAACTACCTGACCAGTACCTCTCAACACAGTCAAGATCGTTAAAACAAAGAAAGTCTGAGAAATTGTTAGCAGAGCCCAAGGAGATATGACAACTTAATGTGGTCTTATCCTGGAACAGAAACAGGACATTAGGTAAAACTAGGAAATGCGATTAAAGAATGTACTTAAGTTAATAATAATGTATCTATATTGGTTCATTAATTGTAACATACCATACTAATTAAGGAGTAAATGATAGGGGACACTGGGTGCACAACACAAATATTATATTGTCTTTGCGATTTTCTATAAATCTAAAATTATTCTAAAAATAGATCTTATTTAAAAACTGTGTTAAAACTTTATTTAAAAACACCTGGGACCAATGGGTCAATAAAAGAGATTAAAGTCCCCACACCAGAATTCTTCTTCTAAGGGAGTCTGGTATGTGAAAAGACAGTCTTAAAAATCGATGGGGAAGATATTAGACTTCTCACCTTATATTACCAGGGCGATAGGTTTATTCACACTGAAAACTTAAACATAGATGCTTATTCTCAGTATTTACAAAAATACATTTTAAATGGATTAAAAACAAATGTTAAAGGCAAAACAAATATTTTAAAAGAAATTATAGGGAATAACTTTATAAATGGCATAGAGAAGGTTTTTCTTAAATGAGATACATATGGAATAAAACACAAAGGAAACATTAATTTGGTAAAAATTAATGAGGATTAAAAGCTAATTTAATGAGGGTTTAAATCTAAAATCTTCAACACAATTAAAAAAACAAAATAAAGGCAAAGGATGGTCATTCACCAGGACAAGATATATGCAACTACAAATGTCAAAGGATAACAAACAAGAATGTAAAGAACGTATAAGGAAATCCTATAGTTTAATAAATAGAAGCCAAAAACCCAGTAGGAAAATATATGAGCAAGCAATTCATAGAAAAAGAAATTTAAAATATTTATTCTCATCAATCAGGGAAATGCAAATTTAAATCATCAAATACTAATTATCCATTCATCAAATTGGCTGAGAGTATAAGCAAATTGCAAATATGAATTGGGGGTAAGTGAAAACAATCCATACTTTCGGTGGTGTGGAAATTAGTGTAGCCACTTTCAAGGATCACTTGGCAAAACACAGTGACGGTGCAGATGTGTGCAAAGACAAGGTGCCTACTGTACAGAAGTTCTCACAAAAGTGCATGGCGGGAGGGGGGGCACCTGGGTGGCTCCGTTGTTAGGTGTCTGCCTTGGGCTCAGGTCCTGTTCCCAGGGTCCTAGAGTTGAGCCCTGCTTCGCGTTCCCTGCTGGGTGGGGAGCCTGTTTCTCCCTCTCTCACTCCACTTGCTTGTTTTCCCTCCCTCACTATGTCTCTCTCTGTCAAGTAAATTAATTAAATCTTAAAAAAAGAAAAAAGAAGTGCACAAGGGGGCATGAAGAAGGTTTTTCATTGCAGTATCAATTTGTTTTGTTTAAACTGCCTTTTTTTGAAAGCTGAGGTGATGATTTTATTTTTTTTAATTTTTTATTTAAATTCAATTAGCCGACATGCAGCACATCATTAGTTTCAGATGTAGTGTTCAATAATTTGTCAATTGCATATAACACCCAGTGCTCATCACATCATGTGCCCTCCTTAATGCCCAATCACCCAATTATAATAATGAATCATTGCCAACGATCTCAGTGTATATCGGTAGAGGAAAGGCAAATGCTTCATGGACTATTCTTAAAAAGGTATTTTCTACATTCATTATAAACCAATGAAATATGCTATCATGTCATGTTTTGAATATATATTAAAGGAAATATATATACTGAAGAAGGAAGTATGAAGATAAACAAATGAGAAGTCAATTTTAAGTCTTATTTACCTCATCATGAAAACAGATCCCTAAAATGATTATGGCAATGTTTTAGTTGATGTAATTTGAGTAACAATAGAAAATTTTTTAAAAGTTTCATTAAATAGTTTTTGACAATTCACAATGATCTTTCTTTCGCTGATAAAAATTAGCAAAATTTTATTTTATTGACACGGGCAAAAGTAGTTTGGCAAATACTGAGAAAATGACAAAATTTAGAATTAAATTTCATTCAAGTTCATACTGTCTAGATTCCTTGAATTTATTAAGATTCTATCTTGAGAAAAATGATTTTTGTCAAACAATGTTTGAAGACAAGGACTGTTTTGTTTCATTTTCATTTCTGTAACCCCAGTCCTCTGCACAATTTCTAGAGCAATCATTCCAATATTGCTGAAGGAAAGCATGAGAAGTGCATTTCGGTCACTATCATCTAAATGCCTGACAGCTAGCTGTTAAGTCTTGGTGGGCTCTAATGCAAGACTCTTCATCATTTTAACATTATTCCCATCTACTGAATTATTAAACATTTTTGTCAATCTGATCAATTTAAAAAATATATTCTACTTGCTTTTTTAAATGTAAAATTTCAAAAGGTATTTTGTCACAGTAGCCACCCTTGTTTTCTGTAATTATTTATCTTCTGTAAATTAGATTAATGGTATCTATAATTACAGTTAAGTGTAATATATATCAGTGGTCCTTAACTGGAGTAATTCTGCCCCCCAGGGCATATTTGACATAGTCCAGAGGTAACGACGGTTGTCACAAATGGAGGACGTCTGCTCCTGGCATCTAGAGGGTAGAGGCCAGAAAAGCTGCTACACATCCTGCAAGCACAGGACAGCTCTGCACATAAAAGACTTACCTGGACTATGATGTCGTAGTTATGTTGTTGGGAAACCCTGTTCTATACTGCAGGGAGAAGGAAAGACATTCAAAGACCAACTAGTAAACTAGTTCTCCCCATCGAGCGAATGTGTAACAGAAATCAGAATCTCCCAGAATGAGAGATGTCAATGCACATGGAAGGGCTGCATGTTTTCTTTGTTTGTTTTACTTCCTTCCCCCCGTAAGTTTGGCAGAAGTGCCGTTGTCCTCTTCCCTGTGTTTTAAGGAATGGGAAGTGGGGCAGAGCTGGGCTCAGGGCAGACACTCACCTCCATAGTGATTAGAAAGGAGGAGTTTTTGCCTAGAATAGAGAAGACTAAGAATTTGACTCAAAAGGGAATGAAAACTCTGAATTCTTTGGCCCTGCAAACCAGAGATACATCACACAGCTAACAAAGGAGCCGCACACAGGCAGGCAGCAACATTAGGAAGTGGCTCAGCTCCCAGGAAAACTCAGGGTCAGATCCTCCCTCCATGGAGGGCCTGGGGACTGTAGATGTACTTTCTGTTATCTATTTGAGCACAAACAAAAACCATCCGATAAAGATGCAAAAGCAGTGAGTGTAGCTTTAGTAAATAACACCCAATGAATGAAGAAGGAAAAAAATAATAAAAAAAAATCCTGCGAGGATCATTTGTAATCTTCTACAGTCACTGGTGTGATTTTAAGTGTATTAAAGCCCAAATAATAAATTATGTTTGCCTGCCTTTGCATATTTTTCCATAGGCTAT
The DNA here is from genome assembly GCF_002288905.1 of Enhydra lutris kenyoni. Classification (NCBI taxonomy): domain Eukaryota; kingdom Metazoa; phylum Chordata; class Mammalia; order Carnivora; family Mustelidae; genus Enhydra; species Enhydra lutris. The sequence continues at coordinate 18,227,823 of NW_019154111.1, read as the reverse complement.
GCAAATAATAACTGAAATTATGCTAATCTAATCTGTTGTGACAATCTTAACTTAATCTTAACCATAAGGGCAAGAGGAAAATGCTGAAAACTTGTTTCTAACTAATCCTGCTGCCGCTGAATCTGAATTAAATTAATTTTCCACCTTTAACAAACTGGTGAGGCAAACGTCAAATATATCTCACCGTAGGAAGGTTAAAAATGTTTTTATGACTACTCTGAATAAAATCTCTGCATCCAAAATACGTGAGTAAGCACATGGAAATCCCCCAGAACCGTGCCTGCTCCGTAAAATGTGTGAGCTACTCTTTTTATTAATGCTGGGCCCCAAAGACAGCTTCAAGCCTAGTAAGTGTCTTGTGACTAGCTGAGTGAAGACAGTGTAAGTGCGGTTGTGACTAGCTGAGTGAAGACAGTGTAAGTGCGGTGGTCTAGTCCAGAAGTTCTCATATGACCGGTGCTGAACATCATGGGGAAATATCTGGGGGAAACCTGGAGATACCAGGACCAGGAACAACAAGTGCACAATTGTCATTCGTTGTGTCTAGCAAATGTTATTCAAGCAACCCCTTTTCTGAGTCAGGAAAAGATTAAGTAATCTGGATAGGAACAAAAATATGAGTAAGAAAAATCAGTGACACATGCCATCTCCTCGCAAGAACAGATGAGATGACATCTTTCAGCCATTTTGAAACAGGTAAAGGGAAGCATGTACTGATTATAGTGAATCAGTTAAAGATCATATGGAATTCCACAGGAAAAGTAGCTCAGGGAAAAAGTATTTGTTCTGATGATAACATCAGAAATATAAAATCACCAAGTGACCTATAAAAATAAGACTGTAGACTCTTATTAAAGCACATAAAACAGGATCTGAAAAAATGTAGTACAAAAGAAAATGCAAATTGAATATAACCACAAATCAGTTGGTAGCAATAAATGCTGACAACATAGAGATGTTACTGGCAAGTAATATCTAGAACATATGTAACAACAATATATGGTTCACATTGTATTACCAATTACTAGAAATGTTTTTAAAACTTGTAAACATATGGTGTTATTTTAAACTATCTTTTTTTTGTTTACTAATTATATTACATTGTCATCATGAAGCATTGTCTACGATTGATTTGTTGTAGTTTATTGAGATGTTTTGTGAAATAGTTCATGATCAATTTGTAAAAAAAAATACTGGAGAGTTGGACACAGTTACAAATATAGTAGACAAAATAACAGGATCATATTGAAAAATTTATTCCAATAATATTGAAAACTAAGGTAGAAGTCATTCATAACAAAATTTTAAAAATCTGAATTGATTTGTAACAACAAAGCAGAATTAAATCTATTTACTAACCAAAAATCTAGTTGGGCAGAGGGATGGAGAGATGGACAGACATGCAATGAAACAAGTAGAGTAAAATGTTAGTGAGCAGGAGGAGGGGCGAAGGGAGAGAATCTTCAAGCAGACTCCCTGAGATCATGACTTGAGCCGAAATCAAGAGTTGAATACTTAACCTACTGAGCCACCCAGACACCCCTCGATCATATTTCAATAATATTGTATAAACACGTTTATATTATATTCTTTTATCCTCCCACCTCAGGCTTTCATATCCCACTCACTCATTCAAAAGAATTTGGTCATACCTTCTTTAAAATCAACCTATCAATGAGCTTTTCATATAAAAAAAGATCTTTGAGCACCCACATTTATCCAAAACATGAAAATGTGGGTTAAATGTTCTCTTCCAGAAAAATAACTGATTTTTTTCCCCTATGAGTGACAGAAATATTTATGACAATGATACATTTTCACAGAGAATTCTTAGAACCCCTCACAAGGTCTTGCTTTAAAATAATGCTCTGTACAACAGGCTGAATCAGCCCCCAACTAATTCTAATGGGAATCTCCCTCTAAATGGGAGTGGCAGTGGTGCGGGGGTGAAGCTGATTTTCCAACTCTTCCTAGAATGTTTGTACATACGCTGATAGGCATTAAGAACGAAACTTGGGAGACAGAGGGCACCATTAAATCAGCATTTGTCATATTTTTTTCCTAAGGGAATTTTTTAAAGAGGGGATTAGAAAATGTCAGTAAGAAAATTTTGGAAAGTCTAATTCACAAGCTGACATTTTTTCATGGAGAAGAGTTAGAAGATGCACTGATGATTGCTTTGATAGTTCAGATATTGTTGCTTTGCTTCTTAGGAGCACTTAATCAGACTCTCCTAAGAAGGAACAAGGTGAAAAATCTCTGAAAATGTGAAATTATGGTGTGATGCATATTTCGATTCACACAGACATTCTGAGTGCTTTGTAAAAAGGTACTCTATCAGTCACTCAGACAGTAAGAATGAAAAACAGACGGATTGTGAAGAATAAAAACAAGAGGAGGAAAATGAGGCTCCATACGGCTCCTGAATGTGCCGTGTTGCATTCCTCTCTTCAGTTCGCCCAAGTTCAGGTGCAGCTGAGAAGTGATGTCTGTACTTGTAACAGTCAATCTGTCAGCAGCACCTTCCATTCCAACCTCCATCTCCATATTTATTGTTCATCGCAAATTACTGTTTGAGTAGGGCTCAGAACGATGCCAGTAATAAATATTTATAACTACTCCCACAAAACTCTTTACCACTTCAGTAAGTGCAACATCATGGACACTGCAGAGGGGCTCAAGGCACAGCTTGCCACCTTCTGTGGCCAAAGACATGTTAGGAATTTCACTGGACCTTAGAGGGACCTAATTCAGCACAAAGCAAAGTTTTTTTGTTTTTGTTTTTCTTAAAGATTTATTTATTTATTTATTTGACACAGAGAGAGAGACAGCAAGAGAGGGAACACAAGCAGTGGGGAGTGGGAGAGGGAGAAACAGGCTCCCTGCAAAGCAGGAAGCCTGATGCAGGGCTGGATCCCAGGACCCTGGGATCATGACCTGAGCTCAGCCACCCAGGTACCCCAAGTTTGTTCTTTTTTAATGCTGAGTGATGTTTTGTGGTATGGATGTGTCACAGTTTGCTTAACCATTCACACTTTGAGGAACAGCTAGGTTGTTTCCAAGTTTTGACTTTGACTAGTCATTTGTATGTAGATTTCTGTATGAACGTACATTTTCATTTCTCTGAAGTAAATGTTCAGGATTGCAGTTGCTGGGTCATACGGCAGTTTGGTGTACAATCTTTTGTTAAGAAGTCGTCAATTTGTTTTCCAGACTGGCTGTACTACTTGTATTCCCACACACTGTCTGAGTGTATGAGTGATTGAGTTTCTCCACATCCTTACCAGCATTTGGTGCTGTCATTATTCTTTATTTTAGCCATTCTGACATGGGTGTAGGAATATCTCACTGTGTTTTTAATTTGCATTTACCTAATGGATGATGATGTTGAACATCTTTTCATGTGCTTATTTAACATCTGTATAGTCTCTTCTGTGAAGTGTTATCTTCGTATCATTTGCCCACTTTCTAATTGGATTGTTTGTTTACTAAGTTTTAAGTGTTCTTCACCCATTATCAGTATTATTCTTTGTGGTTTGCAAATATCTTCTCTCATTTCATGGTTTGTTTCTTCATTCTCTTAATTGGATATTTGTTGAACAAATATAAATTTTAAATTTTGATGTCCATTTATTAACTTTTGCTTTCATGGATTATAGTTTTGGTGTTAAGCACAAGAACTCTTTGGGGCACCTGCGTGGTTAAGCATCTGCCTTCATCTGAGGTCATGATCCCAAGGTCCTGGGATCAAGTCCTGCATCAGGCTTCCAGCTCAGCGGGGAGTCTGCTTCTCTCTTTGCCTCTTCCCTTTCCCCTGTTTGTGCTCTCTCTCTCAAATAAATAAATAAATAAATAAAACAATTTTTTTAAAAAAGTCTAAGAACTCTTTGCTAAGTCCTAATTCCATGAAGATTATCTTCCATGTTTTCCCCTAAATGTTTTAGAATTTTATACACTTTACATTTAGAATTTTACATTTATGCATTTAAGTTCATGATCAATCTTGAGCTAATTTTCATACAAAGTATGAAGCTTAGGTCAAAGTTTTGTTTGTTTTGTTTTCTGTTTTTGTCTTTGGGTGTTCACTTCTCCAGCACCATTTGCTGGAAAGGCTATCTTTCTTCCATTAAATTGCTTTTGTACCTTTGTCAAAAATCACATTTGGGGCCCCTGGGTGGCTTAGCTGTTAAGCATCTGCCTTCGGTTCAGGTCATGATCCCAGGGTCCTGGGATCAAGCCCCACATCGGGCTCCCTGCTCAGTGGGAAGCTTGTTTCTTCCTCTCACACTCCCCTTGCTTGTGTTCGCTCTCTCACTATCTCTCTCTCTGTCAAATAAATAAATAAATAAAATTAAAAAATTTTTTTTTAAAATTTTTAAAAAATTTTTAAAAAATTTTAAAAAATAAGCATATTTATGTGGAACTACTTATGTGTTTTTATTCTGTGCCAACTGTATATACCCATGTCTTTCCCAATACCATGTAGTCTTGATTACTATATCCAAATAGTAAGTCTTGAAGTTGGGTAAATTATCTAGTCTGGCTCTGTTGTGACGCTCAAAAATCTAAATATAGGGTGCCTGGGTGGCTCAGTGGGTTAAGCTGCTGCCTTCGGCTAGGGTCATGATCCCAGGGTACTGGGATCGAGCCCCGAGTCGGGCTATCTGCTCATCAGGGAGCCTGCTTCCCTCTCTCTCTCTCTCTCTCTGCCTGCCTCTCCGTCTACTTGTGATCTCTCTCTGTCAAATAAATAAATAAAATCTTTAAAAAAATATATAAATATAAAGTCTATTTTACATTTCTTTGAATATTCTCACTGGATATATGAGCCACTTTACAACTGATTCAATGTCCATAATCTTTGGATAATGGATTCAGAGGAGAATGCATCAGATGCAATAGTACTATCATAGCCACTAGTACTTGCGTGTGGAGTTATTGTCTCTGCTTTCCGTATAGGTTTTCCCAGGAAAACCCGTCCAGGATTACCAGTTAAAAATGCTCTTTCTTGGAACCTTGTTTTATATTTTGTAAAGTACTTGGCTAATGATAGATTTTAAAAAGCAAGCCACTAGAAATGTTCAAAATGTGCTTTAGGGAATTGTATATAGTTGTGTTTCTTTGTTTACATTCTTTAGTCAAATGAATCTATGAAGATAAAGAAGATGGATACAGGAGATGGAATGTGCATAGTGGTCAGTGGGACTTCTGTCTCCATGGGAAGACTGAGGTTCTTTATAACCTTCAGAGTTCTGGCTTTACCAAAAAAAAAAAAAAAAAAAAAAAAAGTAAATACAAGTAACAGTAGCTTTCAATAATAGATTAACTATAAAACTGCTTTTAACTCAAAGTATAAAATATCTAGCACATTAAATCCACATATAGTCCTGACTACAGATGCAATAAAAGAATTCAAATTCCAGTTCTGATGATGGATTCTGGCCCTGTTCAAATTCTAAGGAGGGCCCATGAATAGGTTCTGTATGGAGGAGGATGAGGGCATGTCAAAGGAACCTACTGGATTCTCTGAGGAGAGGAATGCTTGCTCTCTGTGGACCCCCAGCTCTGACCGAAAACAATTACTTTCACAGCTGAGATGGAGACTAAAAGTTTATGGAGAACATAAATGGAGAACGATATCAAGGACTGTAGCCAAGAATGAATTCCCAGACCCCGAGGAATTACCTGTCATTATTTATTATTCACTTAACAATTTTAAATGATCTACCCAAAAAGCCCTGTGGCTGTGAAGATAAAATATTCTTGTCAGATTACAACCTCTGTCAGAGAACTGTCTCAGATTGAACTTAACTTGGGGCTGAATTATTCTCTGAGCAACTTCCCCTAGATTTTAAACTTGCTTATCCCTTAATTATTTTTACATGTAAACAACAATTACAAAATGAGTTATATGTGTCCTAGCATCCTTTCAAGTATGGCTAAAACATCTTCAGTTTGGAATTAAAATAACAATTAAAACTATAGCAAACAATTTAGGACATTAATTTTAGATAGCTATCAGAGTATTGAAATGAATAAAAAGCAGAAAGGGGGTTCTTACACATTTTTTCTATGCTCTAGACTCCCTTCATCTTAAATTTTAAACCAGAATGCAGATCTGACCATTGTCCTCCATCTCACATTCGGATTATTTAAGTGCACATTAGTTATTTCTTCATGTAGTAATAAATAAGTAGTAAATAAATCTCAAACTCAAAAAATTCAAAATTGTATTCATAAAGTCACCCTCTGCTTCCCAATACCACCATAGAGGCTCCTCATCCAGTATTTACTTTCTGATCTAAGAGCTGCATTATACACCAGTGATTAAAATTGGAGACTTCAGAGCCATCCAGTTAACTCAACTTGTTCTGATTCCAACATTACTAGGGAAAAAAAATTATAATTAAATCTGACTCTTCTAGATACTTCTACTTTTGGCAAAATGCAGCATGAGGAACAGGATTTACCTCTGTCTGAAACAACTAAAAGAGGAAAAACGATATGAAACAGCAGTTTTCAGACATTTGACATCACGCAACACAGGACAGTGATCTCAGGATGAGATCTCAGTGAACACAGGAGAGGAAATAGTTGCGTCCGATCATTATTCCAACTTACAACAAGGGGAGAGTTTCCAGGCAGCAGTTCAAGAAAGGGGGAATCCAGGCAGATACTGGTGATCATGTGTTGAAGAGATGGAGCTGGGAGTCTGAAGAGGACTGGTGGCTACAGTTTTCAGGCAGAGTATCAGAAGGGAGAAACATGCACAGACATGTGCAGAGAGATCTCCAGGAATCCTGTCTGCTATTCTGCTGACTACTGATCAACACAAGTCTCTTAGGAAACAACCTCAGGGTGAAGAAAGAACTAATCAAAATTATTAGCTGGGACAATTCCAGAAACTAACACAGAGCTGGAAATAATTTCGTGTTTCCACCAGCTAGAATGGAAAACCTTAAAATTAATGGAACATCAAGTGTAATACTCAAAAGGGTATTGCCTTAGTAGTGAGACAAATGTAGCTGTAGACTAAAGTGTTTTCTGGTCTCACCCCAAAAATCTTAAGAACAAACATCAAAAGGATCAAACTGTTTTTAAATAATGCAACTGTGCCCCAGAATAACACTCAAGCATATAGGAATAAAAATATGTCTGATATTAAACAAAGTAAAATAAGCAATGTCTTTTTTTCATTTGAAAAAAAATTACCAGGTAGGAAAGGCAGGAAAATCTGACTTTTAAAATAGAGAAAAATCAAGCAATAGGTATAGAAGCAGAAATGACATATATGATAGAATTACTAGACAAGAACATCAAAAGTTATTAAAATTATATATGTTCAAGAAGGTAGAGAAAAATATGAGTATACTCAGTAATGACAGGAAAAATATAAAAGACCCATATCAAATTTTTCAACTTGAAAATTACAATGTTTGCGATGGAAAACATACTTGATGGAATTATCAGGAAATAATTGGTGAACCGAAAGAGGTAGCAATAGAAACTGCCCAAAAGGCTACAGAGAACATGACAGAAAAAACAAAAAGCAAAAACAGAGATTCAGTGTACTTTGAGATAATTTCAAGTGACCAAATACGTTTGTAATTATAGTCCTTGACAAAAAAGGGTAGAGAGAATATTCTAAGGAATAGCACATGAAGGTTTTCTAGATTTGATTTTAAAAAAGCTTTTTAAATATTTTGAAGCCTATTGAACCCTGAACATTAGAAACAAAGAAAATTATATTAAGGTACCTCACAATTAGATCACATAAAAGCAGTAATGAAGAAACACCTTGAAAGCAGCCAGAAGAGAAAAAAATACACATTACATACAGAAGAATAGATTTATGAATTAAAGTACACTTCTCAGCAAAAAGAATATAAACTGGAAGACTGTGGTACATCTTTAAATTCCTGAGAGGGAAATATTCTCAATCTAAAATTCTATTCCAAATGAAAATGTCCTTCAAAAATGAAACTAATAGATATTTTTTCAGACTTAAACAAAAGCTAAAAGAATAAAAATTATATCTGGTAGAAATTGAAATAACAAGACTATATAAAAGGAATGAAGAATGTGGGGAAATATAAAATAATTTTTGATATTTTCAAAAGATATTTGACTACTTTTTATTTATTTTTAAAAAGATTTTATTTATTTATTTAGCAGATTGAGAGACAGCACAAGCAGGAGGAGTGGCAGGCAGAGGGAGAGGGAGAAGCAGGCTCCCTGATGAGCAGAGAGCCTGACATGAGGCTCGATCCCAGATCCCTGGGATCACGACCTTAGCCAAAGGCAGACACTTAACCAACTGAGCCACCCAGGTGCCCCTATATGACTGCTTAGACAAAAAATAGGAGCAATGCATTTTTGAGTTTATGATACATATAGAAATAGAATGTAGGACAACAGTACACAAAGTGGTAAGGGGGGGCTATAGTATAAATTCTTCTAAGAATATTATACATGAAGTAATAACATATTACTTAAAGTAAATTGCGATAAGTTAAAGATAAGTAAATCTTCAAGTAACTGTAAAAATCACATTAAATAAGTCAAGAAATGAAATAAAATTAAATAATAAAAAGCAGTCAATTAATACAAAGGGGGGCAGTATAAGAGGAAAATAAAGCATAGGACAAATAATATAGAAAAAATAGCAAAATGGTAGATTTAAATTATACCAGTAATCACATTAAATATAAATGGTCAAAGCACCTAAATTAAAAGAATCTGTCATATTTGGTTAAAACATAAGAAAATAAGATTTAATTATATTTCCTATAAGAAACTCACTTTAAATATAAACATACAAGTAGATTAAAGAAGATGTGTTTCATATATACAATGGAATATTACTCAGCCATCAGAAAGGATGAATACCCACCATTTGGATCAACATGGATGGAACTGGAGGGGATTATGCTAAATGAGATAAGTCAAGCAGAGAAAGGCAATTATTGTATGGTTTCACTCAGATGTGGAACATAAGAAATAGTGTGGAGGACCACAGGGGAAGGGAGGGAAAACTGAATGGGAAGAAATCAGAGAGGGAGACAAACCACGAGAGACTCCGGAATCCAAGGACCAAACTGAGGATTACAGAAGGGAGGGATTCAGGGGATGGGTTAACCAGATGATGGGTATTAAGGAGGACACATGTGATGATGAGCACTGAGTGTTGTATGCAACTAATGAATCGCTGAACATTACATCGACCACTAATGATGTACTGTATGTTGGCTAATTGAACATTAAAAAAAAGGCTGGAGAAAAATAATCTATGCTAAAACTAATTTTAAAAGTTGTAACACTTATATTAGTATCAATATATTTCAGAGTAAAGAATATCAACATTGATAAAAAGAGCATTATATAGTGATAAAGGCATAGAGTACATAGCAATTTTACATTTTAATTTTTTTTAAGATTTTATTTATTTGACAGAGAGAGATCACAAGTAGGCAGAGAGGCAGGCAGAGAGAAATGGAGGGAGAAGCAGGCTCCCTGCTGAGCAGAGAGCCCGATGCAGGACTTGATTCCAGGACCCTGAGATCATGACCTGAGCTGAAGGCAGAGGCTTAACCCACTGAGCCACCCAGGCACCCAGCAATTTTAAATATTGGCACACCACCACCAACAACAAAAAAATAGAGCTTTGAAAAACATAAAGCAAAACCTGATAAAAATGCATGAAGAATTGACAAATCCACAATTATTGGCAAAGATTTCAACATTCTTCTCTCAATATATAACTGATAGAACAAGTAGGAAAAAAATCAGTAAGAATATGGAATATGAAAAAAGTAGCAACCAAGTTGACCCAATTGACACTTTAGAAGACTCTGCCCAACAAAGGCAGAATATTTATCAAGATAAATAATTTTCTTTCATAAACAAATCTCAGTAAGTTTAAAAGGATTTAAATTCTACAACACTTGCAGACAATTGAAGAGAAGAAAATGCTTTCTAACTCATTCTCTGAAGCAAACATTACCCTAACACAACAACAACAACAACAACAACAACAAAGTAAGAAAACTATAAAATGTCCCTTCTGAACACTGGTGCAAAAATTCTTAACAAAATATTAGTGAGTAAAACCTAACAATATATAAAAAATACAAAGTATCATGTTCAAGGTTTGTTTAATTCAATGTAATTTAGCACATTAACAGACTAAAAAAGAAAATCATAAGATCAACTCCAAAGACGTAGCAAAAGCATTTGGCAAATCCTAATATCCATTCCTGATTTAAAAACAAACAAAAACTCTTAGTAAACTAGCAATAGATGTTTCCTCAATCTGGTAAAGAGGCTCTGAAAATTCTACAGTCAACATTCCTAACTGATGGGAGAAAAAAAATGCTTTGCTACTAAGACAAGAAAAAAGGCAAGGACATCCTTTTTTAAAAGATTTATTTATTTATTTGAGAGAGAGAGAGGTTGCAGTGGGGAGGGGCAGAGGGAGGGGGAAAGAGAAACCCAAGCAGACTCCACACATGTTGTGGAGCCCAACATGGGGCTTGATCCCACAACCCTGAGATCACAACCTGAGCCTGAACCAAGAGTCAGACACTTAACTGACTGTACCACCCAGGTTTCCCAGAAAAAAAGACAAGGATACCTTAAAGTAAAATGTGAAATAAAAGTATCCAGGTTGGAAAGGATGAAATATCACTGAGTTTATTCACAGATGATATCATTATGTACACAATTTTATGAAATCTATTTAAAAAACCCAACTAGAAATAATAAATTAGCTTAGTGAATCAATTTATAAAAATATATGGCATTTCTAAATCCTGGCAACTACTAATCAGAAAATGAAGATAAAAAAACAAGACCACTTACAATAGCATAAAAAATGAAATACAGTAATATCAAAAATATGATACACCTAGGGATAAATGTGTTTAAAGATGAATAAGACTGTACATTGAAAACTCTATAACAGTGCTCAGGGAAATTAAAGAATACTTAAATAAATAGAGAGATGCAATGTGTTCATGGATCAGGAGACTCAAAATTTTTAAGATGTCAATTCTTCCTAAGTGGATTTATCTGTTATGACTAGAGTTCATTGGGTTCCTGTTCTAGTCTCAAAAAATTTTCCTTCTGGTACACAGCTTATTTTAATTGTCTAAGGTGATGAAAATCCCTAAACTCCATCAAGAAGTGTTAAGGAAGGAAGGAAACTGGTCTGGAAGGCCAACATCTAACAGAAACAGAATTGTTTGAGGAATTAAAGTCTTTCTTCAAACCAGAAGCCAATTTCATGGCAGTCATTTTAAGATAAATCAAACTTTCTTTATTCAAAAACATCTCTTCTTCCCTAAGCGTTTCTACCAAAAATTTCCCCCACTCTCTATCAAGATGACTTGAAGTTTGAAAGTCATTGCACAAAATATAAGGTATGTCATTTTCATGCTTTATTTGAAAATTAATTCAAAGGCCATAATTTAACTTGGAGTAGATGTATATTTCTAATTTCTTTGTGTAGAAGCACTGTAAGAGAGCACTATCCTTGAGATTATAACAAACACAGTATCTGACTTTCTGAGAAGTCCAAACACATTTGCCTTAAAAAAAAAGAAAGACAATGTGTCAAGAAAGAAAGGTATGCTAAATAAAAAAGGATAGAATGAAGCAATTAGAATAAATAAGGAAAAATAATGGCAATGCTGGCTATTACACATGGATGCAAAAGCACATAAATTTTCTTGGAATGAAGGAGGAAGCTACGTGACATTTCTGGTATTTTGGTAATCTTCACTGCATACTTTTTACAGAATGATATCCACAAAGGCATAGCGTCTGACTCAGTGGCCCAGCCGTAGATGTGCTGCTGCGGGGAGGTCAGAGGCTACGCTCAGCTCAGCAGGTGTGCAGAACTACAGCTGTCAGGATTCATCAACAACCCTGTATACACGGCTCCAGGGAGCACTGGCAACGCGGAGGTGGGGTTGTAGGGAGGGGTTTGAACTATTTGAAAATCCCTGAAGTGAAAACTAATAATGAGAGTCATTTAATGGAGTGAGAGGCTCATTCAATACCAACATGCCACATTATTTCAAAGAGTTATTGAACTTGGTTTGTAGTATTGTATACAGTGCCTAATTTTCCTGTATTTTCTTTGTGTGCTGAATTGTATAAATGGAGATTGATTTAAATAACTACATACTTTTTTCACTGTTTTACCTCCAGTGTTCTCTCAACCAAGGACCAATTGGGTAAAAATTAAAAGATTCTCTGGAAATCTCCACTTAGGTGTTATAAGCTAGGAGTAACTTTTCTATCTTAAATCTAAGGTTTCAATGAGATCCTGGCCAAGGGTCTTCTGAAGAAGGAGTTTGACCAAGGCTGTGATTAGATGAGTGCAATTACTTCTGGGTGATGTCATAAGGAATAAAAATGATACATTAATAAGAATGCAATCTAATATTGAGCTTGTACTATGGCCAGTTACTGCTCTAAGTGTTCTCTGTGTATTAACTCCTTTAATCCTTATAACTCTATGAAAATATCTTTCTGCCTCCAGAGGCCCATTTTCAGATAAGGAAAGTGCAGCATACAGAGGTTAACTAACATATCTGAGGATGAGATGGGTGAGTGGTAGAACAGGAATTCAGTCCTGCCAGTCACACTCCAGATCCTATGATCATAAACACTGCTTTAGACAAGCGATGGTTTTGGTCTGTATTTGAGCTAGGCTGATGTGCTCTGTTCTGTGGTTATAGGTTACATTCATTATTTGTGCCATGAATTAATTAATATACTGACTCTTCTGGGTATAAGATGTGAGCTTTAGGCCTCTCTCCCTTGCACTTAACCGGGAGTCCTGCAGAAGAGTCGGGCTAATGGCAAGGAGGATCTAAGCACAGCTGGGGCTTAGACACACCTTCCTCCTAAGACTGCTTGGACTCCAAAGAGAAGCAGAGAGCATCCAAAGTCCTGTAAGCTCTTGCAGTGGTGGATCAATACGGCTTGTGGTTGTGATGAAGAGATGTTGATTTCAGGGATGATGTGAGTTGCGTAAGTAGATCTTCAAATCAGAAGTGAATGATGAAACCAATGGGAATTGTACACTTCAGAGGACTGTACCTCTCAGTGGAAGCCAGTCTAAATGCAGAGACTAGATGCATCTTAGCTGCCCAGTTAAGAGTTAAGAGTTTCATATGTACGGTCTATAAAACTTAGATAAAACCCTACACTGAAGGAAATAAGAGAGAAGCTCTAAAAAACAAAAACTAAGTTGACTAAGTTAAACTCTGAAATCAGTTAAAGCACTGAAATGGAGAATTTGACTTGGATTTAATTAGATTAAGTATTGTACTGCCAAGAAAAATGGGGACCTGAGAGCAAAATTAGAATATTATACTTTTCATATCTAAAATTTCTTTTTTAAAAATATTTAATTTATTTATTTGACAGACAGAGATCACAAGTAGAGAGGCAGGCAGAGAGAGAGAGAGGAGGAAGCAGGCTCCTTGCTGAGCAGAGAGCCCAATGCAGGGCTCGATCCCAGGACCCTGGGATCATGGCCTGAGCCGAAGGCAGAGGCTTTAACCCACTGAGCCACCCAGGTGCCCCTGAAATTTCTATTCGATACTTTTTCAGATCTATCTGGTCACTTTTCATAGTCTCTCATTCCTTATTATATTTTATTTCTATTGTTGTCAAAACATAAAAATTTAGTGCTTAAAACAGCAGTCATTATTATTTTAAAATTCTGTAGATGAACAGACCTGTCCAAAACAAGTCTCATAGGACTAAGATCAAGGTGTCTGCCAGGCTGTGTTCCTGATTGGAGGGTCTTAAGGAGAATCTACTTCTAGGCTTCCCATGTAGTTGGCATACTTCAGTTCCATGTACCTGCAGGACTGAGGCCTCTGTTTTCTTGTTGGGTTTCAATCAGGGGTCATTCTCAGCTTCTAGAGACTTTCTGCATTCTCTGGCTTAAAACTCCTTTTGTCTTCAAAACCACCAATGATGAGTCTAGTCCTTCTCATGCTTTGAAACTCTCTGATTTCCCATTGCCTCATCTTACCCACTTGACTCTTCCACCTTCCTCTTTTGGCTTTTAAAGGCTCATAAGGATCACATTAGCACCACCTGGATAATCCAGCATAATCTGCATATTTTCAGACTAGCTGACTAATAGTCTTAATTATACCTGCAAAATCCCCTCACAGCAGTACCTAGATTAGTGTTTGACTGAATAATCAGGAGACAGAAATCTTAGGGAGACATTTTTAGAATTTTGCCTACCACTATTACTATATTTCCAATACCCTCTTTTATATTTTCAAACACACTTCCTCATTTTATATTCTGTATTTGACAATTAGAATATCTGTTGTCTGTACTTTGGATTGTCTCTTTTGTTTATGTGGCTCTTGAACAGTATATTTTATGTCTTGGCAGACTTCACAAATTTTGATTACAATTTCTCATGGAGATTTAACTTTAGTAATTCTTCGAGCCCCAGGTTGAAGAAGGTGTTAAACCTTCTTTTGCCAGGTACTTAGGCACATTACCAACCCAGGATTGTTTTAAAGTTTGAGATTAGGGTTTTTTTTCCCCCCACATACACTGGTATTCAGACTTTAGGCCCATAACCCACACAATTACGAATTCTCAAGGGAGATTTTACCCTTCTACCCAGTGCATAGACCAAAACATTAAGGTCCTCTTGATGTTTCCCTTTGTAGGATGGGACTTTTTTCCTCCTGGTTCACATTTTCTCAGAGAATAGTCCTTTGAGATCCTCATATTATGTAGTTTTCCACTCAACCCACAACTTGCTTGGGTCCTCGTTTTGTCTTCCATCCGTTGTTCCCTGTGTGCCTATTGAAAGAAAATTTTGAGATCTCTAGGGATTAGAAGTTGCCACTGCTAATCCTTTTTTAAGTGTCTGGGTTCTTGCTGATGCTCCATCATCTTTTTCTTTTGAAGACTTACATTATATTCTTACTGACACAGGAATGTATGTCATACAATATTTTTTATTATTTGGCTTTAAGATTTACTCCCCCCAAAACTGCCTCTAGTATCTATACAAGTATACTATAAGTAAGAAAATCCCCTTTATTTCTATTTTAAATGCTGTATCTTTTTTTCCTAGGCAAATGAAGATCCCCGTATTTGAAAAAAAAAAAAAACCTTTAATTTCTGCTTTAGTTATATGCTGTTTTACCATTTATCCTTCGGCTATTCTGGTCTTCACTTCTACAATGGGGTCCTGTGGTTTTGATATCTGCATTACAAAACTTGCCTAGTAAATTTTTACTTTGATTAAATTGCTTCATTTCTGAGTAACATGGCTAATGGTGTCCTACAGTAACAATTTTAACTTTTCCTTTTCAGATAATGTCAGAGTACTAAAACTGATCCAGTTTGTTTCGGTTTATTTTTTCATTATTAGTACAACCCTCCCCCTCCTAAAAGTAAAAAAAACAAAAACAAAAACATTTAATTTGCTAAAATCCACATAGTCAAGCAAAGACAGTCATTCATTAACTAAATCAATAAAACTTTGAACAAAAGGATCGCAAAGGTCCTTACCAATATATTTAGCCATGGCAGAGACAAAATAATACATCTAATAATAAATCTTTAAAATATAATACCATGTAGTACACATGTGAAGAAATAGTTAAGGCATTGGGATATTGTTTTAGTAATTTAAAATAGGATTTTAATAGGGTTAGTTAGTAGGGTTATGTAATAGGGTTATTTAATAGGGTTAATTAGTGCCATTGGCTAAAGGTGTACTTCCCGACCTCCCAGGCTGAAAAGAAGAACAAAGCCTTGGATACCAAGTAAGGTGGAAAGAGTGCAGTCACTTGAAAAGAAGGAAGGCTGAATTCTAGAGATGCTGACATGTTCAGAGGCGGTTGAGGGGAGTGAAGGATACACATAAGCCAGTGGAGTCTTCCAAGCACTTGTATGAACAGACAGTAAATAGGCACTTAATGAAATTGCTACTATTATCTAGAAAGATCCAATCCTAAGTAAGACACTGGGATTTAAAGTGACAAAGATTTCTAGTTAACCTTTAAGTAAGAATCAGGATAATAACAAAAACACTATCTACCATAGAGTGGGAGGACAGAGGTTTGTTTGATCATCTGTTCAGATTCCCTTTTGGAAACTTTCAAAGACAATATACAACGTTCAAACTAAAGTAGTTTGAGAACTTTGATGTAAATAGGGCAAATGTGAAATGGATGACTTAAGTCATTTTTGATACAGCAACGAAACAGAAAGATGTAGCAAGAGAATGATACCGCGCACTTAAAATTTTTTTTTATTTTTTTTTTTTTATTTGACAGAAATCACAAGTAGGCAGAAAGGCAGGCAGAGAGAGAGGAGGAAGCAGTCTCCCCGCTGAGCAGAGAGTCCGATGCGGGGCTCGATCCCAGGACCCTGGGATCATGACCTGAGCCGAAGGCAGAGGCTTTAACCCACTGAGCCACCCAGGTGCCCCAAGAAATAGACTTTTATATACATACAATGGCATATTATTCAGCCATAAAAAAGAACAAAATCTTGCCATTGGCAACAACATGGATGGAGCCAGAGAGTATCATGCTAAGGGAAATAAGTCAGTCAGAGAAAGACAGAGATACCTCATGATTTCACTCGTATGTGGAATTTAAGAAACATAAAAATAAAATAAAGGGAAAAAAAGAAAGACAAAACAAGAAATAGCCTTTCTTAAAAAAAGATTTTATTTACTTATTTGACACAGAGAGAGAGCGATCACAAGTAGGCAGAGAGGCAGGCAGAGAGAGAGGGGGAAGCAGGCTCCCCGCTGAGCAGAGAGCCCGATACGGGACTCAATCCCAGGACCCTGGGATCATGACCTGAGCCGAAGGCAGAGGCTTTAACCCACTGAGCCACCCAGGTGCCCCCTTAAACAAATTTTGACTAAGTATTATTTTTCCTGTACTGACAGCTGTTGGAAGTAATTCATTAAAATGATTTAAGTTGAAATGCTTATATTATTTTCTTGAGAGCAAACTTACTCATTCTAATTTGAAAAGTCATTTCATTTTTCATAATTAAAATGTATTCATCACACAATATAATTCAGCAGTGATAAATTGAATGACGGAAAAAAGCCAAAAAGAAATACTATTGATCATAAGTAAATGTGCAACATATGATAAGGAAAGAAACAAGTGAACAGAGGGAACTTAGAAGATATACATAAAGAAGCACTGTATTTTAAGGTTTAAATGGACAACTTTTTAAAAAATTATAAATTTTGCACTAATTAATAAACAAATAATGGACAATCTATCATATAGTTTTTTAAAGAAATGTCTTCCTTTTTAAGAGACTTTTTATTATATTTTATTTTTAAGAACAACTTTATAAATACTATCCTTTGCAAAAAAACCCAAACCAGGCCTGATTATTTCTGCAAAGTTTAAAAATACCAAAGGTATTTTCTTGTTCTGTCTTCCTTTTTATTTTTAGTGTGAGAATTGTTATGTTTTAACTTCTCCCTCTTTTCCTGACTGCACATGCAATATTTTGTTTTTGATTGTCATTTTTCTCCCTGTAAGTCTGATTTTGGAATGTCAATAGACCTTATTCCTCTTCACATCCTGAGTATTAGGAGACTAGTCTCTTTCCACTGTTGTTTGAATGTTCAGATCTCTTTTCCTTTCCTTTTTGTTTGCCCATGAATAATTTATTTTTTCTTTTGTAAATTTTTATTCTTATTTTCTATCTGCTATTTCACCTCAATGTTGGTAATAATGGAGTTACATGACTTTTCTTGTCTCTATACATAGTGAAAATTCATTTAAATTTCTGAATCTCCTTTTTTTTTTTTTTTTAAGATTTTATTTATTTATTTGACAGAGAGAGAGATCACAAGTAGGCAGAGAGGCAGGCAGAGAGAGGGGGGAAGCACGCTCCCTGCTGAGCAGAGAGCCCGACATGGGGCTCGATCTCAGGACCCTGAGATCATGACCCGAGCCGAAGGCAGAGGCTTAACTCTCTGAGCTACTCAGGTGCCCCTGAATCTCCTCTTTTTACATATGACACTATGTATTTCTATTTTTTAATTTTTTAAAATTTATTTATTTTTTATTTTTTGAGGTGGGGGCAACAGTAAAGGGAGAGGGAGAGAGAATCTTAAGGAAGCTCCAGGCCCAGCGTGGAGCCTGCCATGGGGCTCGATCTCACGTCTCTAAGACTATGACGTGAGTTGAAATTGAGTTAGATGCTTAACTGAATGAGTCACTCGGATGCCCCTGACTTTATATATTTCTGAAGTAAGATAAATACTTAAGCAAAACTGTTATACATACACATAAATGTGTTAATAGTTTTATAGTGTTTAGCTTTCTTTTATAACTATACTGTGTTAACGATGAAAATCATAGCAAGCATTATTCACAGCTCTACAAAATGCATTTCTTAGTGCATTGAGATATTAAAGATGTGAATTATATTAATCTAACATAGGGCTAAGTAGAAATTAATCTTTATCCATGAGTTTTCTTTTGTTTAGTGAATTCAACTATAATTTTGAAACTACTAATTCAATTTTAATTTTCATACTATATGCATACATCAAGAATAATCTGGTACTTTTTAAAATGAGAGAATGTGTATTTCAATCAGATTAAACCTTTTTTCTGCACCACCAGCTGGCCACAGTTTTGGGTTTTTCAACAAATTCCCTTCAACAACACTAAAGAAATGATTTATACAAGTACCTAATTAATCGGTATATTTTATTTCCTATTTCTATGGGAAGTTTCTAAAATAATAAATTGATGTTTGAAATGCTACATCAAACCCAAACTGTAAAATGAAGCAAATCACCTAATCTCTTTGAAGGTCATGTAATAGATTACTCTTATGTTGAAGTAGGATGCATATGGTCCATGAGCAAAATCTCAGCTGTGGGCTTCTTGGTAAAGGCATGTAGATGCTGTTTGGTTGCATCTCAAAGGGATTGTGAACTCTGGGTTATGAGGTTTTGGGTGTTTCCTGGAACCACAGTAGTGACATAACGACTAACTTAGATGTGTCATCAATTTTCCAATGCCAAGTCTGCAGTGAATTCTCAATGGTTCTCAAAACTCACCGTACAACAGTCAGTCATAGGATTCATGCTTGTCATGGCATAGTCTCATTACTGATTGGTGGAGCCCAGGAAGGGTAAGTAGAGAGGTCAAACATAGCCCCAATCCAGGTGGACATGCCCAGCATCACCACAGCAACACCCACAATGTTAACACCAAGTCCAGCTTTAACCTTGAACAGGAAAAAGCATAAATATCAGTTTTCTGAAGAGAAAACTTATAGGAGAATCAGAATACTATAGCAGAAAGTATATGTCAGATTTATATGCATCATAAATGATTAGTATAAATTGTCATTTCATGAAACAATGAGTTCTTCCATTCATGTCAAAAGAGACTCTGTCCCCAACTAAATGACATTTAGTTGGAGATTCTAGGAGGTCCCTCTTAGGAATATAATGGAGTCATTATGATACAAAAAAAAAAAAAAATCCCTTTAAAAATTTGTCATTGCATGTTAAATCCGAATATGAGTTTTGAGGTCTTGTATTTCAGTGGATAAGGTTCAGGTCACTATATGATAACTGGATCCTTCATATTCACTCAATACTATTATTAGTTTAGCCTTCAGTATTCTCTTACTGAGATTTAATAAAAATGCCACTTCTATTCATCTTCCTTAGAGTTCTCATTTTTCTGGTTCTTATATCATCACCCTGGCATCCACTAAAAATTTCAAATTTGCTTTCTATCCATTAAAACAGAGGTCGGCAAACTACTGCTCATGACCTGTTTTGGTAAATTAAGTTTTATGCCACCACACCCATGGTGATTCCATATTGTTGTTGGCTGTATTCATGATACAATGGCAGAACTGAGTCGTTGTGACAGAGAGCATATGGCCCAGAGTGTCAAATATTTATTTTCTCTTTCCAGAGAAAGCTTGCTTATCTCTGCATTCTCTGTATTAAAACATAGAGCCCCAAAGCAAAAGGGGATACCTAGCAATGATTATTACAGAGGCCCCCTTTATTATCCACGTAAGCCACTCATTTATTCTGGAATCCTGGCTCTACTTTTTTAAGTTCACATACACTGGACACTGGTTATATTATCTTATGCACAACTTTTTTTTCAAAAGGATATTATGTGACTTCTGCATAGAGACCTTTCCAGAGTTTTCACATTGCAGGGGGGTAGGGACAGCATTGTGTGTGGAAGGAGAGAACTGGGACTTACTTGGAACTGCATTTGCATGTAAGCTCACTGAATTTACTTCGTTATATTCTTGTTTGGTTTGGAAGTTGGTAATCAAGATTGGTGGTAGACTAGACTATTCTCAAGCTAGTCCTGGACTACCATGACTTTTGTATTGGCAAAAATGCCTATGTTTTATCACTTAAATGTCCCATTATTTAGGTGCCACTATTAGAATCAAAACAAGAAAGATGAACTTTCATTGGCAGGTACTGAGTCCGGTGTATTGTTTGAAGCAAGTATTGGTTGCAAAATATTTGTGACAGAAAACCAAAGTGCATGATTGCCGAATTTCATTAATCCTATTTCTTCCTTTTGCCTATGTCAAACTGGATCCTGATCTTGACATGTAAGTTTCAAGCCATTGTGCTAAACATATTCTATGTTCTTTTCATTTTTTTAGGACATTACTGACGCATTCAGTATCTCTATATTTGTGACTGTGAATTCAAATGGCAAGTTTGCTTCGGTTATCATTCTTAAAAACAATTCTGTGACCAATCATGTACTCACCTTTAGAAGCAGAACTCAAGCCAGGCTTTTCCTGGCAGCTGATTAATGTGTAAAAGGATTGATAACCCAAGACATCACACATAAAAATGTCTACTGGATCTGACTGCTATCTTTCAGCTCACTCACCATATCAATAACTTTTAGATGGCCATAGGAAAAAACAATAGCATTGGGCGGATTTGCTACTGGAAGGAGGAATGCAAATGAAGTACACAGAGTAGAAGGTAACAAAATATAAAGAGGGTTCACTTGAATGGCTTCAGCCTGTTGGAAAAGATAAAAAGGAGTCTAAGTAAAATTTTGAGGTAGACACCAAGTATCAAAATGAACAAAATCATTATGATAAGCTTTCCCAGAAGCAGGTTAAAATCTAAACATAATACTGTACACACAAATGCAGTTATGACTTGAAGAGTATTTTTCAGAAATGTCTCTTCCTCTTATTTTTTTATACGGTTATTGGTGCCCATTTAAGTAGTACAGATCATTTAGAAAATAAAGTATCATTTATTCCAGGAACTAAATAAAAACAGAAACAATTTATTATTTATCTAGTGCTAGGTGCTCTGTGTGTGTGTGCATTTATGTAAAGTAACTGAATTTTCCCAATGACCCATAAGATGGCTACTATAGCCCCAAATAACAGACGAAGAAACTAAGGCCCAGAAAAGCTAAAGTAACTTATCCAAACACAAAGCTGGCAAGCAGGAACACTTATGAAGGGTCGTGGGTCCCTCTGGCTCCAAAGCTTCTCATTATTCCATTAACTTTTCTGCCTCTATGCCATATATAATTTAAAATTGGCTTAGGGATCATCACAGAAGAAGAATTACTACTATTCTTAATTTATCACATTATTTTCTAACTGTGCCATGTTGAGAAGTAAAAGATATTTTACCCATATAAACTGTCTACATTTCTTCTCTAACATGAAGCAGCAGCTCAAGAATGCTAACATATGCCCCTTGAGCTGTAGAGGAACAATTCCAGAAGGGCAATCCTTCTTAATTTAAAGTGCTATCCTCTCACCACACTCAGGTGTCCCAATAAGAAACACATTTTACCTCAGCTATTTCTTGTAATTGCTAGCTAGGTGGGGAGAAAAAAGGAAGATTGTCTTTTCCTCTCTCTCCTTACAAATCTGCTTTTCACTTATCTTTTAAAATTATTTCCTGGGCTGTAGAAAACTGTATCTAAGATATTTAAGCTTAAAGCCTGAAATGTAAGCCTAGCTCTTCATTCACTTGCAAATCATTTATATGAACCACTTCTCCGAAATTGAGGAATAATCTGGAGGGGGAAGTGTCAGTGTTAGAGATCTAAATACTGAAGTTGCCGGGAAACATGGACTCCCAAAGTCTTACAGTTGGAAAGGATCTAGGCAGACCCTCCCACTGTGTGTGAATGAAAAATCTGGGCAGAGAGAAAGTATTTGGTTCTCTTAAGATCCTGCTGCTTGAATGTGGAAGAAAAGAGTTCTCCTGAGTTAGGCCTCCTAAAAATGTATTAATGCAAATAAAGATCACTCTGTAAGTTACTTATAGGAAGATCATACATGCCAAAAATTGATTCTATACTACAATATGAAAACCAGCAAAGTAGAACACTACTCTTTGGATGGGTATAAAAGCAGATGAATGAGATACTCACCAATGGAGATAATATAGGGAGAAGAAGGGTAATGGTAGCTGGATTGCTGGCTACCTCTGTTAAAGATGTGACAAGCAAAGAAGATATTAGAATGATTAGCCATACTGGTAAGGAGCCTAGAGGAGATAATTTATTTCCTATCCACTTAGATAGTCCTGACTCCTAAAAAAAGAAAAAAAATTGCAATATTATTCATTAGCAATTCATTTTAAGCAGACACAATTTAAATGTATAAATTCTATCACTTGCTCTAAGAACTCCATTTCTAAAGTTGAAGTTTAATCTTCCATATTTTTTCATGGTTTGGAAGATCTAGGTCGCTTTGACATGGAGGAGCTCTCAATTATTCTTATTTTAATATTACTGATATGCTTTAGGAAATTTGAATAGTCTTCCCACATTTTTTCAATTAAGTTTTATCCAATTAATATATATGGATATTTTGGCAAGTCATTTGGTACTATAGGGCTTTAGGAAAATGGCAGTCCTCTGGTCTACCTCTCACATCTCCTAAGTTGTGTTCTCCAGAGGCAACTTTCAACCCCTATTAGCTATTTATGGCTACTTTTTAAATTATGCCTTTTCCTCATTTTCAAATTGAGACATTATTTACTGACTAACATGTTACATAAGGATTTAGCTTTCTTACGCAATCTACCATACATATATTTCCTGTCCCTTTATTTCTTTTACTTATATATCAACATTTTTAATTAAATCAATGTTTAAAGTTTGCCATTATGAGTATATGAATATTACTCATACCTGAGTCACTTAGTGTACTGTGATTATGCTAAAACTATGTTAAAGGGCATTTAAGAGACAGGGAATTACAAAGAGTTGATGCTTTAGTAGCTAGCGGCTATCTTCTCCCAAACAGAAGAGTTATCTAGTTATGGCCATTTGCCAAACTAATTACAGTTTGAAACAAAATTTTAGAAGAGTTAATGTCTCCAAATCTTTGTAACACATTTTTGAAGCTCATGGCTTCAGTAAACCTACTCAAGAGTAGGGTTATTCTAGATATCCCATAGAAATTCAATTCTATGTATTAGGAACTTCAAGACTCCCCTCCAGGGTTTTCCTAGTTCTGCCAGTGAGAGAGCCTAGTGTATCAGAAGAAGTCTGTGACTTCTCATTTTCTTAGATTTTGCAATTCTAGGGTCTGGCCAATGCTTTTAAAATCCCTTTGAGTATCTGGAGTCCAATTCACACAGAAATTCTGGGAAGCAGAGATTGACAAATTTCATATCAATGTCAAAATTGCTGATTCTTATTCCCTCACAATTCAAATTATCAGTCAAAAGAATGGAAGTTATTGATTCTCAGAAACCAGATCTCATTCTTGCTGTAATAGTAGAAGAGTTTATTTGCCTTATATATCTATCATTTACATTTGAGTGGTCTATGAGGCAAGCCGAATCTGATGTAAAACAACATTGTAAGTGGCACTCAGAATGGAGACAATTTCAAAGATTTTCACCCCTTACTAAATCGTATAGCTGAGAGTTCAGTGTCCAAATACCATACAGAAAAAATGACAATGAAGTCAGAAGCAAAAAAGTCTCCCTATAGGCTATTACGAAGATAGTGGATAGTTATTTGTCTTGAGAAAACTAAAAAATTAACTTTCCAGAAACTAAAAGCCTGGACCACAACACCTCTCTCTCACTATCCTTTTTACTTTGATGACTGAATAAGGAAATGGAACAGCTATGAGCTTTAAGTGTTTCACAGAAGGCTGTGAAATACAGAAATGAGAGGTTTTTAATGAGTCAAAGAGTAAAAAATTTTCATGGACTTTTTGAGAAGATACTTTTCTTCTAAAGAGTCCTACAATGACTTCAAGTGACAAAGGCCTCCCTAGACTTGACATTTTTGTAAACTGGATAGAGGATAAGCCAAAGAAATAGCAACTTTATTCCTCACGGTGGTTTTATTTCTTCCTAAAATTGGACATAATATAATATTAGCCATAGTTATGTAAAATTCTCTCTGGACTTCATTCAATAAACATGTAAAAAGTACCTTTAATGTACTTAATATGCAACAGAGGTTTTTTTTTTCCCCCCCTTGGTATTTGACAGAGAGAGACAGTAAGAGGGGGAACAAGCATGGGGAGTGGGAGAGGGAGAAGCAGGCTTCCTGCTGGGCAGGGAGCCTGATGTGGAGCTTGAACCCAGGACCCCGGGATCATGACCTGAGCCAAAGGCAGACACTTAACGACTGAGCCACCCAGGCTCCCCCTTAATATGTAATAAATAAGTGAGTAATAAAGTACTGTTTTTTCTTACTCTCTTTCTTTGACAGCCTTAGGGCTATCCTATATTGAAGCAGACCTATTGAGTAGGTCTCTGACCTACTCAAATTCATCATGAAAGAGGCGCCTGGGTGGCTCAGTAGGTTAAAGCCTCTGCCTTCGGCTCAGGTCATGGTTCCAGGGTCCTGGGATCGAGCCCTGCATCTGGCTCTCTGCTCAGCAGGGAGCCTGCTTCCACCTCTCTCTCTCTCTCTCTCTCTCTCTACCTGCCTCTCTGCTTACTTGTGATCTCTGCCTGTCAAATGAATAAATAAAATCTTAAAAAAAAATTCACTATGAAATAAGGATAAAGTTATGAACAAAATGTTTTGCTAGGAATCATTGTACGTATGATTTTTATATCTTTTTTCTTACTTAGCTAATTTTCTAATACTATTTTATGGAATAAGAATTCTAATGCTCTAATCTTTGGGGCATCTGGGTGTCTCAGTCAGTTAACAGTCTGACTCTTGATTTTGGCTCCAGTCATGATCTTAGGGTCGGGCTCTGCACTCAGCATATTGCTGCTTAAGAATCTCTCTCTCCCTCTCTGCTCCTCCTGGCCTACCCCACGCTTACTTTCTCTCTGTCTCTTAAAAAACAGTGTGAGAATTCTAATCTTCTTTGCTTTATTCCTTTTGCCATATTGGGGCAGCATTAAAAAAATGATGGTTTATGCCTACAGCCTGTAAAAATTACTAAACTCACTTCATCTGTGTAGTATAATTAATGCATGGCTATTGAAATCTGCATCATTAAAATGACAGGCTAAAGTTGAATATGCCAAAGCTTGAATATCTCCTGTTCTTTTGAAAAGTCTAGTTAATTGTTGAATGTCTTAGGCACAGAGTATTACCTCACAGCCGTCTGCCAAGGCAAACCCTCCACCAACGAGAATGGCTATGTCCCAGGGCATGAATGACTGGAATTCTTTCCAAGTAATCAGTGGTGAATAATCAAAAGCAACTGCAAAAACACAAGTCCTGTAGTTTATACATTGCTTAAAATATGACAATATGACATTTTTCTCTATTATCCTAAATCACCATCTCATAAGAATTTTTTAATATTCCTATATTGTTTATAGATAGGGAACTTGATTTAGACTTTGAGTAATTTCTACCGGGCTGAGGTGGAACACTGTGTTACAAAAATGTTTTTAAAAATGTCATAACTTGGAAAAATTCATTGGATCATAAAATAGAGTAAATTTAGATAGATTATAACATTGTCATTTATTAATGCCACTCATTCATTTATTCAAGCATTCATTCACTCATTCATTCATTTCATTCATTGCACTAACATCTTTGCCTCCTATGGGCAATGCAGTGTGTCGAACTGTACTATTTTTTGCTATGCATAATGTAATGTGCCATTGGTTCTAATATCAGTATAATATTATAATTTTATTCACTAATATTTACTTGAATATTGCTTTTTTTCCAAATCATGAGGATGGTCATAATAGATTCATCAGGATTTCAGTTTAAAATCAAAGCTCAGATTAAATAATTTAAGTATCATTCATAAAACTCTTAAAATTCTTATAAAGTAATTATCATAAAGATTTCTCTTGATAGTTGGGTCATAATGACTCATTTGATTTATTGAGAAAAAAGGCCATCCATGAATATATTATTTCCACTTAACATTTGTGTGTAACAAGCAGCCTTCTACATGGTATGATTTTAGGGTTACTAATGAGATTTTTTTCTATTTCCTTCCCCCAAACCTAAACCAAACCTACAATCACCATTGTTGGAAATTTTGCTATTTCTTACTTGAATTAAGGCATACATCCTGTTAAAATGCAAACATCTCTGAAATCTACCTCTCATGTAAAATTTAACATATAATGTCTTATTTTTCATTTTTAAACCTAGTGTGGATGAGTTTATCAGGGAGAATAGGAGTTGAAGAATGAGAAGAGAGAGAATGGTGGATAGAGGTATGGGGTCCAAGTGCAGGCTGCCCCAATATGGGCCACTTTGGCATGAACATTATTATGAGTTAAAAGCAATCAAAACCCAGAAGATTCAGAAAAAGCTCTGGGCCTACCCCTCAACTACCTGCTTGTACCAGGAAGAGAGAGGGATTAATAAAGATTCCTCTTTACCTAAGAAACTTAACTGCATAATTAGGCACCCTTTGTTTTCCAAATGTCTCCTTTTGCCTTCCCACTAATGGTCTTTCTTCTCTTTGTATCCTCAGACCCTTAACCCTCTTCTTAGCTCATATATGAGTGATATTGCTTCATTGTCTTTGGAATTTCCATGTCTGTGTGGATTCCCTGTATGTACACTACTATATTTGACTTTCTACCATTAATCTGTCTTATGTCAACTTGATTCTTAGTCCAGCAAGAAGGATCTTGAAGGGCAAAGAAAATTCTTTCTCCCCAACAAATCAAAGTTCTTTCTGAGAGGGGGATCCAGATGTGGGAGCCAGGAAATTTAAGCCAAGAATTGGTTCTTCAACACTTGCCATTGGCAGGCCTTAGGACTTTGACTGCAATGGTCAATGTCCTCAGAGTCTCATAGAAATTATTTCTCTGTACTTTTATATCTCCTTATAACATACTTTGAGATATCCTAATTTCAAGTAATGAACAAATGGCATTTATATCAATGTTATGTTATTTACATATGTGATGTCCTAGATATCTGACTCAGTCATTTATTAATTTGGACTCAGGATGTCAGGTGTGAAACCCAACTGCATGAATACCAGTTCCATCCAAGTGAAAAAAGGAGGAAAAGAGAGAAATAAAAGAAAACCCAACAATAAAAAAACCCACAACTCTACTAGACTATTTCTAAACAATTTTAAACTATTTGTCCCACAATAACAGCACAGGAATCTGACTACCCAAAACAAGCTGTATTAGTATAAAGCACAGATATAAATGAATCCTATGTTTTAAAATTTGTGTGTGTTAGGAGAAGGAAGGTATGTTCACATAAACATATTTTTTGTCCATGTATTACAAAGACAAAGAATGCTCCCCCTGAAATACCTTGTCTCTCATTTGTGACACTAGGTTCTGGCTAAGTGTGGGCTTGATTTGCATTCTCTCCAGGATTACTATGACGCTGTAAATGCTCTTTCCCTTGAAACTCCTCACCTTTTTAGATCCTTAGCATTTATTACCAAGGGCTCATCATGAAGTGTGACTTCCAAGTTCTCATTCCTATGTTTGCCAATAGTAAGATTAATTCTGATTATGGCAGGGAAAGTGGGCTTATTGTGGACCACATAGTGTCACTCGAAGTGGAATTCTAACCATGGTGCATAATGAAATCTACTTCTCACTTCTGCCAAGTAAGATGATCCTTCTTGTAGGGGGAGGACATGTGCTAGTTGAATAAGGGTTGTAGTGTGCACACAGGGCATCCTAAGTCAGGGGCTATGTGAGCATGTCCATTCCTCCTGTTCTAAGTGCTAACTAAAACTAACTGAATTTTGTAATTTTTGCAGAATTTTTGTAATTCTGTCAAATTGATTCAGAATTATAAATAATACTCAACCAATTTCTCCTGTAGGTGTAGTTTTAGTCAATTTCTTAGCTGGGATAAGAAAGAATAGGATTCCTATAAGTAAGGCAACAGTTGAATCTGTAGCAAAACCAGGATACCTGAAAAAGGACAGATGTGTACATTAAAAAATGGCATCAAAATTTGTATGAGCTGAACAGCAATTGACTATGCTATTGGCCTATAAGTAGTAGTTATGGTAAAGGTTAGTTATTCTGGATAATCTGTCCTAAAATCTATGGATTTTCAACCAAATTTCCAACCAAGCCAAAAATCTCAGACCATGTTCCCGTTGTTTCCATATATGTCTTCTTATTTTCAAAACCATGAATACATATACTGACATACTAGTCCTACAGGCAAATTTCTTTTTAGGTAAAGCTTAAGGATTTGGTAAACAATTTTTTCTTTGTATTATTTCCTTTCATTATACTGGCAGAGAACTGAGACAAAAACAATTACTAGACTAGGCAAAGCCCTAAATAATTGTTGTGTAACATCCTACTATTGAATTGTGGCAAGGAAAGCGTGTTTCTGGAGTCCTCTAAAACTCTTCTCTAAATTATGAAAAGAAATTGATCTGTTTTTTTAAGATATAACATCTGCTACTGTGATTATAGGGCCCAGCCATATCATATAAATGAAATCAACCCATTTAATGCTTTGCACCCTATGAAACTCAATCAAGAATATTAATTATTAGAATGGTTTATGAGATGCTCATAAATGATTGCTATACAAATTAAGAGTGATTCAGGAACAGATGGGGTCTTAGAATCACCAGGCCATTTCAGCAAGTAAGACAGGCTCCCAGAAGCCTCAACAGTTAAGAAGCACCTGGAAACCAGCTATGAATGAAACAGACATAAATAATTAGAACTCAGTTTTAAGATTCAGCAATATTAACTAGAATCTTTGTAGTCTGAGATGCATGTGTACACCCTAGAGGTTATTTTGCTCCCTTGTAACTCAGTAATGGGTACATACTATAGACACTACTCTCTACTTCTGTGATTTACTTGAGCAGTCTAAATAATCAAGGAAGTGTATTATTTTATTCAATCTGACAACTTTATAAACGAGTTTGTTTTCCTTAAATATGGATTTTATTTATTTTTTGCTGAGGAAAAATCTGTCTTGGTATAATTTATTCAACAAACTTAACCAATATTTATTATTTTATTGCTCCTTATTGCTTTTATTTGAGCTGTAATTTTTTTATGGTATTTTTGCCAAATTAGGTCAGGGATCATGTAATCTGATTTTGTTTTATATGAAAAGACACATTGAATTCAGTCCAGGTTCAAACAGATGGGATGAAAACATTAGGTGGTAGTTATAAATCTTGATATATCATTCTAGTTTTGGAAATTCTAAATGCTTAGAATCTCTGTATTACAAATATATTCTACAGAAGACACTTTAAATAAAATCAAGCCATAAATGCTGAAGTAATTTTGTTCCAAAGACTTTTAAAACCATAATTATTTTATTATTAGTTTATTTTCATTTTATTTTTAGTTTATTATGAACAAAGGCTGTCTCACTATTACAAAATATTAAGGTTACACAAATTTTATTTGCTCTGGCAATTTATGAATCAAAGTTGATCAGATTTGTATCCTCAAACCACTTCTCTTAAACCTTTGTTCCTTCTCCCATTGTTTTCTCTCAGAATTCTAGGTAACACAAGCACCCGCCTATAGCAAACATACTCTGTTCTACTGCAAGCGAAATATCTCCTGAATTACACTTTCCTTCTGTAAGGAATAGAAATTAGAAACTGATTATATTGAATTTCCTACTGGGCTTTCTTCCTAGTTTTTATTAGCTACTGTCTGATTTCATTGGTTTTTACACACTGGTGTTTAGAGAATGCTCTCCCTACCTAACATAATTGGAGTGGGATTTTAAAAAGGAAAATAATTACTTTACGTTGGTTTAGAACCTATTACAAAACTAAAAAGTAACACTCAAATTGTTAAATGATAGTTGGCTATGAATAGTTTGCATTGAATAACTGGATGCTGCGTTTTATTTAGACTTTTCAAAGGGAAAAGTCCTAGTTCCAAACAAAAAGTTGATCAACTGAAGCCGATCCTTTGAAACATGCTACCATATCGCGTTGGTGCACTTGTGTTTCACCAGGAATTTGCACACAGACTTTGCACCTTTAAAAAAATGTTGGCAATGCCTACATAGCCATGAGGCCCCGGTTCAAGAAGAGAGGGAATTCTTTATTCCCTGTAGGCAGAATACTTTGAACCCAAACAATTTTGGTTTCTGTCCCCACAAACATGGATTCTTACTGTGGGATGTGAGACAGGAAGTCATCATCAGAGATCTGCTCAATCTAGGAACTCGAGTACTTCAGTGAAAAATGGATTAACAATACAAATTTCAAAACCAAAGTATTTATATTGATATGTAGGATGGTCCTTAATTTAGAAAAATCACACTATCATCATCCCCCTCACTTTATATGACTCAGCATGACTGCTGGTCTAGAAGACACTGTGAGATAAAATTAACTCAACCCAGCTTCTAAGATTAGTTTGTACAATCAGTCTTATTACTTACTCGGGAATTCCTTATTTACAAAGTAGGGGTAGGGATAGATTTATAGTGAACTAGCATAAAAATGAACATAATTAGAATAAAAAACACAAGATAGTGAACTGAATAAAAAAATAAGTTGGCAAAAACCAAAGAACGTGAATCCATATCAGGTTATTAACAAGGATGGAGTGGGATTTATCTCACATAATAAACATTTATATTACACTTAGGTAGGGAGAATGGCAGCACCATTGTTAAGTGCCATTATTTGCTTCATCTTACAGATGAAGAAACTGATCGGCAAGTGACTTGCCCAAAGTGGAAGAGCCAACCCAAGCACAGAACACGGCTTTCTGATTGCATTCCTAATTATGTAAGGATGGAAACAGCATTGTCTAAAGGAGCCTGACTTTTAGTTACAGTGTATATGATTATCTTATCTGCAGTCCTACCCTGGATTTCATTCTTTACCATTTTCCTTCCTGGGAAGATTACAATTAAACATACTTTTCAATGGAAATAAAGGAAAAGAATCCCATACAATCTTTCAGAGTTATAGGAACCACCAAGGAGAGAAACAGAATAAAACAGGAAGGGTTGAAAATACGGAATGCTTACTTGGGAAAAAGTGCAGACCAACCAGAAATAAACCCAGGATCTCGGCTAAACCACAGCAGAGCCATTACAACGAAGAGCACCAAGGTCACAATTTCCTGATACCTGTGGGAAAATTCCAATCCTTTTGTTTATCTTCTCAGTCAGGGTATTTGTACAAACTCCCTAAGCTACTGGCAGAGCAATCTTAGCAGAACACTAAACACTAAAAACCAGATGATTCTATGTCAGTAATTTGAGAGAATCTGCACAGCTAGAAAAAGACTTGACTCCTCTGTGGGTCTTTGGCTGCTTTTCATTCTATCTGGTAAATTTTAGTTAGACGAAAGTACACATTTTGTTATGCTGAGTTATATCTACAACAGTCAGCATGTTCAAGGCCCTTACCAGGTGTTCTAAATACACTACAGATGATTACGTGCATGTTTAGCTTTAAACAGATACTTGCAGTATAAGCAGCATGTATCCGTGCGCGGGTGTGTTTGCCTGTGCACCTGCGTGCATGTGTGTCTTACCTCAGTGGGCCAAGTTTTTGGTATTCTTGTTTAATCACCTCAGCACAAGCTTTTTGTTTGGCGGTTTTGGTCTTGCCACATTTGAACATCTCCTTAAAACTGAAAAGAATAATGGAGACTGTTAAGCAAAGAAGTCTCCCTTTATAGAAGAGATTTGCGTGAAAGCTTTATAAAATACTAACCTCCTTGCCAGTAACAGCAATCTGTGCATAATGCCTATACTTCCATCCCCTTCTTCGAATGTCCTCTCTCCTTTTTCCTGTTTGGCCTGGTTTGCTCAATTTTCAAGGGTTAATTTTTGTTCCATATTTTCACACCTCTTACCCTGATGTCTTCCAAGTCTGTTCACACTATTGGAATTTTGCCACGTGTGGCTCATCTCCAATTGAACACTTTGCTATATACCTGATTGTTACAGATGTTCATTTCTTTATTGTCTATCTTGATAGTCAATTGCTACCCATGTGTAAGTTTTCTCTTGCTAGTTAGATAATGAATTACTGGACGGCAGGGCAGAGTCCCCGATATTTGCTCTGGCACAGTAACTCTCAACACGGGCACATACTAGAAATATGTGACTCATCAACTCCATAGTACCTTGCTCAGATTGAAGAGACAGCTGGTTGTCGGATCCATCAGTCTGCCCAGAATACACAGGACTCAAGCCACTAGGCAGAGTGGTCACTGGAGCAGAGAATTCACGTACACTGCTTGTGAGCGGAGTCTACGCTAGATCTCTTAGAACGAAAACCAACTCTATAACATTTTTTTCTTCAATTTCTTTATCCCTTATGCCCTAATAGAATCCACTAGATAGTTTTCCATCTACTGTCAATACTAACTGCCAGTCTCTCTTTCTTTCAGAGGCTGCTTTCAGTTACACCTTTCCCTTGTGACTAACTTTTCTTTCCTGAAGTCCAGGGTCTAAAAAAAAAAAAAAAAAAAAAAAATTTTTTTTTTTTTTTTGTGAAGTACTGCTCTAGGATTAGATTTTAAAAAAATCCCTCCAGGGGAATAAACAAATGAGCAAATGGTTCAATTCTTATGTTCTATCTTTTGGAATGTCTATAAGTAGCTCATTCAGATTACTTTATGTGTGGGTAAGGAAGGCATTTCTGAGTGTATATCCTAAGGAACTGAAATCTGGATCTGAAGAGATAACTGCACTCACATGTCTACTGCAACATGATTCGCAGTAGCCAAGATACGGAAACAACACAGATGCTCACTGACAAACAAGTGGATAAAGAAAAAGTGGCACAGAAAGAAAAGAAAAGGTAATAAATACATACAATGGGCAATAACTCGGCCTTAAAGAAGCAGGAAATCCTGCTGTGTATAACAACACAGATGGACTTGGAGGACATTATGCTAAATGACATAAACCAGACACAGGAAAACAAATATTGTAAGATCTTATACGTAGAGTCTAAAATAATCAAACACATGAAAACAGAGAGTAAAACAGTTGTTTCCCAGGAAATGGAAGGAGATGGAAATGGGGAGGTGTTTATCAAAGAGTACAAAGTTCCAGTTATGAAAAATAAGCGAGTTCTGGAAATCTATTGCCTAAAATAAGGCCTGTGATTAACAACAGTGTATTGTATACTTAAAAATTTACTCAGAGGGTTGGTCCTATGATAAGTGCTTTTACCATAAAAGGAAAAAAAAACCCTCAAAAAGCAAAAGGGGCAAGAGGAAACTTGGAAGGTGATGGAAAAGTTGATGGCCTTGGTTGATGGCCATGGATGATGGTTCATGAGCGTATATGTATCTCCAAACACATTAAGTTGTATACATTAAATATCTATGGCTTTTTGTATGCCAGTAATACATCAATAAAAGCAGTTTTAGAAAAAGAAAGAGTGCAGGATAATGCTGTCATGTAAAATTGCTGGACTAAACATGGATATATATGAGGGAGAAAAT
This sequence comes from Enhydra lutris kenyoni, assembly GCF_002288905.1. Classification (NCBI taxonomy): domain Eukaryota; kingdom Metazoa; phylum Chordata; class Mammalia; order Carnivora; family Mustelidae; genus Enhydra; species Enhydra lutris. The sequence continues at coordinate 18,193,889 of NW_019154111.1, read as the reverse complement.
AGGAAGACTAAGATGGTATGAATGTAGCTATCCCACAAAGACATTTTATTTACTTATTTTTTCTGTAGCTCTGCTACACAGACTTGTTCAAAGGAACAGAGTTTCCCCAATTCTTAAGTCATCCATCCTACACATTCAAAATCATTCTCCTGTGCACACTCCAACCACTGAACATTAGATGTATGTTGTTATATTTAGGATCCTTGAAGTAATATTTAATTTTTGTAATCTCAACTAAAATACTGGCTAGTGCCAGTCTTGAAATTTTACCCCTTGTCACAATATAAATACTAGTATTATAAGAAACTGAGCCATGGACTACTTTGAGATCCTACTGTAGAACAGAAAAGTAGAATTAAAAAAATAGGTGAGTCTTGGGGCACCTGGGTGGCTCAATAGGTTTAGCATCTGACTCTTGGGTCATGATCTCAGGATCATGAGATCGAGCCCCATATTGGGCTCTGTGCTGCTTGTGGAGCCTGCTGAAGATTCTTTCTCTCCTGCTGCCCCCTCCCCCTGCTCCTTCTTCCTCCTTAAAAAATGTTTTCCACCTGGTAGACTGCACATGTACCTGGTCTCTTTGGTTGGGGATGATAAATAGTTAAATCGAAAGCTATGCTGGCTTTGCTACAAATGAAGGTTAATGCCCTCACAAAGGAACCGATGAAGCATATGAAAACGCATCTAGCTCTTCATTTAAACAAGTTCAGTGGCGCTGATAGATGAGCTTCTCCCTCCAGGTATGTTGGGGTCGTTTACAATGGGTGAGTTAACTGTGTTAACAGCCAACACACTAACCAGAATGTATGGCCGCCTGCCAGGGGAGTGGCTGATAATTTCTGTGTGTTGATCTAAAACCTCTGGAGGTGAAGACCCTGACTGGCTGAAATGGACACTGAAAAATTAGCCAGAGTGGGAAGCTATGTAACCAATCTAACCGATTGCCCACACAACGGGACTATTTAACTATGCCACTGATCATGATTTATGGATTTATCTAATGTATGCACTTGGCAGGCTTTTTGATCTTATAGACACCTTTCAATCCATCTGGCCTTTATTTTCTTAATTTCTCCTTTATACATGGTGGGCCATTTCAAAATAATGACAATGGTTGCAGACATTTTTTATAAGTCATTATATGTGGTGACAAAGAAGGAAACTGCTACGGGTCTGTGACTGGATGCTCCCTCCCTTAGCTGGGATTCTTGTCCTTTGCATCCTGCATTGCTACCTGTGCAACTGAATAGACCCCCCGAGGCCTGGATTTCCAGGAAGGGGCATTTAGTATGCAGCTGGCCTCTCCCCACTGATGGCCACCTGCCGAAGTCAGTGACATCCCACACATTTGCTTCAGCAGGAGGACTGCCACATGCTGCTCCCACAATCTGGACGAATGGATTTTTTTTTTTTTTTTTTTAAATCATCAGTACCATCTTCCCACTACTAACAAGACTGTGGCGGTTTTGGAGAAAAACCAGGAAGAGGAATGGAGAGGGAAGAATACCAGTCCTTAAATGACTCGGCATGGAAAATTGGGGCCTGGGCATGGAATGCCACCTGCTCCCAGTGCTTTGCTTTTCTAAGGAAGTACATGTAGCTGACTTCAATCTCACCTGCTTAGTAGATCTCCTGTTGTTTTGTTCGTAGGTCCTTGAAATTATTTAACTAAAAGCCAATAAAGATGAATTTGAATTTGTTTTTTTCAGGAACAGATCCTCAGGGTTTGAGTGATAGTCATTTCCCCTTTCTTTTTAGAGTACTGTTATCCAAAATATATAAAGGTGCATTTTAGATTTTGCTGTGGAGCCCTTCGTAATTTTAAATGCTGGCTGTCATTTATATCATTTAAGCAGCTCATCGGCACTTACGAGCTGCCTGCTTCTGTCTCAGCCAAGGTAATATTCGCAAATTCTCCTTGAATCCATATATCCAGTGTTTTTCAGCTTGGACACATATGTATTCGAGTTACAGCACTGGAAGGGATCTGACTGATCTTCCAGTTAAATTCCATCATTTTACAGTTGAAAACACCAAGACTGAGAAAGACCACTCATTGTGAGAAGCTACAACTTTGTCCCTGGTCTTCTGATTCCTAGTCCAACATTCTTCCTACAGGGCACACTCTCACGTCTTCATGTGATTTTTTTCAAGGACACACCAGTTTCGGTGTAGGATGAAGCAAGAATCTTGCCTGTTACAGTTTAAAGTAACTAGATAACCAGACGAAATTCCCACATACAACCAAGAGGAGGGGCAAAACCTCTTGAAATTCCACTTTAACAAGCTGGACTGGGTCCTTATTATAATAAGTTCCTTATGCCCTTCTGGCTGATCAATAAATTATTAGCTTAGGACTCAAAGGAGAATGAGATGGATTTGCTTTTTACAAACTCTGCTCCACAGCCCACATTGTTTAGATGATATTCTAGCTTATCCTTAAAATATGTGCTCATGTGTGGCAGTTTCGTGAGGAACAGAAATGCAGAAACTCCATGTGCGTGAAACAGGTCAAAGAGCAGTGGGTGAGCAGCTGAGAAGTGGGAACCAAAACACCTTTATTTATCTGATTAACATGCAATATTTACTTACTTGAATCCTAGGAAAAGCCACTGAAGCCAGATCCAGGACAATAACAGAATAATAATAGCAGCCGGGAAGGAAAGCATGAACCATGATCCAAAGTTAATGCAATGACAGTCAGGGTAGCGCCTGTGCAAAAAGACAGAAAAAGGTGCTTGGGAGCGTACAAGTGTAATCCCTCCTGTCAGTCCTTGGGAAGCAATAGTTCACGTCCTTCCAGGGGCTCCCAGGCAACAGGGAAGATGTGGGACCTTCTCATCATTAAGTATAGCATTTGGCTTTACCTCTTACCTTTTGTCCTGATTCTGTAACTAATAATGGTTGCTGCTTCCCATCCACGCAAGAGTGAGTCTGCTGTGATTTTTGTTCCTTTGTTTGATCTGTAAGGAAGAGCTTGGGAAAGCTAGCACAGTGCCTGACACTCACTGAATGCACCAGAAGTGGGAGTGCATGGGTATGCGTGCCTCTTGTTAGCTCTCAAAGTATCAGTATGTGAGTGGGGTGAGCCGAGCGGACATGGGAGCAGATGAAAATGAACTTCACGGACCTGAATGTCGGCTACCACTTCACAATGGTGGCTGGCACTGCAGGCACTTGGGAAGGGACTCTGATCCATCCATATTGTCTCCTATAGTTGTTTACCCGCTGTTTCCTCTGCCTTGAAGAAACTGTAACCCATCTTACCAGGCATATGCTAGCCTTTTCTTCTTAGAATTAGACAGTGCTTTGGGGATCAGTCAAATGGAACAAATCTGGACCAGATAAAAACAATTAAAAGTTTTTCTCCTAGTTATTTTCAGGTTTTTAGCCCACATAATCACAAAACAATAACAAAAAAATTGGGGGGCGGTGGTCAGAGACAAATAGGTTTTTTCTGGTGACCTCACATTTATGTTTCCAAAATGTAGTATAAATTCCAAATAAATTCTCATATAGTTATCTATTTTATGACAGAAGAGGGAAAAACAGGAAACTTGAAAAACATTTGTCCTTGTTTTTTTCTTCACACAATGACACAAAGACAGAGCTGGAACTTTGGAAAGTTCAGAAAATACACAGAAGCAATAAAACAACATTAACATATTTTAATTATTTTTGAAATTACAAAATATAAAGAAATTTATAGAAATGATAGATTTTAAATTCTTGTTCTATTTGAAATTACATTCAAATTTATTTTTGAATTTACATTTGAAAATCTATTTGAATTTATATTTACAATCAATGTAAATAAACAAAATGTTTCATGCTACATGCATCAACATAAGCCACATTTTTATACTTTATAAATTGTTTCTCCTTCTATTTTAGGATGGTTGCTAAGTAATGCAAAGAGTTTTAAAAAGTAATGGGTTTTTAAAACTCTAGATTTCTAATGTTTTCTACAAATTTCCTTGAGGTTATAAGAAGTTGTGGGTACTAGAGTTATCATTAGCAAGTTGAGGATGATTATTATCTACCACAAGAAGATCCAAAGCTTAGCTTACATATTATGCAATTAGAAATGACAAATGATAAATAAGATGTGCTTGAGAATACAGAGAATTGATGAATGGAAAAATGCTTTATCATGCCCATGAGCTTCTACTGAGAGTTGCTCACTTAAAAAAAAAAAAAAAAAGTTTGTTGTTTTCAGTTGGAAAATGCAATAGGGAGGAAAGGCTTAAGCTTACTTCCCATCAAGTTATTAGACTTGGACTACAGGTTGATGACGTGTGTTACTCTGTTCAACCTAACGGCATTTAGAAATGTTACTAGAAGTAGGGTCAAAACAGTACCCTAAGTCCAATTTCATTTTTCACCATCTGTGACTCATACCTTGAGATCAGGCTGTGTTGTTCTTTCCACCCAATCCTGTAAAATTTGTTTAACTGAAGAAGGGTTTCTTAGAATTTTTGCCTGGAGGAATAGTTCATTTAGAAAAATGAAAGCCTGAAAAAGCAAAATTCTGTTTTGTTTTTGTTTCTTTCTTTAGCAAGGATGTGAATACCACATAGGACAGTGGCCTCCATGATCATAACCTTTATACTTGTGTCTGTGTGAATATTTCAAATGATAATGGAATGAACGGCATACTGTGAGGTATTAGTTTCACTGTTTTTTCCCCCACTTCCTCATACCCTGTATAAGTGAAGTTACTACAAGTATCTTCCTAAAGTAAATATAGAATTATTCCATCATGAACCATGTTAAGTACAATTAATTCTGATAGAATCTTTTCTTTCACCCAACAGTGTATTTTTGGATGTCTACCATGTATCAGGCACTCTTCTAGATATTGAGGATATAGTGGTGAATTAGATGGATGTGGCCCAGGCTCTCATAAAGTTTACTTTTAAATGAGGAGCACAGGCAGTAAATAGGTAAGCATAAAAAGAATCAGAATCAGAAAATATAACAAAATAATGTAATAGAAAGTTACTAGAACAAAGGAGAAATTTTAGAGTGTGGTTAAAGAGGATAATATTGGAAATGAGATCTAAATGGCAAGAAGGAATAGGTCATGTAAATAACTGGGAAACAGCATTCCAGAGGAAGTGGCAAGTACAAAGGCCCTGGGGTAGGAGTAAGTGTAGAATGTTTGAGGATAAGAAGGCCAGTGTGTCTGTGGGTAGTGAGCTAAAGTTAGTGACTTGAAATAAAGTCTAAGAAGTAGCCAGTAAGGGTCAGATCATATAAAAACTTGTAGGCCATCAGAAGGAATTTGAATTTTGTACAAATGCAATTACAGGTAACTGGAACATAGTAAATAAGTTAGTGATATGATCTAATTTAAAGTCTACATAAATTTGTGATTTACATAAAACATACTGCTTAGATGGATCCTTAGGATTGAAGGCAACAAGAGCAGAAGCCAAGGGGTGATAGACAGAATTCCAAGATGACCCCTTATTTTCTGCCCCTGGTATACATTTCTTGTATAATCCTCTCTCCTTCTGTGTGGGTAGAATTTGTGAATATGGTGAGATTTCAATCCTGTGATGAAGTTCTTTTATGGAAAAAGTGAAGGGACTTTGCAGCGGTCACCAAGGTCCCCATTATAATAGAATTTGAGTTATTTAAAAGGGAGAGTTGGATAAATCTGAGTTAATCAGGTGAGCCTTTAAATGGCAGCCTTTCCTGCTGGCCTAAAGAAGTGAGCTTTCATGTAGCCAGAGAAGGGGCTAAGTAACAAGGATCTAGGCATAGCCTCTAGAAGCTGAGGATGATTCCCTGGGCAATAAAATGGGCACCTTGGTAATTCAACCACAGGTAACTGAATTCAACAACCCGAGTGATCTTGGAATAGGGCACAGACTTTCTGTGGAGATCTGAAGGCCAGGTGCCACCTTGATTTCAGCCTGGTAAGATCCTAAGCAAGGGACTCAGATAAGCTTGGTCAAGAAATCCTGACCCACGGAAATTATGAGGTCATAAATTCATGCTGTTTTAAAGCCACTAAGTTAATGGTAATTTGTAAAGCAGTAATATAAAACAAATACACAAGGAGATTTATTAGAAGACGAAGTTTGGCAGAGGAGTGGGGGTAGAATAGAGTAGGAAGTAGAGTAAATTTTAGCTGAAGTCAGATTGGTAGCAGTGAAGATGAAGAGAGGACTATTGATTTTAAATATTTTGGGGACAAAATGTGGAGAAATGGGGGGCTAAGTGCCACTTATTGAAATGAAGTTTGAGGGAAGAACAGGTTGGAAGACTGGTAAGAGAGTGGTGGGTCAAAACACTGCAAAGGGCGTGTTAACCTGAGATGTCCCTTAGGTTTCCAAGTGGTCATGCTGGACAGGCAGTTAGATAAGTGAGTTTGGAATTGAGAGCAGACAGCAGGTTAGAGTTGTTACCAACAACTATAGGTAGTTACCAACACTGTAACTAGGTACATAGGTAGTTACCAACATTTGGTAGTTACCAACATTTGGTGATATTATAAACCACAGAAATGGGTGTGAAAATTTTAGGAGAAAATGGAGATAAGAGGAAAAGGGAGTGCACCCTGGGGCATCTAAGTTTTAGAGGTCAGGCAGAGGTTTAGGTATGAGCAGATGAGCTAAGCACATTTAATTTTAATGCTAACACAAATCCTGTGAGGAAAGCATTATATTTCCATTTTACACAGGAAGATACGAAGTCTCAGAAGGTTAAATGGATTGTTCAAGGTCACAGATTGTACAATTCAAGCGCAATTTTTACCCCAGGAGGAGTATTTAAAATACAATGTCTTTTCATTAAAGCCCGGTGTCCTCAACTCTGGTCCCCAGATGAAAATAGAAAGTTCCATGTATATTGTGAAATATCCATAAGACAGGGTACAAAATATCCATAAGTCAGGTACAAAAAAAAAAAAAAGACATTTTAGAACACTATTGAAATGATTTCACCATACTCCAGACATGCTTTGACCTGAAGCATGTGGGCCCTGTCATTATTGAAGCTCAGGAAGATAGTCTTGTTAGAGTTCTTATGCCCAACAACAAAATGATGATAGCACTGATACTAATGAAATACTCAGAAGTGGCCTTAAAAGAATTTATGTAGTTGTGGAAATTTACAGATTTGAAATCAGTCTTGGCCTTGAGAGCACTCTAAGCTGTGTCCACACTGATTATAGTCCTTTTGATTAATGACTGCCTTGATATTTCTGAGTCAAAGCCACTTTTCGGTTTTGTATTTGTGTATTTGCAGACGTTTCTTTTCAAATATTAACTACTTGTTGTTCATGAGCCAAGCTTATATTTTTAATAGCAATAGCAAAAACAGGATCAGCAGCAACAGCAGCTAGCGTGACTGACAATTTCCTAGGTGCCAGGTCCTCTCTCTAAGAGCCATGCGTGCATTATCCCATTTAATCCTCACAATAATAGTTCTAGTATTGCCCCATTTTGCAGATGAAGGAACTGATGTTCACAGAAGTTAAGCTAATAATTGGAAAGACTGAAATCTGAGCCAAGGTCTGAGTCCAAACTCTGCAATACTCAAATTTCTTCTATAGTATTTGCCAGAGAAATTATTTCTGAGAAATAATAATTGCTCATCTTTCCAGAGGAAAATCATGGTAACTTTTGAAGATAGCTATTGCTAGGTAACTGGCTTACCTTCTCCTTGCATAATTAGCCAAGAAGAAAGGTTAGGAAGGTGGGCTTTGAACATAGGGCATCTATGAGCACATTTATTTTACCATTTATTAGTTTGTGAACCCAGAGTAGTTATAATTTAACACATAATTAGTAAGAGTGACTGTGCTCATTATTGATAATAAAACTACCTTCCATGCTCTTTGTATACCCACATATTTCACAGCTGACACCCACAAGCTGAATAATATACTTCGATAATTAGCAGGCTATGAAATATTACTTGTGATAATCTTCCACTTTAATCTGGTAGATTTGATTTTGGGGCTTCACTAATAGCTATTCTAGCTGTTAAATAATACTGAGGCACCAAAACTACTCTGCTATGAAAGCAGTCATTGTCTCTAATAATATTTCCCTTACTAGCATAATCTTAATGTCAAAAGATTATTTCGTTATTTAGATGGTTCCGGTTCCCAAGAACAATAAGCACTTCATTTATGTCTTGGTACAGTTCATCTCAGCCAACGTTTACTGAGCATCTACCTATGCCCCTGGTGTGTTAAAGAATTAGTGATTCATGCAGACTCTGCAAGATTGCAAATCATCATGGGTGACGGCCTGCATGAGTGTGGATGAGACAGGTTTATAGAAATGTGAATGTAGTTTATGATAAGAGATGGGAATGGTGGTATAGGACTAACTGAACAGAATCTCCGATGAAACAGCATCCACCCAAGTGGAGAAAGAAGTGGACAGCGTTGGCAGTTCTTTCAAGAACCAGAGTAGGAAGAAATGGGTTAACTGCAAGGTGGTATTTATTAGCAATATTGTCAGGAAGGGAGGAGATTGGGCGATGATTGGAAGTATTATCAGTGGAGCAGGATGGAGTAAGGGTGAGGTAGAGAGCACTGACCCAGCAGGATTAACCTAATAGAGGAGGCAATAAAAATCTAACAAACCTGTAAGGTTTTAACAGGAGGTGGGTAGAACAAAAAAAATATTTCTAGAATGTTCTATTCTAAGGATTAGTTAAGGCTAATGATCAGTTAATCACAGATGAATCAGAATTTAGGTACTCCTGGTGCTAGATTCAAAGATTAAGAATATGGGAAATTTTGTGCTTTATAGTTGAGTCAGATAATTAGCTCCATCTTATATTATTCAAAAAAATCTCCTTCCAAACTATATATCAGCTCATGACAACGAGGGGATGGTTCAGTCTAACTAGCCACACACTTAGCTTTGTAACTATTTCAAAAGACATTTGTCATGTTTGCATGCTTACATTTTATAGAAAGAAAATACAACCCATGAATGTGAATACTGAAGTAGACCTTCTTGTCACTGGCAGCAAACTTACCTTTTTTAGAACTTTGCCAAGTTGGCACCCTCATATATGGTCTGTGAGACAGAGAGGCTGTGGGGTGGAAAGAGCACTGGGACTCAGGCCATCTGACTTTATCTGGCAGTTCCTCCATTGACTAGTGTTCAACATTTAAAGTGTCTGAGCCTTGGGGCACCTAGGTGGTATAGTAGGTTAAGTGTCTGACTCTTGGTTTGGGCTCAGGTCATGATCTCAGGCTCATGAGATCGAGCCCCAAGTCAGGCTCCATGTTCAGTGCAGAATCTGCTTCAGATTCCCTCTCCCTCTGCCCTTCCCACTTGTGATCTCCCCCCCACTCTAAACTAAATAAATATATCTTTAAAGTCTCTGAGCCTCAGTTTCCTCATCTGTGAAATGAGGGAATTGTATACATGATCTGAAATTTCTGTCTTCACTTTTTCTCTACTTGCTCATTATTACTCATGATGAAATGTCCTTCTTTACCAACACTTATATTTCTACTCTTTTTTTTTTAAAGACACATTTATTCAGCATCATGATCAGACTATTACATTTAGCAATCAACAGCATGGGTGCAAAAAAAAAATCTACATTAAAACCCTTTGTTGGAATGCTTTACACTTTCCACAGAACAGAAACTAAAATAACCTGTTATACAATTAGTCACAAATACAGTCCTCGAGTTTTTTTGCCCATACACATGAGTATTGTCTAAAACATGTCTTCTTTGTAGCAGCTAGGCCCTGCCACCACTGTGCTTGTCTGAGTTCACAAATCTGTTGTAACCTGTAGCTTCCCTGTCACTTCTCTGGCTCTCCTCTCCTGTTAAGCTTTGTTTCCTGGCAGTAATTAAAACCTTCTGCCACTGCCACTGCCGTAGCTGCTGCTGCTGCTGGAACCACCATAGCCACCTTGGTTTCGTGGTTTGGCGAAGTACTGGCCTCCACCACCATAAGGGCCAGAGCTTCTGCCTCCAAAATTGCCTCCTTTCATGGGTCCAAAATTTGAGGACTGATTGTTGTAATTGCCAAAATCATTATAGCTTCCGCCACCTCCAAAGTTGCTTCCATCATTACCAAATCCGTTATAGCCATCCCCACTGCCACCATATCCACTACCACCTCAACTGCCACCAAAGCCACCTCAACCACTGAAGTTTCCTTTGTGACCAAAGTTGTCATTCCCACCAAAACCACCTCCACGACCACCACCAAAGTTTCCAGAACCACTTCAACCTCTTTGGTCGAAGAGGATGCTTCTGGATGAAGCACTAGCCATCTCTTGCTTAGAGAGCACTTTTCTTACTTCACAGTTGTGGCCATTCACAGTATGGTATTTTTGAATGACAATCTTGTCTACAGAATCATGGTCATCAAATGTTACAAAAGCAAAACCCCTCTTTTTGCCACTGCCTCGGTCAGTCATGATGTCAATCACTTCAATTTTCCCATACTTTTTGAAATAATCTCTTAGATGATGTTCTTCAGTGTCTTCTTTAATGCCACCAACAAAAATCTTTTTCACAGTTAAGTGGGCACCAGGTCTTTGAGAATCTTCTCTTGAGACAGCCCTCTTTGGTTCCACAACTCTTCCATCCACCTTGTGTGGCCTTGCATTCATGGCTGCATCCACCTCCTCCACAGTGGCATATGTGACAAACCCAAAGCCTCTGGAGCGCTTGGTGTTTGGGTCTCTCATTACCACACAGTCCGTAAGTGTTCCCCATTGTTCAAAATTGCTCCTCAGACTCTCATCAGTTGTTTCAAAGCTCAGACCTCCGATAAAGAGCTTCCGCAGCTGTTCAGGCTCTTTGGGAGACTCTGACTTAGACATGATGGCGGTGGGAGGGGAGACTTTAACGATGCTTACTTGGCGGCGTCCACGGGTAGAAGCTTATATTTCTACTCTTGTTTCTAATTTCATTCTTCTTCTACCTGACACCCAGCCAATCAATATTCTTCTCTCTTTCTCTTTCTTTCTTTTTCAAAATGTCACATCTCTCTTACAGTTTCCTTCCTGAGTGTAAAACAAACCTGGCATCTTCCTTGTTCCAGGAGAACTCTGTCTCTGGTCACAACATATTTCTTCTTTTCTTCTTTACTTTGTCAAACTTGAAAAATCATTTAAATTAGCTGCTTTCCCCTCCCTGCTAATACTTACATCTTAACTCTTTCCAGTCTAAATTCTGCCCCACCTCCCACTGTTTTGTTGGAGGACACTGATAAGAACCAAGCCTTTTCTTAGCCATCATCCTACTTGACCCTCTGCCACACTTGTTCCTGATTCATCCTCCATTTTGAAAATGGTCTTTCTTAGCTTTCAAAATACCCATGCTCCTGTTTCTCCACCTACTTTGATAAACTTTTCTCATCTCCTTTCTTGTCAGTATTTCCCAAGGGTCCAACCTTGTCTTGATTCTTCTAACTTTTTTCTCCCCATGTGAGCATTTCTGCATTCAAGATGCTAATTTCTGTGTTTATATATACATATAGCCCTCAAATTTTTCACTAACTTCAACAATGCATTTGCAAATGCCTACTGGAACTCTTATGGATAGGGTCTTAGCAGGCCTTTCTAATATACCTAAAATCAAATTTGTTAATTTCTCCAATGAACCTAGAAGTTCATGGCATCACTAGTTATTGAACCATATTGGCAAAAATTCCCAGACTTGCCCTAACCCCTCATTGCCCTTAAATCCTCACACCTAATTGCTCACCATTTTCTGCTTGTACAGTGTCTTGAGTCTAATCCTATCACTTCGTAACTAGTTTAGTTCTCCCCTTATCATTTGTCAGCACTTTGGTAACAGACTCCTAATTGGTCTCCCGTCCCCAGACTTTTAGGGTGCCAATCAATCTGCACATTACTATTCTAAAAAAAAAAATTACAAACTTTTTGTGCTTTGATTTTATGAATTATCTGCCTTCATTTTCTCCATAAATATTGTGTTTACCTCTTTTAAATTGGGCCATATTGTACAGATAAGTTTTCTCCGGTGATCGAGGGGTACTGCACACAGCTATGGTCTTCTTTTAGGATGCATGCTCAATAATGTTTCTAGGGAGGTGATTTTTTAGGGAGACAGACTTGAGGTTTGAATGACCATGGTTTGGATCTCAGTCTGTTAGGCTGAATATCAACTTTCTCAACTCTAATGGTAATAATCAACATTTACTGAGCATATGCTCTGCACTAGATATTTTTTAAAGTACTATTATTTTTTGGTAAAACTTTAATTTTTCCATTTTTCTTGCAAAGTTAATAAGCTTTAAGAGAGCTTAAAGTAATCTAAGATCTTAGATTACTTAAGTAATCTTAAAGCTCAAAGTAATCTAAGATCATCCAGTTTGTAAATGGAAGAGCTGGGATTTCAACACAGGCATTTTAAGCCCAGAGCCTATGCTTTATTCACCTTTATATGCCACCTTTACAGCAAGGGTATATAGAATATGTGTGGACTAAAATACATGTAAAATTTCTGGCAAGAGTTCAATACATATCACCTTACTTCTCTCCTACATGTCAAAAACCAAATGTTATTATATTTTTAAAATTTTAATGGTTTTCACATACATATATTTTATCTAGAAAACCCGATAGAATCTCAAAGCTTCCTGGCAAGTTTTATTTTTTGCATTCTCCAAAAAAATTCAAAACAGTACCGTGTACATCATCAGTCTTAAACAAATGTTTGTTGACTGACTGAGTGTATGGATAAATGTTTGTTTTTCTTTGCACTGAATAAAATTTAGCTTTTCTCATAATTCATTGTTCTTACATTCTTTGTGCAAAAAAGAGAACAAAGACAATATATATTTACATATAAATATATTTTATATCTATAAGTGATAGGTGGATAGATGGGTAAACAAAGGCTTTAAAATGTGTTATCCATTCTCTTCCTCCCATTGTTGGTTTGTAAGATAGCACCTTTCTCTAGATGTCAATGGTGGGATATCATTGATTGTTAGGATTCCTGAACCCATGGAGCTGGGCAAGATCCAAAATGAAATTATATAAAATGGCTGTTGATATTGCTTTAGAATAGACAGCAAGCGTGTCAAGAGGAAAAGGTGGCATTATTGTAGAATATTTGAAAAGAAAGAGCAATTTCTCTCCAGCTCCAAACATCTGGACAAAAATATAAGTCTTTTTTTTCCCCTACAGTTTTAAGTTTTTGGCACTTTTCCCAATAAAACTGAATGTATCTCATTCCATTGTTGCTTTGAAATGTTGTATTTTAGGGCCAATATTTAAGAAAAAGTGAGTTAAAGATCTGGCTGGTTTAATAACATCAATTATATTTTTTCACATAAGGTTGTTTTCCTACTCTATTCTAGTATTTTCTATCAAGAAGTGATACTTTGAGTTTCTTTCTGTTTGTGTATAATTCCTAATATTAAAGCAAACTTTTGAAGAAAAAACTTCACCAAATTTCAAAGTACATGTTAAACATTTTCTAAATTTAAAGAATATTTGGCCAAGTTCCCATGATTAGGAGAATTAGAAGAAAGGATAATTAGGGAAAACAGTTATTAAAACACTTCTCTTAAAGTGCTATAGTTCTCCCAATCTGTCATTGCAAATGGATTACTGCATCTAAAGTGGGAACAGTTAAATAAAAGAAAGAAAATTTGGTTGGTACATTGTACAAGAATGCAGACTGAGGGCAAACTCAATATGGATTACTTTAACAACATCAATCTCATGGGAATGGTAGAAACCAGAAGTTGTCTAAAGCTAAAAATAACACAATAAAATTTTGGTATAAATTTTAGAATAAGATTTACCAAGAAGACCGAAATGTGGAATCTTTTTTCTTGGGCAATTCACAAAAAAGGATAGAAGTCTAGCCTTTAGAAAGAGGTCAGGTACATTTCCTGTCTTTAATTAAAAGATACATTGGAGATATCCTCTCTGACACAGTGAATTTCAGAAGTCTCCCACTTATAAACCAGATGCCTTTTTAAGGTTCCTTTCTAAATTGTCTGTTGGAATATTCAGGATGGATGCATAATCACAGAAAAAAATCAATAAACGCAGCGGTCTGTGTTAGATTGTCCTAAACCCCTCTACCACTCACTGTTCTTTGCACACAGTTCTTGTTCTTTTCAGAATGGACTGTGACATTTTTTGAGTGAGACATTTCTTGGAAAAGCTATGCATGCATAACATTTTGCAAATAATTTCAAGAAAGTTCATAAAATCTGTTTTTCTGCTCTGAAGAATGTAGTTTTCCTGATTCTGAACCCTAATTTTTCTGCGAAAAGATGTAAATCCTATTCCAGAGAGTCCTTAATGCTGCCCACCTTGCTGGAACTCTGACAATGATCTGTCTTATTAATACTTGAAAATACATCTCAGGTGCACCATCAGTTTGAGCCCCCACGTAAAAGCATGGACTTTCAAACCATATTTTCAATAGTTCTTACAAGAGTTCTCTTAAATAGTTTACTTCATTTAATCCTCACAATAATAATCTGAACTATGATTATTTTAGATAGGAAAATTTTAAAATCTTGGGAGAATAATGCACTTTTTATTATTTGAATTCACAAAGTAAGTGTCTGAAAACTGTGGAATTTTTAACCCAAGTTATCTGACTCTACCCACAGATTCCCCATGTTCTCCAATGGATTAAGATCACAGTTACAAACTTATATTTAGAGTCATTTATCTGTCCTTAGGATACTTTATTACTGCCATTTCTTGCAATTGCCCAATCCTTCAAATCTTTCTGAATTCTAGGTAAGATTTCTGTAATTAGCAACTTTGTGCACCACTCATCTTTTAAGTTCAAATGCTAGTTCCCAAACCCTACATAGATTTTCCTATGCAAATAATCCCTATTCACTTTAGTTAACTATCATTTGCGGTATTATTTGTAATGAGAAATGTTTCCCCCATTTGATTAGAATGGTCAGCCAGGAGTTATCTCTTCTGAGCTGCCTTAGGGAACCTTTAGGCACCTGTTAATTCACTATTTCCTCCATATTTAACTCTTAGTAGAAGGGAAGGTCTCTAGAACTATAGATGTCCTGATGAAAAACAAAGGAGAATTAGCTCAGTATAGCAATTTCCATTCCTGAATTCTCTGAATCAGTTAAGAATAATCCTTGTAAGTTACATGCTATTTATTAAATCAACAATCCAATAACTTTACTTACATATTGAAATGCTCAGCAAAGATCAAGTTGGTAGAAGTGCCGGTGATGGTTGTCAATCCTCCAATGGTAGAAGAGTAAGCAATACACAAGCACATAAGTTTACACATCATGTGGTCCCTCTCTGTTCGATACTTGGTTCCCCCGCCTGAGTTCTGTTCAACAAGAAAAACGTTTCACATCACGTGGTCTTTTGCTTGATATTTGGTTTCCAAGCCACCAATATTTAATCATTTTCAAGTCTTTACAAGTCTTTCTTCTCAATTAAACTACTGCCCAACCTCACCACCATTTTCACAGCCAAATGACTCAAAAGAGTTGTCTACACTCACTGACTCCGTTCCTTTAATCGCTCCAACCTGACTTCCGTCCCTTCACTCCACCCCAACTGCATTTGCTATGATTATCAATAATCTGTGTATTAGTTAACCCAACACATACTTTCTAGTCTCAGTTTTGTAGACCTCTTTACAGTACCCGAAAGAGTTAACCACTTGTTCCGGCTGGAAAACTCTTCTTGGGGCTTCTGTGATATCTCACTCTTCTGTGATATGTAAGTTTTTCTCTAACACCTCTGCTTGTTTCTCTATCTCCCTTGCCAATTTATTTTCCTTTATCTTATCTTAAAACTGGAATTTCTTGAAGCTTTGTCATGGGCACCAGTCTCTTTTCTCTGTAACATTTATCCTTAGGAAATCTCATACATTTTCACTGATTTAATGAATATACATACACTACACCACCAACTCTGGTCTTCAGCCCAGATTTCTCCTTTTAGACCTATATATATCCAATTAACTGTTTAATATAATTTGAATGTGTTAAATAAAACTCCAATCCCAAAATGTTCAAGACCAAACCCACTATTTCCTCCCTCAAATGTAGTTCTTCTTCAGGATAATCTACATAAGCTAATAGCATTATCATTATAATTACAGACACTCATCATGTGCTCAATATATAATAAACACTGTTCTAAATTAAAATTAAATAAACAATTTAATCCACATTAGCACTGTATCCCATTTTACACATGAAGACATGAGACAGAGTAAAGTTAAGTGACTTGCTCAAGGTAACAGAGTCTGGAAATGGCTGACCTGGATTTTGAAATCATGTAGTCTTGCTTTAGAATTCAAACCCTCAGCCACTATACTCTACTGCTTGTCCTCCTTGAAAACAGTTTCTTCCTTCCCACCAAATTATGTAAATTTTATTTACTTAAATATGTCTGGACTCTTTCGTGTTTATCTCCACTGCTATCACTTTGGAATAAATCAACATCATCTCTGATTTGGGTTATTGTAATAGCCTCGTTATGGGTCTCTGTGTATCAGTTCTTGCCTATGTCAGACCTGTTCTACACATTGTAGCCTTAAAAAAAATACAGATATATTTTAAAAGTGTACAAATAGAAGAATCACCCTATTTCATAGAGATAGGATGCTGCCTGTGACATGTGCCCTGAGGTGTTTTTTTTTTTCAGTGTTCCAAAATTCATTGCTTATGTACCACACCCAGTGCTCCATGCAATATGTGCCCTCCACAATATGCACTGAGAGGTCTTGTAGAGAAATCATGGAAAAGAAATATTTTCTATTCACCGAAAGTCATCATGGATGTGGGAATGACTTAGTATAGTAGGGTCAGATGCATTGAATTGTAATTTGCCTTTTACTTTCTAATTAATTTAAAAGTTAGCCCCCTTGGCTCTCTACTCTTCATCAAAAATAAATTAATTTATAAATGTCTCCTTTTGTCTAATATTTCCTACATGGTAATGTTTCATATTTTCCATGATAGTAGTTTCCATTGAAAACTTGAAAAACAAATGGTATGTAAATAAAATAGCAAAATAAACTTAAAATTGCTTGTAGGAGTATAAAGTGACAACTGAAATTTAGGGCTTAAATATTAACTATTTTAATTTAATTTTTTTTAAGATTTTTAATTTATTTGTCAGAGAGAGAGGGAGAGAGAGCAAGCACAGGCAGACAGAATGGCAGGCAGAGGCAGAGGGAGATGCAGGCTCCCCGCCAAGCAAGGAGCCCAATGTGGGACTTGATCCCAGGACGCTGGGATCATGACCTGAGCCGAAGGCAGCTGCTTAACCAACTGAACCACCCAGGCGTCCCAAATATTAACTATTTTAAAATAGAAAAAAAACCCAAATATCAGAAAGTGATATATAATTTGGATATTAATTAGAATGGAATATTAATATTGGGATGGGATAATTAATGGCCTATTAATAAGAATGGAAACTTAAAGACGTAATGTATATAAAGTTCTCATCGCCACATTAAAACTTTCTTAACTGCAAATATATGCATATATAGATATATATCTGTGTGTATAAAACATAATGATTAAAATGCATGGGTAGATACAAAATTTAAAAATCAAAATAGGTTTGCCATGTTTCATCCTTTATGGATTTCCCATACTTTTTCCTATGTATAGACTTAAAAAAAATACATTAGGTGATATTTATGCAAATATCACAGACAATTTTAGAAATGCATTAAAAATTCAAGGTAAATTTAAATTCTGCAGTAAATTGTAATGCTAATATAATACATATTAAGGGTTAAATGCAGATGTTGGGAGGTGGGATGGGGTGCAACGCTTGTTTTATCTAGCTGGTCAACATGAACCCCTCACAGTCAGCTCTACTCTTTTGTTTTGTTTGCTTAAGGCATGTGATTGCTGTGCTGATTGAAGAGACGATGCTGAGGTAAGGGGTAAAGTTTGAAGACCAAAGTGACAGTAGTGGAGGATAATGTGCAGAAACATAGAGCTCTTAAGAAAGGCTGAGTGAGCCATTAATTGAGCCAAATATTAGTACAGAAACTACCAAAACAAGGGAAGGGAGGATCCTCAGCAGATTAGTCTTTTGCCTATGACAGTGGTTTCAACCTGAGATCAAGGGGTTTGACCCTGGCCCAAAAGGATTTGGAATAGAAAGCTAAGAGCATGTGTTTGCAGATATCAGGACAACAAAGTAAGCATGACATTTCTCCATAGGTGGAGGAGGAATCTGGTGTGGGTGTATGTGCTGTACTTTCTCGTAAGAGTTTGGGAGAGAAAAAAGATTCCTATGCAAAGAAGGGAGGAGAAGCAAAGCATCTAGAGGGGTGAAGCTGGAGACAGCTGGGGATGACACGGCCAGAGGGAACCTCCCACGCTGAGGTGACTGAAGGACATTGCTAATGGACACACTGAATGGGAAAGTGCTTGTTTTATAATGTTTCATGATGGGAGACTTATGTGAAATTAAATACACAGAATGAGGTAATTTTTGTAATAAATATATATCCATACACATATAGTGCTCAGGAATAGACTAAAATGAAATATGTCAAAATATTAACAATATTAACAATGGGATTAGGATATCTTTGGTTTTCTTGATACTTTCTGTATCTCCCACAGTTATAAAAAAGTTTTTCCAATGTATAAAAGAATTGTGGACTCTTAGTGCAGGCAAGTATTTAGAAATTAATGTGGTACAAAGACTTCATTGTTCAGAAGACCAAAATGAGTCTCAAATATGACCTAGGTGGTCACTGCAGAGCTGAAACCAGAATCCATGTATCTGAGTTTCCAGTCAGTGATTTCCTTTGTACCATTTTACATTCCAGAACATTTTTTATTTATGTGTTTTTAAGCCTACATCTAAGACTTCACAATTACATTTCATATTGTTTTTAACATAGCAATTATAACCTATTGTTTTTATTTAATCCCAATTCTATGCTTGTTATTTCACACAGATATAGGACATCTAAGATTGTGTGGATATGCCTTTTATAAATTCCTCCGATTGAATGATGAATTTTGTCTAGGACATGATCAAATGCAGAATCCCATGACATCATCACATAGGTGGTGCTCAAGGGACATTTCAGAACAGGAATCTTGCAGGTCCAGATATAACTCACTATTGCCACCTGGTGGCTATGACTGCAGATTCCAGGGACATATTGAACATTTCCAACATTGGTTACTAAAAATGCATACAAGAATCAGCATGAGCTAAACAGTAGCCTCCAGTTATGTACAAAATAATTCACTGGGGTTAGAGTGGCATGACAATGTTAGGGTTTCTATTTATATTTAAATAACAATGCAAGGTTAATTGTACAAAATATTAGTTCTGGCTAATCATTTTCTGCTTGCCAAAGACAGTTTAAAATCTTCTAGTTCTTTTTGGATATTTATTTGCATAAGATCAATATAACATCATGTATTGATTTCTCAGTTGTAGGCATTATAATTAAATTTCTCCTATGTTAGGTGATGAGAATTTAGCTTTTTTTCATAGACTTGACCACTGAACACAGACTTTAAATATCCCTATCATCTTCCCACTTATGGCGACATGATAATTTTACTTCAAGCAGAGTTCAATGTTCAGAATGTTGTCTAGAGTAGAGATCCATGAACATCTGAGCAATATGGTCTATCTTACTTTTCCTGTTTGTACTCCTTCTCTACCCCTCTTTGCTTACTTAGTTTCCCAAGTTTTGCTTAATTTTCTAAGTAACCACTAAATGGCTCCAAACTATTCCATGGTTGTTTAAATCTTCTTTGAGAAGATCAATCAAATGATAAGATACTTAATCTACATCAAATATTCTGCCAACTTCACTGTCTTAGAGCACCTTTTCCAGGGTGCTCCTTCCTAATCTCTAATCATTTTTCTCTCTAGACCCACAAAGATCTACCTCGACTTTAATCTATCTTCTCACTTCATTGATAGTTTGACTGGATATTGATTTCAAGATTGAAAATAAATGTTATGCAGAATGTTGGGGGCATTTTTTTCCCTGACTGAATTTCCAGTGTTGCTGTAGAGAAGTCTTCAGCCATTCATACTTTTTATCTTTTTAATGAGTCAGTTTTTCTTGTTTTCTGAAAACTTTTAGGATATTCTTTTTTCTCATATATTCTGAACTATCAATACCCTTCTCAATGTGTGTTTCATCTCTTGGCTGACACCCAGTGGGATTATATTCTTCCACTATGGAAAATTTCTTCAATTTTTGATATAGTCTCCTCAGTTTTCTCTATACTTTTTCTGAAATTTCCTTATTATTCTCTTGTTTCTTTCCATTTTTCCTAAATTTACCATTTATGATATGTTTTATATCTTTTAATTACATTTTACACACTTATTTTATATTTTATTTATGTTCATACTTTATTTTTTGCCTCCTTGTTCCTCTTTTAAAAAATGCCATTCAAGAATAAATTCTTAGAGATATACATTGTACCAATACTTAATCATGATGAAATAGAAAATGTGAACAGATAGATTACTAGTAAGGAAATTGAATAAGTAATCCAAAATCTCTCAACAAAGAGAATCCAGGATTAGATGGCTTCATTGGTGAATTCTATAAAATATTCAAAGAATAATTAATACCAATCTTTCTCAAACTTCCAAAAAAAAGGAAGAGGAGGGACTCTTCCAAACTCATTTTATGAGGCCAGCATTACTCTAATACCAAGACCATTCAAGGACACCACAAAAAAGGATAATTAAAAAAAAAGATAATTACACATCACTATCCCTGATGAACATAGATGCAAAAATCCTCAACAAAATTGTAGCAAGCCAAATTCAAGAATACATTGAAAGGATCATACACCATTATGAAGTGAAATTTATTCCAGTGATTCAAGGATAATTCAACTTCTACAGATTGTCAATGTGATATACCTCATTAACAAAATGAAGGAAAAATAATATTATCGTAGCAATAAATGTAGGAAAAGTGTTTAACAAAATTCAACATCCATTTATGATAAAGAAAGTACAGAGGAAATATATCTCAACATACAAAAGGCCATATATGACAAGTTCATGGCTAACATCATACTCAATGGTGAAAAGCTTACAGTTTTTCTCCTAAGATCAGGAATAAAGCAAGCATGCTCACTCTCACCACTTCTATTGAACACAGTATTAGAAGTCCTAGCTAGAACAATTAGGCAAGGAAAAAAAAAAAAAAGGCATCCAAATTGGAAAAGCAGAAGTAAAACTATCACTATTTGTAGATGAAATGGTATTATATATAGAAAACCCTAAAGTCTTTATCAAAAAATTGTTTGAGCTAATAAGAAAATTCAGTAATGTTGCAGGATACAAAATCCATATGCAAAAACCTGTTGCATTTCTATACACTAAAATGAACTGCCGGAAAGAGAAAAAAAAGGAAATTATCTCATTTATAAATTGGACCAAAACAAAAATCCAGAAATAAATTTAATCAAGGATGTGAAAGACCTGTATACTGAAAACATAAGATATTAATTAAAGAAATTGAAGAAGATACCAATATATGGAAAGATACTCCATGTTTGTGGATGAGAAGACTCAATACTATTAAAATTGATATTACTCAAAAGCAATAGTACCCAAACTACCCAAAGCAATCTACAGATATGATGCAAATTTGATAACAAAATTTCAATGGCATTTTTCACAAAAATAGAGTAAACAATCCTAAAATTTGTATGGAACCACTAAAACCCTTGAATACCAAAGTAATCTTGAAAAAGAAGAACAAAGCTAGAGGCATCATGCTGCCTGATTTATAACTTTATTAAAAATCTACCAGAATTAAAATGGTATGCTATTTGCATAAAAATAGACACATAGGTCAATGGGACAGAATAGACAGCCCCAAAATAAAGCCCCATAGATACAGTCAATTAATTTATGGCAACGGAACCAAGAGTATACAATGGAAAAAGGACATATTCTTCAATGAATGGTGTTTGAAAAACTGGCCAGCCACATGCAAAACAATGAAATTTTACCACAATCTTACAGGATACACAAAAATTAACTCAAAATGGGTTAAAGACTTGAATATATAACCTGAAACCATAAAACTCCTAGAAGAAAACATAGTTAGCTCTTTGACATAGGTCTTGCTGATGATTTTTGAATCTGACACCAAAAGCAAAAATAAACAAATGGGGCTACATCATACTAAAAAGCTTCTGCACAACAAAGAAAACCATCAACAAAATGAAAAGACAACCTACAATATGAGATAAAATATTTTCAAATCATATTTCTGATAAAGGGCTAATATCCAAGATACCTATAGACCTCATACAGCTCCATAGCAAAAAACCCGAATAATTTGATTTAAAAATGGGCAGAAGGTCTGAATAGACTTTTTCTCAAAGAAGACATACAGGTGGCCAACAGGCACATGAAAAGATGCTCAGCATCATTAACCATAGGAACCAAGGATATACAAATGAGCTATCACTTCATACCTGTTAATGTAACTATTATCAAAGGGACAAGAAATAATAAGTGTTGGTAAGGATGTGGAAAAAAAGGAACCCTTGTGCAGTGTTGGTAAGAATGTAAATTGGTATAGCCACAATGGAAAACAGTATGGAAGTTCCTCAAAAAATTAAAACAGAACTACAATGTGATGCAGCAATTCTACACTGGGGTATTTATCAAAAGAAAATCAAAACACTAACTCAAAAAGAAATATGTGTGCCTATGTTCATTGCAACATTATTTACAGTAGCAACGATACTGAAACAACCTAAGTGTCCATTGATGGATAACTGGATAAAGAAATTATGGTATATGTACACAGTTGAATATTACTCAGCTATAAAAAATGAATAAAATCTTGCCATTTGGGAAAACACAGATAGAAATCAAGCGCATTGTGTTAGGTAAAATAAGTCAGAGAAAGACAAATATCATATGACCTCTCTTACAAGTGGAATCTTAAAAAAGAACCCACAAATACAAAAACACACAAAAGAAAAAGCTCAAAGATGCAGACAACAGATTGGTAGTTGCCAAAGGCAGGGGGTTAGGGAGACAGATAAATAGGTGAGGTAGGTATAAATTTATTTAAAAATAAAACTTAAAAAAAGGAAGGTGCAAGACAACATAGATTGTATGCAATGTTTGTAAATAAGAAGCAAAAATAAAACAATAAGTGTATCTATGTGGTAGGAAAAAAAGGATACCATTCATAGTTCATGAATGCAATTCCTTTGTTTGCCTCTCCGACTATATCAACGATAGTTTATTTTCTTGTGTTTTCTTCTTCTTGATTAGTCTCTGTTTCCCGCAACTTTCTGCTTCCTTTTTGCTTCTTTGGAACTCTCTTTCATGCTGGAGGTTATCTTCAGATATCTAGAACTTTCTCATCGTTTGCTCATATAGAAGACAGTGAAAAGCTGTTTGGAAGCTTGGTACACGTGCTTTGGGAGTTGTTATTGACTGTAGGTTTCCCTGCACTGTCCTCTGACTGGGCCTCTTCTTCTTCTGAGAAAATCCAGTGGCACGCACACTCACCTTTTCTTTGTGTTGATTACATTCCCCAGGGAAGGACTTCCTGGTCTCCTGTGTGCTGACACCTGGAGAGTAGAGGCCTGGCTCCTGGGACCAGCTGAGTAGAAGGCAAGGTTCTCACCATTCAGCAGATGAACTGCCTCTCACATGCCCATTTTCGTTGTGAAACCCTTCCGCGGCATGAACTGTGTCTGGTTCTCTTTACCCTCTGACTTACCAGTCTAACATGACACTTCTGTTTGGTGGAGAAGCAGCTGCATCTTTGTCGAGTTGAGGGAAAATTTGGGAATTCAGTTCTTTTCATAAACAATTTTTTACTTAGTCCCTGATTTTCAACATTTTAAGAACTTTGAAGGGTGCTGCTATATAACCTGGATTGTTTATTGTCTTTCCTCACTGTTGATTTAGGATTCCACTTTTATGAGATAACTGAGTCATTTCCTACCCATCCTTTTACTTTCCAGCGTCCAAAATGATTTCGCTGTCATCTCTTTTCTTGACATTTATATAATTGAGACTTATGACTTAAAAGGTCTATTTGTTCTTGTTTTAATGGAGATTTAGGAGAGAGTGAAGGTAAATGGGCTTATTCAATCTGGCCTCTTACTGGTAGATGCGATATTTCTTTTTTTTACATTAAAAGATAAATAAATGAATCTTAACTAATAATTATTTCACAGATTGACCTTGGTCATTTCATGGTCCATACAGTGGTGAATGATACAGGTGAAAGATCGTGGGGGTAAGTAAAAGCTCCATTGTGTGAAGAGGGAATGACAGTGGGGCCCTGTCTCCTTTGTTTGCTCTCAGCATATTGAGTTTACATGTGCTTGGTTAAGTGGATAACAGATTATGCTTCCTAGTTTTAATTAAAATAGCCCTTTCATGATGTGCATGTGGCTTTAAATGATTTCTATAGGAAATTACTTATGTAAAGAAATCCCACAATAAAGATAACACATAAGTGAACAGCAAGAAAATATGAGAGGTATTCCTTCTCCTACTCCTGATATGAAGTCTTCACGAAGTTCTGATAAGAATCTATTCTGTTATAATCTGAACAAATCAGAGCATCTGGTAACAGAATTGAAGGTATCAATAAGACTCCTGGAAATATGATTTATATCTACTCTAGTTCATAAAGAATTATGTTGCATATTGTGAATTAGAGTATTACTTTAAATGGTAATAGGGGCACCTGGGTGGCTCAGTGGGTTAAAGCCTCTGCCTTCAGCTCAGGTCATGATCCCAGGGTCCTGGGATCAAGCCCCGCATCGGGCTCTCTGCTCATCGGGGAGCCTGCTTCCCTTCCTCTCTCTCTGCCTCTCTGCCTACTTGTGATCTCTGTCTGTCAAATAAATAAACAAAATCTTTAAAAAAAATAGTAGTAGTATGATGAATAGAAAGATATTTAAAATTTAGCGCTTAAGACTTGAAAACTCTTTGTAAAAATTCTTTTTTCAGCAATATTGAAAATTATAATTAAATCCAAGATTTATTTTATAAAATGTTTTTATCCTAAATGTTAAATATTTAGAAGCTTCCTTTGTAATTTAATTGTGAATATCCTATATATATATATATATATATATATATATATATATATGTATTGGAAAACATCTTTTTCTTTCTATAGCAGTAAATATGACTGACACAATATATAAATAATATAGTAGCTTTTTCTTGTCAGCAACATGAAAAATCAGATTTCCTGTTAAACAAAATGCTGTTTAAAATATTGAAAAAGAACCTTAAAACTGCATTACAAAGCAATACAAAAGTAAAGAATTTGCCTTAACCCTAAATGAAGTGAAAGTGGGAATCTTAAGTGAGTGACTACACAGCTTTTTGATCTGAGGATTTCAATTTTTTTTTTTTCCAGAAAGAGCTGGGTATAGCAGATAATGCCTAAAGCCCATCCTCTATGGAGACTTATATGGGAAAACATTCATAAAGCTGGGATCCTTTGCAAAAGTAGATAGCAAGGAAAACTCATGCTGACTTAAAGGAAAACATAATGTCACCCAAAACCTCCTAATTATGAGCATTTTTAGCCTAAATTGGTGTTACCAATTATTGTGACCTAAATTGTTAGCCTAAATTGGTGTTACCAATAAATTGGTGTTAACCAATTGCTGGTTAAAATAAGAACAACACTACAAAAGCTCTTCCATGCAGCTGCAACCCAGGACTTAAGGAATTCCCAGAGAAGTTTCAAGGAAAACCAGCATTTCAATACTAATAAAACTCAACAATAAAAAACAAATAATCCAGTTTAAAAATGGACAGAAGACAATAATAGACATTTTCCAAAGAAGATATACATATGGCTACCAGACACATGAAAAGATGATTAACATCACTCATCATCAGGGAAATACAAATCAAATTACAATGAGATCCCACACTTGTCAGAATGGCTAAAACTAACAACTCAGGAAATGACAGGTGTTGGTGAGGATGCAGAGAAATGGGAACCCTCTTACACTGTTGGTGGGAATGCAAACTGGTTGCAGCCACTCTAGAAAACAGTATGGAGGTTCCTCAAAAAGTTAAAAATAGAGCTAACCTATGCCCCAGCAATTGCACTACCAGGTATTTACCCAAAGGATACAAAAATACTGATTCAAAGGGTTAAATGCCTCCCAATGTTTATAGTACAATAGCCAATCTATGAAAAGAGCCCAATGTCCAAAAAATGATGAATGGATAAAGAAGATGTGAGATATATAAATATATAGATATAGATATATCTATATACTGAGTAATATTCCATTATATATATATATAGAGAGAGAGAGATAGAGATATATATCTCTATATATATCTTATATCTCTCTTATATAAATGTATAAGAGAGAGATAGATATAAATCTCTCTATTTATATCTATCTCTCTCTATATATATAATGGAATATTATTCATCCATAAAAAAGAATGAAATCTTGCCATTTGCAATGATATAGATTGAGCTACAGAGTGTTATGTTAAGCAATATAAGTCAGTCAGAGAAAGACAAATACCATATGACTTCATTCATATGTGGAATTTAAGAAACAAAACAGATGAACACAGAGAGGGAAAAAAGGGAGGCAAACCAGAAAACAGATTCCTAACTATACCAGACAATTTGAGGGTTACTGGAGGGGAGGTGGGTGGGGGAATATGTTAAATAGATGATGGGGATTAAGGAGGGCACTTGTGATAAGCACTACGTGACGTATGTAAGTGATGACTCACTGAATTCTACACCTGAAACTAATATCACACTGTATGTTAACTGGAATTTAAGTAAAAAATTGGAAAAAAAAAAAGTACACCCCCCTTCTCAACACACACACACACGCACACACACACATAGATAAGGCAACAAAAGTGAGAACCAGCAGAAAACAAAACAGGCCAAAGAGAGATTTACAGGATTTCAACCACTAGAGTTATTAGACATATAAGTAAATTAATTTATGATTAACAAAATTAGAGAAGAGATGGAAAATATGAGTAAAGAGAAAGAGACCATAAAAATTACCAATGAAATCTTTTTTTTCTAAAGATTTTATTTATTTATTTGACAGAATGTGAGAGATCACAAATAGGCAGAGAGACAGGCAGAGAGAGAGGGGAAGCAGGCTCCCCGCTGAGCAGAAAGCCCAAGGCAGGACTCAATCCCAGCACCCTGAGATCATGACCTGAGGTGAAGACAGAGGCTTAACCCATTGAGCCACCCAGGCACCCAACACCAAGGAAATCTTAAAGAGAGACAAAGAGAATTTATAGAAATTAAAACTTAAATAACTGAATTTAAAAACTCAGTAAATGGGTTAAACAACAAAATAGACATAGCCAAAGGGAGAATTTCTGAACTGGGAGAACAATCTGAAGATATTCTTAATGTAGTACAGTAAGATACAGAAGGGAAATAAAGAGGTATTAAAAAGCCTGAAAGACAGAATGAGAAGGTTTAACGTGTGTTTAACTGGAGACCAGAGAAAATAATGGCTGAGAATTCTAAAGGATTATTGGAAAAGATCCAACACACATGCACATAGACACACACATATCTTTAAAGTAACCAAAGAGAAAGGACTATTTATTAAAGGAATGGTAATGTAAATGACCACTAGAAGTAAAAAAACAGTAAAATTACATCTCAATGTGTGAAGAAAAAATAATGATCAATCTAGAAATCTATAACCACAAAAATGTATTTCAGGAATTATAAAGATCTCTATATAAAACAAAACTGAGAGTTTACAATGAAAAGGTCCAGAGCATAAAATATCAGTGTGTGTGTGTGTGTGTGTGTGTGTGTGTAGGATGAACTCAAAAAAGAACCAAAAAAAGGGACATCTGGGTAGTTCGGTTGGTTAAGTGTCTGCCTTTGGCTCAGGTCATGATCCCAGTATCCTGGGATTGAGTCCCACATCAGGCTTCTTGCTCAGTGGGGAGCTTGCTTCTCCCTCTGCCTGCCTCTGACAAATAAATAAATAAAATCTTTTAAAAAATAAAGAACAAAAAGAAAATAACTGTAAACACAAAGGAAGTAGTAAATAGTAATACAATAGTAGGGGATTTTAACATCCTGCTTACATTAATGGAGAGATCATCCAAACAGAAAATCAACAAGGAGAAACAGTGGCTTTGTATGGCATATTGGACCAGAAGGACCTAACGGATATATTCATAACATTCCATTCTAAAACAGCCAGTGTACATTCTTTTCAAGTGCACATGGAACATTTTCCAGAATAGATCACATATTAGACCACAAAATAAGTCTTAACAAATTCAAAAAGATTGAAATCAGGCCATGCATCTTTTCCAACCACAACACTATGAAACTCAAAATCAACCCCCTCCCACACATACACACACACACATCTGGAAAGAGTACAAATACATGGAGGTTAAATAACACACTATGCAATACTGAATGGTCAACCAAGAAATGAAAGAGAAAATTTAAAAATACATGGAGACAAATTACAATGAAAGCACAATGGTCCAAAATCTTTGGGATGCAGCAAAAGGTGTGCAAAGGGGGAAGTATATAGCAATATATATAGCTACCTCAAGAAGCAAGAAAATTCTCGGATATCCTCGAAAATTCTCAAATTACACCCAAAGGAGCTAGAAAAAGAACAACAAACAAAATCCAAAACCAGTAGAAGAAAGGAAATAACTAAGATTAGAGCAGAAATAAACAAAATAGAAACTAAAAAAAACAAAACAAAAAATAAAAACGAAAAAACAGTAGGACAGATCAATGAAACCAGAAGCTGGTTCTTTGAAAAGACTAACAAAATTGATAAAGCTTTAGTCAGACTCATCATCAACAACAACAACAAAGGGGGGATGCAAATAAACAAATTCAGGAATGAAAGAGAAGAAATAACAACAGATCCCACAGAAATACAAAGGATTATAAAAGAATATTATGAAAATTTATATGCCAACAAATTGGACAACCTAGAAGAAATGGATAAGTTCCTAGAAACATATAACCTCCCAAAACTGAATCAAGAAGACACAGAAAATTTGAACAGACCAATTACCAGAAAGGCAATTGAGTTAGTAACCAAAATACTCCCAACAAACAAAGTCTAGGACCCGAAGGCTTCACAGGTGAATTCTACGAAACATTTAAAGAAGAGTTAATACTCATCCTTCTCAAACTATTCCAAAAAATAGAAGAGGAAGGAAAGCTTCTGGATTCATTCTATGAAGCCAGCATAGTCTCATACCAAAACTAGAGTAAGACACTACAAAAAAGAGAATTAGAGGCCAAAAAAAGAGAAGTAGAGGCCAATGTGTGTGACAAACATAGATGCAAAATCCTCAACAAAATATTAATAAACTGAATTCAACAATCCATTAAAAAATATTCACCATATGCAAGTGTAGTTAATATTTGCAAGTCAATCAACATGATACATGACATCAATAAGAGAAAGGATAAAAACTGTATGGTCATTTCAACAGACACACACACACACAAAAAAGCATTTGACAAAGTACAGTATCCATTCATTACAAAAACTCTCAATAAAGTAGGTTTAGAAAGGGAATATATCTCAACATAATAAACACCATATATGGAAAAACCCACAGCTAACATCATATTCAGTGGTGAAAAATGTTGAGAACTTATCCCCTAAGATCAGGAAGAAGATAAGGATGTCCACTCTCACCACTTTTATTCAACACAGTACTACAAGTCCTAGACACAGCAATCTGATAACCAAAAAGAAATAAAAGGCATGCAAATGGTAAGGAAAAAAGTAAAATTCTCACTATTTGCAAATAACATGATACTATATATAGAAAACCCAAAGACCACCAAAAATCTATTAGAACTGGTACATGAATTAAATCAGGTTGTAGGACACAAAATCAATATTCAGAAATACTTTGCATTTCTATATACTAATAATGAAACAGCAGAAAGGGAAATTAAGAAAACAATCCCATTTACAATTGCACCAAAATAATAAAATACCTAGGAATAAATTTAACCAAGGAGGTGAAAGACTGGTTCTCTGAAAACTGTAAAACATTGATGAAAGAAATTGAAGATGATAGAAACAAATGGGGAGATATTCTGTTCTCATGGATGGAAGAACAAATACTGTTAAAATGTCCATACTATAGAGGTTCCCCAAAAAATTAAAAATAGAATTACCATATGATTCAATAATTCCACTACTGGGCAGTTACCCAGAAAATATGAAGACTGTAATTAAAAAAGATACTAACTGCTATGTTTATTGAAGCATTATTTATATTAGCCAAATTATGGAATCAGCCCAAGTGTTCATTGGTAGATGAATGGACAAAGATGTGATAGAGATCATATAACCATGTACATATATATATACAGATACATACACTGGAATATTACTAAGCCAAAAAAAGAATGAAACCTTGCCATTTGCAAGAACATGGATGGATCTAAAGGGTATAACGCTAAGTGAAATAAGTCAATCAGAGACAGACAAACATCATACAATTTCACTCACGTGGAACTTAAGAAATAAAACAAATGAACAAAGAAAAAGAGACAAACCAAAAAAATAGAGTCAACTATAGAAAACAAACTAATGATTACAATGGGGGAGGTAGGTGAAGGGATAGATGAAATAGATGAAGGGAATTAAGAGGACACCTATCATGATGAAAACTGACTAATATATAGAATTGTTGAATCACTATATTGTACACCTGAAACTAATATAACACTGTATATTAACTATACTAGCTTAAAATAAAGTAAAATAAATTAAAAAAGGAATTGCAGCATTAGCATCACACAAATAAACTCTAAGACTCCAAAAACATGATTATACATTGAAAGGGGCACCGCACAATGGTAAAAGCATTAATTAACCAGGAATATATAAACATTCTAAACTGGTAGGGACACAATAACATAATCTAAATAATCGAAAAACATATAGAAGCCAAAACTGATAGAACTAGCAGGAAAAATAGACATATTCATGTTCTAGAAGGAGATTTTAACCAAAGAGTTTCATTAATTGCTGGGTTAAGTAGACAAAAAATTAGGTCACAGACGATTTGAAAAACAACTTGGAAACTGATCTAACAGACTTTTGGAAAATACTGCACTGGTACGTTGAGAATAAACAATTCTTTATAAGCACAGTGAAATATTTATCACAATTGACCACGTGCTAGCCTACAATTTGGCCTCAACAAGTTTAGAACTGAGGTCATACAAACCAATTTCTTTTCTTTTTTTTTTTTTTTTAAGATTTTATTTATTTATTTGACACAGAGAGAGATCACAAGTGGGCAGAGAGGCAGGTAGAGAGAGAGGTGGGAAGCGGGCTCCCTGCTGAGCAGAGAGCCTGATGTGGGGCTCCATCCCAGGAGCCTGGGATCATGACCTGAGCTGAAGGCAGAGGCTTAACCCACTGAGTCACCCAGGCGCCCCCGAACCAATTTCTGAGCACAGTAAAATTAAGTCAGAAAATTTTTTAAAAAGTAGTTACAAAAGCCTCATTTATTTCAAATTTTAAAATATACTTCTAGGGGTGCCTGGGTGGCTCAATGGGTTAAGCTTCTGCCTTCCGCTCAGGTCATGGTCTCAGGGTCCTGGGATCAAGCCCTGCATAGGGCTCTCTGCTGGCGGGGAGCCTGCTTCCCCCTCTCTCTCTGCCTGCTGCTCTGCCTACTTGTGATCTCTCTCCCTCTGTCAAATAAATAAATAAATAAATAAATAAATAAATAAATAAATAAATAAAATATTTAAAATACACTTCTAAGCAATTCATGAATGAAAGATGATAATATAATAGAAATCCAGAAGACAGAAAAACTGAAAAATATGTGGTATAGCTAAATTAATGGAAGAAAATTCATCTCCTTAAATTCTTACTATGGAAGAGAAGAAAATCTCAAATTTCATAATGTAACTGTCTAACTTAAAAAGTAAATGATCAACAGAATGAATTCAAAGATAGGACAAAATAATTAAGAGGAAATGAATAAATTAGGATACATATAAAATATGATCAAAGAGCCAAAAGTCAGTTCTTTGACAAGACTTGTAAGACTAATAAAAAAGATAAATTTTTGAAAGACTATTCAAAAAAAAGTTTAAAAGCACAAGTAGAAATATTAGTAATGACAAACACTTTAA
Organism: Enhydra lutris kenyoni; assembly: GCF_002288905.1. Lineage (NCBI taxonomy): Eukaryota > Metazoa > Chordata > Mammalia > Carnivora > Mustelidae > Enhydra > Enhydra lutris. The sequence continues at coordinate 18,161,707 of NW_019154111.1, read as the reverse complement.
CTAAAAATGCTTTAGAAATTAAATTGGTCTTGGTGGATATTATAAACAACCACATGCTAGTAAATTTGAGATGGAATGCATAAGTTCCCAAAATTACAACTCAAGGAAAAAAATAGAAAATATGAATAATCCTAAAGCCAGAAAAGTAATAGAGTAATTTCTAAATATATATGCCTTCTGCTCTCTCTTTGGCCTGCTAGCTGGAGTAGAGAATGGATTAAGGGAGATGAGGCAGCCATATTGTACCATGAGGCAGAAGTCAAGTGCTGAGAATGGCAGAACTGAGATAGAAAGAATCAGGGTCATGGTGTTTGTGGAGCCACTGTACCAGCTTATCTCTACCTTGTTAAAACTATTGCTATTTGGGGTCTTTGTTGTGATGAACAAGTTAACTAATACAAGTGGAAACACTGAAAAGAAAACAAGAGAATGATTAACACAACATTTTGGACTGTGGCTGTCTTGGCAAAGAGAAGGATATGCGATGTGAGGAAAGGAGATGGAATCAGAGAAGAGCTCATGGAGATTTTTTGAAATTTATTAAGCTGGGATGTGAAATATATCATTTTATGCATTTTAATATTCTTTAAATTTTTCTGTTATATTTCATAAATATGTGTATGTATAGGGGCACCTGGGTGGCTTAGTGGGTTAAGCCTCTGCCTTTGGCTCAGGTCATGATCTCAGGGTCCTGGGATCGAGCCCCACATCAGGCTCTCTGCTCAGCGGGAAGCCTGCTTCCCCGATTCTCTCTGCCTGCCTCTGCCTACTTGTGATCTCTCTCTCTGTCAAGTAAGTAAATAAGATCTTTAAAAAATATGTGTATGTATAAAATACTTCATAATCAAGTACATAAAAACAAATTGGGGATTAAGTAAAATAAATGTGTTCCTCTGTTAGGAAATCCTACTGGAAGATGCATAGAAAAACACTACTGAGGATTTTAAAAAACAAAATACAGTATTAGAATAAATTATAGTGTGGGAGGCTTACCATACACTTAGAGGAAAGTACAGATGCTTCTAACATGGCTGACCTTATGTTATTTTCTAGATGATATATCAATAACTTCAAATGTGAAGAACTACATTTTGGTGATTCCAAAGTGAAAGATATATGGGACAAAAGCTATTATCAACAGCCAATCATTTCTTTAACAACAAAATGTTTTGCAGAAACACAGCTAAGTACAGATAGCAATGGAGCTAGGGCTTTGACTGAAATAAAAATTAAAATCTGTAGTGAGGGCATATTCACAGGTTGCTGCTGTGATTTCTTTCTCTTTTTTAAAATAAATGTTAAAAAAAGTTCTTCATTCAGAAGTGAATTTACCTCACCAACTGTTGCCACCCAGTTCTTTTTTTGTTTTATTATGTTAAATTAGCCAACATATACCATTAGTCCCTTCTTTCATCAGAAAATACACCTGGTGTAATTTTAGATGAATTAGGTTTTACGTACTTATCCATGGAGACATTTAACTTCACTCTAGTCTATACTGATTGTGGAGGATACTGGATCCCCATTATGTATCAGAAATTTAATCTTTTGCTCTGATAGAATAATACATAAATAAATATATATTTATATTAAATATATATTTATAAATAAGTATAAGATATATAAATAAAAATATACACATACATAATAATACGTATTATTATAAATATATATTTATTATATATTATATTATATTATTATATATTATATTATATATTTATATAATATATTTATATATATATTATATATAGTATATATTAAATACATATTATATATTTAAATAAAGATATACACATATATAATAATACGTATTATTATAAATATATATTTATTATTGTGTTATGTAAGTCACCATAGAGTACATCATTAGTTTTTGATGCAGGGTTCCAAGATTCACTGTTTGGATATAACATCCAGTGCTCCATGCAATACATGCCCTCCTTAATACCCACCACCAGGCTCACCCATCCACCCACCCCTCTCCCCTCTAAAACCCTCAGTTTGTTTCTCAGAGTCCACAGTTTCTCACGATTCATCTCCCCCTCTAATTTCCCCCAATTCACTTTTCCTTTCCTTCTCCTATGTCCTCCATGTTATTCCTTATGTTCCATAAGTAAGTGAAACCATGTGATAATTGACTTTCTCTGCTTGACTGATTTCACTCAGCATTATCTCCTCCAGTTCTGATATAATAACACTGATAATGAGGTTTCCAAATGCTTGAATGAGGTGTGTTCTCCTAATTGGCTTAGTAAATAAGATAGTTATGATTTCTTTTAAAAGTTCAACTTCTCCTATTCCCAGAGGCATAAGAAACTGATACAGTTAAAAAGACCATATAAAGGGTACAAAATGGGGTGCCTGGGTGGCTCAGTGGGTTAAAGCCTCTGCCTTCGGCGTAGGTAATGATCTCAGAGTCTTCGGATCAAGCCGGGCATCGGGCTCCTGCTCAGCAGGGAACCTGCATCCCCCCACCCCGCCACCCCCACCTGCCTCTCTGCCTACTTGTGATCTCTGTCTGTCAAATAAAATCTTTAAAGGGTACAAAGTTTCAGCTATAAGATGAAAAAGGACTAAAGATTAAATGCTAAATTTGGCAAGTTGACAATACTGCACTGCACAACTGAAATGTGTCAAGAATGTAGAACTCAAATGTGGTCTCACACACACACACACACACCCAGACATCTTTTGATAAATATGTGAAGTGAACACTATATCAAAAACTACTGATGTACTATATGTTGGCTAATTGAACATAATAAAAAAAAGCGAAGTGCCTAAACTGGATAAACATCTAGGTGCCAATAAACTAGATGGAGGGAACCCTTTCACTGTTAATATGTACATCAAATTGATATACACTTAAAATATCCCACAATTGTTTTCTACTTTATTGAGATGTAATTGACAAATAAAATTATAGGATATTTAAGTGTACAGTTATGGTGATCTGACACAAGCATACATTATGAAAAGATTACCCCAGTCCGACCAATCAACATATCCATCACCTCACATATCTATTTTTCTTTTCCTTCTTCCCTTCCTTCCTTCCTTTCCTCTTTTACTCTCTCTCTCTCTCCCTTCTTCCCTTTCTTTCTTTCCCTCCCTCCCTCCTTTCTTTCTTTCCTTCCTTCCTTCCCTCCCTCCTTTCCTTCCTTCCTTTCCTTTTCCTTCCTTCCTTCCTTCCTCCCTCCCTCCTTTCCTTCCTTACTTCCTTTTTTCTTTCTTTTCTTTTGTCAGACATTCAAATACCACTACCTTAACCAATTTCAACCATACAACAGTGTTAAGTATAGTCACCATGTTTTACATTAATTATACCCTTGGACCTTATTCATCTTATAGCCAAAGTTTTCATGCCACCCCTCAGCCCTTGACAACCACTTTTCTACTCTTTGTTCCCTTGAGTTTTACTTTTTATTTTTTTAGATTCCACATATAAGGTGATACCACAGTGTTTGTTATTTTTTTCTGCCTTATTTCATTTAGCATAATGCCCTCAAATTTCATCCACGTTGTTGCAAATGGCGGGACTTCCTTCTTTTTTGTGGCTGAATAATAGTCCACTGTATATTCATAACAACTCTTCTTCATCCATTTGCCCTTGGGTGGACACTTTTCCCATATTGTGGCTATTGTGAATAATGCTGCAATGAACACAGGAGTGCAGATATCCCTCTGTGCTCTCATTTTCGATTCCTTTAGGTTCCAGAGTGGGATTGCTGGATCATATAGTAATTTCATTTTTAATTTTTTGATGAACCTCTCTACTGTTTTCTGTAGTGGCTGAAGCAGTTTACATTGCCACCAGCAGTGCACAGGGGTTCCCCTTTCTCCACATCCTTGCCAATACTTGTTATCTCTCATACTTTGATGCTGCTCTTTTTCTATCATTATCTCTCTATAAACTATAGGGTTTGGTTGAATGAGTGAAAGAAGATAGCTAGGCTGTGTCAGGTGAGGACTGAACAGCCCTAATAATTGGATTTGCCATCCAATTTCATCCAGTATCGAATGGAAGAGCAACCAAGAACAAGTTTTTGTTTATGTCTGATCTGGACACCAGATATTCTAGAACTGATATCCCCTAACTTGGCAGAATTAATGCCTCTAGACCATAATATTATGAGCTGTGCTTATTACTGTTAATATGGTTCTTTCAATTCTTTGAGAACATTAAACAGTGTTTCCTTACAGATTTTGGTTTTCAAAAATAAGCATTTTTACCCCCAAACTAAGTAACTAATTAAAAACAAGATTTAATTTGTTCAAGGACATTTTTCCTTTGAATTTTTCCCCTTGGAGAACTACACACTATCTAAGATGAATGGAAAACAATTACCTTAGACCTTTCATTAAAAGTAAACTGGTTTTCCAATTCCTTTCATTTGAAGATGGCTGGAGTTTTAGAAATTGAGCTAGTATAAAAATCTGGGATATCTCTTTGAATGATACTATAGTGCTTGTGAGGAAGGGAAGAATCTAGCAACTTGATTATTCTTTTGGCATGTAAAAAATGATTTTCAGATATCTGGAACTCATTTTTTTATGGAAGTAATATGAGTGATGATGACTGTTTTCTCAGTCATCTGGAGCTTCATGCTGGAAACTGACAAATATATTTCTCCTTGTACTGCCACTGTCTCTTTAGGATATTCCATTCTTTTTGTTCCTTTCCTTTTCAAAAAATATGTTAACTACTTTTGGAGTCATGCAAGTTTTACAGGCTAAGTACCTACTCACCACTCTTATTCTGGACACAAATGGGAGCTCTGCTAATGTTTGGGTCATGGTCTATAATAAGAAGAGAACTTGGCAAGTCATGGAAAGCATCTATTTTTAGGTAGGAAGCACTGGAATATGAATACTCTTAAATCAGTTTCTGGAGTCTGAGGGACTACTGACTATCCACCATCTTCAAAACCAACATGTAATCATCACCACCTGCAGCAGCAGCAATGGCAAAACTATCATTACCATCTCTATCAGAAATTTGCAGTTTTATTAACAAGAATTTTAGAGCTGATACATTTCAGCTTCAAACCCTTATTTTCTTTCCACCAAAAATGAAATTAATTTCCATGAATAGCCAAAGCAATACTGAGAAAGAAGAACAAAGCTGAAGGTATCACACTTCTTGGCTTCAGATTATATTACTAAGGTATATAATCAAAACAATCTAGAATTAGTTAAAAATAGACACATAGACCAATGAAACAGAACTGAGAGCCCGGAATTAATCCTCATATTTACAGCGAACCAATATGTGACAAGGAGTCAAGATACTTAGTGAGGAAAGGATCGCCTCTTCAATAACTGGTGCTGGGAAAACTTGATAACCACATGCAGAAGAATAAAATTGGACTTCTATCTTACACTGCTCACAAAAATTGACTCAAGATGGATTAAAGACCTAAACATAAGGCCCCAAACTGTAAAGCTCCAAGAAGAAAACACAGGCAAATACTCCTCAACATTGGTCTTGACAACACTTTTTAATGTGACACCAAAAGCAAGTAAGACTTTGATCTGCTCTCCAATAAAGAACACGTTTGCAATATAAATAGTTATCCTTTAATTTTTCTTTTACACAAAGCTGAATTTTATATACTGAGTTCTAGAAAGACCACAGAATCATTGTTCAAAGGCCTTGCTTGTTCTTTTCTCCTAAACTCAGAACTCAATCTTTATTGCCTGAAATGTACCCAAATCTATTTTACTTTTCCCCCACTGAAAATTTATCCTCATTCTGTGTTCCCCATCTCCATCAGTGGCATCACAGCCTATCTTTACCTACTTTAGTCTAGCGGAGGCATCTTCTATACTTTCTCTCTCTCGTCCTCAAAGTCTGATTAATCAAGAAGTCCAATTAGACCTACAATCTCTGCCCTTCAAAGTGTTGCCATAGTAAGTTTCTCAATGGGAAGAATTTACCATGCTGCTCTCCAGTTTCAAAGATTCCTACTTTCTCTAAGATAAATTCTAAACTCTTTGGCGTGACATGACCAACTATTTTTAACACGACTCAGGCTATCTAGACATTTCACATAGCACAATTCATCCCTAGCACCTGCAGTGGAGATATTTTCTGAAAAAGCCCTGCTCTCTGCCTATCTGGGTCTTTGAACGCATTGCTTTTTCTAATTAGACTACCTCTTATCTTTTCACTCATTAATTAATTAATCAAGATAGACATCTACTGAATACTTACCCTGTGTTAGGCCATGAAGTGTGCCAGGGGATTAGATTGTGAACAAAGTAGACCTGGTTCCTGCATGCATGGAGTTGGCTCTCTGCTGAGTGAGTGTGCTTTCTCCTCCCGAACGCAAATCTCTTTCACTCATACCCTCTCCTGCAACATGCCCTGGTTGAGCTACCTGCTCCACCTTTGGAAGACTGAGCCTCTGTGCCTGCTTTCGTTATAGGATTTATGTCACACATTTTTGAAGCCCATCTTCCCCACCAGACTCTAGCTGCCTACAGGAAGGAGCAGGTCTTTTCATCAGTGGATCTTCCTATAATGCTGAGGATAGTGTTGGATGTCAAATTGATTTGAAGGGGCTTGACCCAAAATGTAGGTATCATGCCAGAAAACTGGATTTCTAAATATGACCATGAGAAAGTTACTGAGTGCAAGTATATTCTTTCTGTTTATGTTTGCCAATTTTCAGAATTTTTAAAGCTCATTTTTAATGTGTTCTTCTGTAATATACCTCACATGCTGTTTTAAAAGAATTACTTCTATTCCTAAAGATAATGTTTTCAGAAAAATATACTCAATTCTCATTGTTAAAACCCTGTAGCTAATAGCTTAAAACTTATCTTTGTTATTTGTCTTCTCTTTACAGAGAAGTCACTCTTTCCTTGAAGATTTCTGTAAATAACAAGAGGGTTTTCTTTCTCCTACTGAGTTGCATGTAAATGCATTATAGCCTGAGGAAGGAACATATGCCCCACTCTCCTATTCCTAATGCCATGGCTACCGGAAAACTATTTCTATGCAGGATTATTTTTCAGTGAACTCAAGATCTATTACTCCCAATACAATATAGTATAGAATTTTTATGTTGATTTATTCTGGGGAAATGAATTCTATGGGATGGTTTACAAAAGTCTCCTTCCTTCCTTTAATACCTAGAATGACTACAACTCCTCCATCTGTATTTGACAGTAGCGATTCATAAATTCTGCACTGAATTTTTTTAGTGGGGACACTAAAGATAACTGGTTTGTAATTACATGAATAAGAGTTGCTCTAAGTTTATAACCTGAAAGGAATGAGAATAGTCTTAATGAAAATCAGGCTATTGAGCTGATAAGATTTTAATAAGAAAATGAAACAATGTTCTGAGACTGGAATTATAGTTCTTTAAACTACATATGCTAACTCCCATTACCATGAACTACATATGCTAACTCCCATCATCATGAACTAAGTATAGAAGAAAAAAAATGCTTATTTTCAAAGCCTAAAAAGTTTTCTATCAGCATGTTGATTTTAGCCTATGTCTATTTATGAGGGCTTATTAAACCTTTACACTGTGCTTTGACTTAGGCAAGCAAAATAATTTATAGACAAGGAAGGAAGTAACAGATTTTAAAATGCATACCTCTCAGGGCACCTGGGTGGCTCAGTTTGTTAAGCATCACACTCTTGATTTCAGCTCAGGTCATGATCTGAGGGTCATGAGATTGAGCCCCATGAAAGGCTCTGCACTGAGCTTGGGTCCTGCTTTGGATTGTCTCTCTCCTTTCCCCTCTGCCCCTCCCCACTCCCTCTCTAAAAATAAAAAAATAAAAAATAAAATGCCTACATCTCTAACTGAAGATCTAATATAATTTCACGTATAATTATTTAGAAAGAATCACATTAATGTACCTTTTCTAGCTCTGTCTTGCTTGAAATTTTTCCTGCATCATTACTGTATCTGAAAAATAAATTGACCGAGTTTATAATTGTATTAAAATGTAATTTAGAAAATCCTAATCAAAATGTCAATATTCTTTACCCTGGAACTGGTATTGGTTTCTCTTTCTTCTCATTTGTTTCAACAACTTCTGCAAAACATTAAATAAAAGAAAAATAATTTAAAGGGTTATCTGTGTGTGTATATGTGTGTGTAAGATGAAAACATTACTAGAAACAGAAAACAAATTCACCTGAACTGACATAACATTCATCTTAATAAAGTACGTTATAAATTCAAATATCACCCCAACATTTCCACTACATCAAGGCAATTTATCAGAGCTAGAAATAACCACAGCCAAATGTAATGCTCTTTCCAAACAGAATGTAGGAATTAAAGATTCCCACTATTATGCCCATTTTCACTATTATTATGTTAGTTCAGTATGGAAGAGTAACCTCGGGTTTACTGAGAGGGACAGAGAGAGAGAGTTCCATCAGACTGACTAGAGGCTAGAAAGGGCATTATTCCTTTTTGTCCAGAGAATGTAGATTTGACCATTAATTGAAGGTTAAATATTTGGGTGATGTATAATATTGGGAAATACAGAAAAGAGAGAGTTAAATTCATGTCATGCACATATAGACAGTTAATAAAATATAAGCCAGAATTCTTGAGTTTCTGCCTACTGCCCAAATGATTAGACCCCACTGCAGCATCTCAACATGTGATACCATCAATTTCCAGTCCATGGTTGACTGATCCACTGATACGAGTCATCTGAGTGGCCTCGACCTCGGCTTCGGCGCTGATGATCTGCTGTGCCACAGCCTCAACGATGGGCATCACCATGGCAGCCGTGGAGGTGTTGCTAAGCCACATGGATAAAAAGGCGGTACTGCTCATGAACCCCAGTGTCAGCCTGAAATGAGAGGGCCTTTAATATGAGCTGTGCTCTCCAGCTTAACTGCTCTGTATTAGTTAACTGTAAAGAATGCTGTTTGTAAGTTGGGAATTTTTTCAAAACACACTTAAGTTAGGGTTCCTCTCTGAGGGTGAACCCTGAGGACAGTCAGAGCCAGATAGGAATCAGAGCAGCACATGGAAGAGTGGTATTCTTATTAGATTTGTTTCCCTGGAACCGTAAACTATCTTACTTAAAACAGAAAAATGATGACGTGTATTACCAAACTGCAAGTCAGTAGATGGTAGAATAGCTTGTAGTATTACACCAATATTTGAATGCCCTTTACAGATGACGCATCCCTTGAAATACTAGTAAGATGTAATGCAATCAGTTTTTCAATTTAGGGTCCCTTATTCTTTTTTTTATCTTTTGGTCACATCTCTGTTTATTAGTATGTGGGTCAAGGAGGCATGAGGGCAAGGAGAGAAATTATTTATAAATGTACTTTTTACTGTTGACTCCTCTGGTTCAATATATGGTAGGTGGAGGAAATGGTTAAAATGACTAGCAAAAATGAGGTTTCAAAATTTTCTGTAGGTTCTATTATTTATGCTTTCCTGAATTTGACATTCTTGCCTGTGGTCAAGGACTAGATATATTACATTGTCTTCTCTTATAAATAAAGTACTTCTTCTCCCTTAAAAATAACACCTAAGACTGTAGGATTTTAAACCATATCTAGAAGCTTTCAAAAATCATACTCGGGAAAAAAAAATTTGATCTCTTTTGAGTAGGAGATGCCAAAATATTCAGAAGCACATCTTTCCATATGCAGCCACTTATGAAATTCTATGACTCCCTTTAAAAGTGGATTTACAGGGGTGCCTGGGTGGCTCAGTGGGTTAAGCCTCTGCCTTCGGCTCCAGTCATGATCTCAGGGTCCTGGGATCGAGCCCCGTATCGGGCTCTCTGCTCAGCAGTGAGCCTGCTTCCTCCTCTCTCTGCCTGCCTCTCTGCCTACTTGTGATCTCTCTCTCTTTCTAAAAAAAAAAAAAAAAAAAGGGAAATAACAAAAAAAAAAAAAAAAGAAAAGAAAAGAAAGAAGAGAAAAGAAAAGAAAAAAAGTAGATCTACAAGACAAAATTCTACACTATAAATTTCAAGTTCAGATCGGGTGAATAATTTCTACACGTAAAACAAAATAAAACTCTTTAGATATCTGTTTAAACAGGAAATGATTGTCAAGAAAAAGTGAACATTAGGAGAAGGAAAGGAAAAGTGAATTGGGGGGAAATCAGAAGGGGAGACGAAGCATGAGAGACTGTGGACTCTGAGAAACAAACTGAGGGTTTTAGAGGGGAGAGGGGTGGGCGGATGGGCAAGCCTGGTGGTGGGTATTAAGGAGGGCATGTATTGCATGGAGCACTGGGTGTGGTGCATAAACAATGAATCTTAGAACACTAAAAAATAAAATTAAATTTAAAAAAATCTAGAAAAGAGAAAAATAAATTAAAGAAGCTTTTAAAAAAGTAAACTAGAAATACTTTTGATTTAAGGCATTGGCAAGACATGAAATCGTCCTATAAAAAAAAAGATAGTGAGCACACTTTCTGTGTGGTGAAAATGCCTTAAGTTGCAAAGCCACTCAGTGATATAAAGGACAGGACTCTTGCTTCACTGCATGGTTTACTATCCCATCCCCTGTGGTCAGGAGCAGATGGTCAAGGAAAAGATACACATATCTATAGCACCCCAAGGGGCATGGAATACAATTTCATTTCAAGAGCAGAATTTCCTTAACACATTCATGTTATAAACATTTAAAGTAGCAAATATTTTAAAAATTTCTCATCTGAGTTATTCTTTGTATTTAATGAAACTATTTGATTCATAAATGATCAACACAGATGTAGATATACTCTAGAATGAATCATGCAACATAATTCGGTAAAATTTTCTTATTTTCAAAGAAAATGAGAAGGGAAGAACCACTTAATACTTTAGAGCTTAACACTATCATGTAAGTGTTTATGACACTGGAAACATATATGTATATATATTTTAGCTCACATCTATGTTCTTAACAAGAGTTAGATCTAAAACTAAAGTAGCCAATTAATGTAATGGAAAAAAGCATTTATTTCAGTGGGGAAAGTTAGTCAACTGAGTGATGTCGCATTCTGTAGATGAAATCTCTTAACCAATTGCTTCAGTTTGCAACAGTTCATTTAAAAAGAAAAATGTTCACCTTGGAATGTTTCTGCACACGTTTGTATTTTGTCAGTAATGTCTTTGTCTTTGGTTCTTAACATCCTCCGCATGATGAAGAATGCTCTTGAACAAGTCTTGAATGTGTAATCAGCCAAATAAACCAGATACAACTGAAATCTACTCTGAAGTCTAGCATCTTGTCTGTTGGGGTTCGAGACTTCTCTCAGCTTTGGCTCCTACTGTGCATGAAAGATGTGTGTGCACTTATTCCAATCTACCTGTAATTAGACCCGAAAGTTGTTGTTTCTTCCTACAACTCCAGTGCACTTTATAGCCTTTTCATATTTGCAAAGGAAAGAAAAGCATGAATTTTACTGTGATGTGAATGCTTGCCTGGATGTGCCTTACTTATTTAGATATTTGCTCTGCAAAAATATGATCTGTTTGGAAAGTAAACCTGGAAGAGTAAATGGAGTACTTACCATGCTGGGTTCACACCCACCGTCATCACCATTCTCAGGGCAATCCTTTTGTGCAAATTCCATTTTTCTATTGATGTTGCTAAACAGATGACTCCAATTAACAGTAGATGAAAATCTTTGAAATAAGCAGATGCCACCTGAAATTTATGATTAAACCCATGATTACTTATGTTGGTGGGGGGAAAAATAATATTGCCCCAGAAAGCATTATTTTGCTACTCTTAACTTTGACCTTTAAACTACTTAATCTTTCTATTAAGAAAAATGTAGATATATGAACAATACAAATTTAACTTTGTTCTATGTGTTTACCCGGAAATAGGAGTGTTAAGGGAAAATACATACCAAAAAAAAGTACACAACATATTGGGTTTTGAAATAGCTGTGTAACGTCAGGCAAGTGCCTTCAATGCCTTAATTTTTCCATCTCCAAACCAGGGTTAACTGGTATATGCTGTTGCGGTAGAACAGCAGTGACTGTGATTTGGGAAAGTCCAAGTTGAGTCTCCAAACCGCCAGTGTCTTTGTTACCATCTATTTTGCCCAAATGTAGTGTCACTCCTAAATACTTCAAATGGCTTTACCTTCAAAATTATTTCCTATTAAAATAAATACCCTTGAATAGGAGCCAATGTTTTAAGCCATTTTTAGCTAACACCATTCAGAGATTAGTAGAGTGTACAGACACTTTGGATCAATCTATTTACCAAAGAATGCTCTGAAGTATGTTAGGTACATAATCTTTTTCTTAAACAACAACAACAACATTTTGTGGTCAAGTAAGTTTACAAAGCATAGAGTCTTGAAATACTAGAATTTTCTTTCCTATAGGTCTCCTCAAAACCTTTAAATATGAACAGGCATTGCCACTCACAGAGTAGAATTTCACATACCACATTTTTCAAAATTATCTAACCACAGAAACCTTATTTTTAATTGTTTAGGTATAGTACTTTAGGAGACTGATATTTAAGAGACCTGACTTCAGAACCTAAACTGAATCACGAGGCTGTGCTGAAAAGAGTGTATTATAAGAGGAAATATCTCTTAAAAAAAAAAAAAATCTGGTTAAAGGAATGGAAGAGTTGAGAAGTAACTATTCCAATATGAAATCACAAAGGAGTAGAAAAATCAGTTCTCTGGGGCACCTGGGTGGCTCAGTGGTTAAGGCTCTGCCTTCCGCCCAGGTCATGATCTCAGGGTCTTGGGATTGAGCCCCGGGCAATGGGCTCTCTGCTCAGCAGGGAGCCTGCTTCCCCCTCTTTCTCTGCCTGCTTCTCTGCCTACTTGTGATCTCTTTCTCTGTTAAATAAATAAATAAAATCTTAGGGGAAAAAAAAAAAGAAAAATCAGTTCTCATAATAATTTTGTTATTTTAAATTGTATTAGCATTTTTAATATAGTTTACTAAACTTGGCTTGGTTTAAAAAGAAAGTAAAAATTAGCTTTGGAATTAAAAGTGGACAAGTGGATCTCTTCATTATGTTTTATGAAAAGTTAATTTATTTTGTTTTTCACAGTTTGTATTTACTTCTTTACATTTTATGGTACTGCATAATAGAAAATAATTCTATCAATTTCCTTATTATTTCTCTTATTAATTACTCTAACACTGGGTAAGTATTAAACATGCACTGAAACTGTTATATGAACAGACAATGCGATGATAAACACCTGACATGTGTTTCCCTCTTCACACCTCTTCAATTCTCAAATATCCAGATTTTTAAAATAGTTTCTACTATTTTTCTATATTATAGAGCCCTCTTGGTGTCCTTTGTAGAATGTTATAATATGTAAATAGTGCGCTTATCAGCTTGTTGCATGTCTTTTGTAATGTACTATACATTCTAAGAGAGCCAGGAATCTGTTTTGCTAGTCATTGCATATTTGGCACCTAGTACAGTCCTGGTACAGAAGAGGAGCTCAGTAAATAAATCTGGATGAATGAGAGAGGGAGGAAGGGACTCAATGAATAAGCTATGGTCTTTGAGCTCCTAAATCAGTAGAGAGATCACAAATATGAATTGTCTACACTCTGTTCCCAAACTTCTTCTTCCTAACTCTCTCGATCATTACTTTCAGTGTAAGTATTATTTCAAATTATTAGTTTACTAGTGTTTACAGACTTATGAACTACTTTTTTTTTCCTCCCTAGGTCTATCACCGCCTCTCCAAATTTTTCTTCTTGGTCTACATTGAAAATTATTTTTCCTCTGCCCTTTTCTGAAATGTTGGTATTCTACAGGGTTTTGTCTCCAATCTTCTTGTTTTGTGCACCTGAAGATTGAATCTTACAGATTCAATTTCTAACTCTATGTGACTAAAATAATGTTTGGCACACAGTGGGCATTCAATACGTATTTGCTGAATGAAAGCTGAAGACACTAAAATCTTTGTATCCAAACAGGTTAGTCTGGTATATCCAGCTGGACATTTCCATTTGAATTTCCCACAAACATCTAAACATTCAACATATTCTTTTTTGTGGCAAATGAAATTTTCCATCTACTTAGTTGCCCAAGTTAGAAAGCTAAGAGTCAGCTATGCTTCCTTTCTCACTTCCAGTATGTGTGGATTAGTCACAAAGTCCTATTTTCTCTAGTTCCCCCATATATTTTATTTTATTTTATTTTTAAAGATTTTATTTCTTTATTTGTCAGAGAGAGAGAGAAAACAAGGAGGCGGCAGAGGGAGCTGCAGGCAGAGGGAGAAGCAGGAGGCTCCCCGCTGAGCAAGGATCCTGATGGGGGACTTGATCCTAGGACTCCAGGATCATGACCTGAGCCCAAGTCATATGCTTAACCCGTTGAACCACCCAGACGTCCTGTTTCCCTATATATTTTAAATTGTCCACTTTGTTCTCCTTTTGTGAGAGCACATCCTCATCTATATAGAGATCATTTATTTACTTAATTATCCCCTTTATTGGATAAGACATATTTTGAAGGCAGAGGTGTGTCTTACTGATCATTGTATTTATGGATTTAGCACATTCCTGGCACATACTCGCATGCATTAGATACTGAATTAGTAAGTCCCTCGACTCAAGGGGCTTACAGGTTATTACATGCAAAAAACAAGTTAATAAAGACTGCAGTAAGGTATCATGGGTGTGTGAGAAATATTTTTTCAGGGGCACCTGGGTGGCTCAGTTGGTTAAGTGACTGCCTTCAGCTCGGGTTGTGAACCTGGAGTCCTGGAATCAAGTCCCACATCAGGCTCCCTGCTTGGCAAGGAGTCTGCTTCTCCCACTGACCTCTCCCCTCTCATGCTCTCTCTCTCTCTCCCAAATAAATAAATAAAAGCTTTTTTTAAAAAATGCAAAGGAATGCATAGAAGCAAGCAATTATTAGTAAGTGATTAAACACAGAAGAAGTCCAGGACCATGAGACATTCTTGTTGTAATCTCTTCAGATTATGTTTGCAGTTGGCAGATTTTGTAAAAAGGTCAGATAATAAATGTTTTAGACTTTGTGAGCCTTATTGTTTCCATTGCAACTATTCAACTTGTCTTTGTAGCATAAAAAGTAGCCAAAGACAGTATGTAAATGAATGACCATGGCTTTGTATGTTTCTAATTAAACTTTATTTTAAAAATTGGGTAGCCGGCTAGATTTGGCTCTCAGATTCATAGTTTGCCAGTCTCTTAATGGACTATGTAAACAAAAAATGGCCTGCAGCCCAACTCTCTAAATGAAATCAATTATAAACCTAAGGAGGAATTTTCACATTCTTTGTTTCCCATTGTAGTACCTATTCTTTGGGTTTCATCAGAGTTAGTATATTTGTAGCACATTAGTCAGAACCATATGTGTTTGTTTATAGCTTATGTACATAGGAGATAATAAGAGAAAAATGGTACTGGTTTATAAATAACACTGATAATTATAACTATTTTTGAGGCAAAATAAGCATGTCAAACAAAATTCCTAATGAAATTTGAAGTCATATTTCTGTTTCAAAATGGGATTTCATCAAAAAACATGCACTTGTGCAATCAGAGTGCCTGGGTTCTCTCTTAGCTATAAAATGTACCAGTTCACAACCTTTCTTTAAGTCAATACATTTATCCATTAAAGTTCAATAATACTTCACATCAAGCTTGTGAATCAAATGAGATTTTTTAGAAAAGTCAGTTATAATGCACATGATTAGAATTATATCATATATATTTTGTTGTTTTAAAAATATTTATGTTTCATTGCTAATTCCAATGGTTGATTCCCAGTTTTCACACTAATTGACCTATTAGTAGATTAGACACATTTGATCATTGCTTCATCCTTAAAACATTTCTAAACTTGGATTCCAGGATCCCACACTCTCCTGGCCTTCCTCCTACCTCAATAACCTATCCTTCTCATTCTTCTTCGCTAGTGCTTTCTCTTCTGACCAATCCCTGAATGTTGTCCTTTTCCAGAGCACATTTCTTTGTCTTCTTTGTAGTGTTGTTGTTGTTTTAAATCTTCACTCACTCTCTAAATCACCTCATCACATTTTAGAGCTTTCAATACCACCCATCTGCTGATGATCCTCAAACCGATATTTCCAGCTCAGCTCTATCTCGTGAGATCTGGACTCATTTGTACTTAACTGCCTAGTCAACACCTTCACTTAGATATCAAATAGTTATTTCAAACGTAGTGTCAAACTTTGTACTCCCAGTGTCAGCCTCTCCTTTGCAACAAGCCTACTCTGCCCATAGTTTTCCCCATCTCAACTGATGGCAACTCCATTTTTCCAGCTGCCAGGTCAAAAAGTTCTGAGGCATCCTTGAATCCTCCCACTTACCCCCCATCATATGCCATATAAAATCATATAGGAAATTTTGTTCATTTTATCTTAAAAATACATTAACAATATATTCCATATCCCCATTACTATCCCTGGTCTGAATTGCAATGGCCTCTCCACTGGGTTATAGCAATAACCTGCTACCCATTTCCTTCTTTCTGCTTTGTTTCTCAGCACAGCAGTCCCAATTATCCTTTTAAATAAAAATCAAATTGATCATGTCACTTTTCTACTCAAAAATCTCTAGAGGGTCTCATTTCATTGACAGTTAAAACTTTACAGTGGCCTACTTTGGCCCTAGATGGTCTAGTCCCTCTACAAATTATCTCCCTGACATCACCTTCTGTCATTCTCCCCTTCACTTTGCTTTAGTCACACTGCAGACATATAACTCCCTTGAAGTCTTTGTGGTGGGTATTTGCCCCTCAGCAATGGTTGTTCTCCAGATAGCCACAGGACTAACTCCCCCATTTCCTGTAAGTCTTTGTTCAGGTATTGACAGCTCATTGAGGTCTACTCTGATCATCCTGTTTAAACTGCAACTCTCTCCTGATCTTCATTATCCTGTTGCATTTTTGCATAACACCAATTACCTCCTAACTCACTGTAACTTACCTAGACATTAAGGTTGTTTATTGTCTCTTTTCTCCTAAGAAGACAAGGACTTTTGTCTGTATTTATTCACTGATATATTCCCAAGAGCCTAGCAGAGTCCTAGAACATAAATATTTATGGAATGACTGCGTAAATATGTACTATAACATCTGCATATACATATGTGTACCTCCACATTTATATGTGTAAAATTTACACATAAACATATTTTCAATGACAATAATAATAATGATATTTGTTTTGGAATATCTAATTGAGCACACTAAATATTTAACATTTCAGATTTTATTCAATGGATATGAGAGATATTCAATATTTGTTGATATTCTTTAATACAACAAGGTGCTCAGTAAAAGTATTAAACTTAAGTATTAAAAGTTCTCAAAAATGATTCTTATTTCCTTGTGCGGCTTTCTGGGCCCATACACAGGAAGTCTTTAATCATTTCCTGAGTGATCTCATCTATAAGAAATATTGGGAGGAGGAATCTGCCCTAGGACAAAATGACCAGAAGAATGTGCTTCTAAAGTCTAAGATTCTATTACTGTTAATTTAGTCTGAGGCCGACACTTCTGGGGGATGAAGGACTCTTGGACAGGTACCAGCAGTTTGAGTCATGCAACTGCTGAAGGTACTTAGAATTTTGCTGCCTCTAGTTGGGGGTCCACATCCTATAAAGAGGCAAAGGTTTGGCAGTTCTCACAAAGCCAGGCTTTCCTAGGTACCCTTTTTCTCCTGTCTTCCTCTAGCCTGTTTGCTACAGAAACACCGCAATTCTAGTTAATCTTGCTTCTATCTCAGCCTCTATTAAAAAGTCAATTTTATTGTTATTAAATCATAAGAGACAAATATGTCACTGTTGAACTGAATTATCTTTGGAGGTAAAACCACCTAAGCCAGCAGAACAGGGGTTAATAACTTGACACATTATTTTTGAGAACTTGCCAATCCTTTCTTTTTTTTTTTTAATTTTTTTAATTTATTTTCAGTATAACAGTATTCATTGTTTTTGCACCACACCCAGTGCTCCATGTAATCCGTGCCCTCTCCAATACCCACCACCTGGTTCCCCCAACCTCCCACCCCCCGTCCCTTCAAAACCCTCAGGTTGTTTTTCAGAGTCCATAGTCTCTCATGGTTCACCTCCCCTTCCAATTTCCCTCAACTCCCTTCTCCTCTCTAACTCCCCTTGTCCTCCATGCTATTTGTTATGCTCCACAAATAAGTGAAACCATATGATAATTGACTCTCTCTGCTTGACTTATTTCACTCAGCATAATCTCTTCCAGTCCCATCCATGTTGCTACAAAAGTTGGGTATTCATCCTTTCTGATGGAGGCATAATACTCCATAGTGTATATGGACCACATCTTCCAATCCTTTCTTTTAAAATTTCCTTTACTGGGGCGCCTGGGTGGCTCAGTGGGTTAAAGCCTCTGCCTTCAGCTCAGGTCATGATCCCAGGGTCCTGGGATGGAGCCCCACATCAGGCTCTCTGCTCAGCAGGGAGCCTGCTTCCCTTCCTCTCTCTCTGCCTACCTGTGATCTCTGCCTATCAAATAAATAAATAAAATCTTTTAAAAAAATAAAATAAAAATTCCTTTACTAAGATCCATGTAGCCTATTGGAGCATTTGAAAAACTTCTTCAGTTATAGAGCCCAGATACTGGGACTGAGTGTCAGCCCTGGCTACTCTCTCTTCCCAATCAGTGGGAAAGAAAAGAGTCAAGATTACAAGGGAAGGAAAAATGCAGAAAGAAAAGAGGAGCAAAATGGATCTGAAATGCAAAAAGATAGTTTGAACTACAAAATGAGGAAGAATGATATGAAGAGAAGGAAAAGAATACTTTCTCACACAGAACAAAAAAACCTGGTATCATGGGTTAGTTAGTTGGAAAAATCTCCACCCACATTACAAGACAGATGAACCTCAAGATAGCAGTATGGACTCTGGCAGAAGATAGAAGTCCAAAAGTGATAAATTGCAGGGACTGGCATCTTGAACTTGGCATCTTTCCTGAGACTTCTTCAGCTGTGGTTTAGGCAGTTGTGTGCTGGGTAGCTGGAGACTGCATGAAGATAGATATTCTGATTTCAATGCATTTCATGCTTTTAATGAGAAACTGAATCCATTTTCCTCAGACGGGTACCCTCAGATTGTATAAAGGTAAAAAACACTGCTCAGCATGAATAAACTCCTCTCAGCAAGAACAAAACAGAAATACACATGAAAGTTAATTTGACTTTATCTTTTGAAATGGCAGGTTTCTGGAAAAGAAAACAGGGTAGCTTTTTCTTCATTAAAAACAAAAATTGCTTTTCTAACACTGTGCGAGACCGAATTCTGCTGAAAAGAAAAAGCTAATGCAGGATGTGAAAGGTTGGTCCTTTTGTTGGGAGGGAGTCACCAGGCATAGACATCAGCCTGGAAAGGCAAGACATGCATTTCTCAACAGGATTATTTTTCTCTTAAAAAAAAAAAAAAAAGATTTACTTATTTTGAGAGAGAGAGAGAGAGAGAGAGCAGAAAGAGGGGCAGAGGGAGAGACTCTAGAGCTGACTCCCGACTGAGGGTGGAGCCTCACACGGGGCTTGATCTCATGAACCCAAGATCATGACCTGAGCTGAAATCAAAGAGTTAGTCCCTCAACTACCTGACCACCCAGGTGCCCCTCTTGTTCCCTTTCAATACAGCTTTTCTCAATGGCAGTATCAGCACAAAATTAGGAACCTAATTATGACAAACATTTGCAAGAGGACTTACCTTCTTAGAAGTCATGATCCCAAAAAGTGGAAACATTAAACCAGGCAGTAAAGCTGTTATTGACAGAGGCAAAGCTTCTGTAAGCCAAAATATGGCAATGACAAAGAGTGTGTAGGCACATTCTGCTTCCTGGCAAGAACAAAGGAAAAATGCAAGGTGAAATAATGAGACTGGGAAATCATCATTTAAATCATAACCACATTTGCTGAATGGAGCTGTGTCACTGAGAAAGCAAGAAGAAACTTGAAGACCTCTGCACCTTTGAGTTGGGCAGTAAATAGTTATTTCTTAGGGATTCTAAGAGCCAAAATTTAGTATACATGAAAAAACAAAACAAAACAAAAACATCCTCCTTCATGAAGTTTCTTTCACGTTTCCTTCAAAACAGGTAACAGTGTATAGTCCATTTTTTTGTCCTCCTTTTAGTGTGTATGAATGCTTGTGCTCACCTTTATTTGGTTATAAAATGCACTTCCAGTTCTTCTGGAGTGCATAAATAATCAAGTTACTGCCTTTTCCCTGGGACAAGACATACGTGACTTGAATTGCATTCCCTGGTGCCCATTGGTTGGCACCAGAGTATACCTGCCTTCCCCGCCTATCAAAAGAGAGAAATCAATCTGGAAAAAACTTTTTGTTGTGCTATGTTTCAGAGAAAGAAGGACAGTGCCAAGTTATGTGACATGGATGAGACTAAATCTGCTCCTAACTAACATGGACCTAGAAGTTAAGAACCTCCTGCTTAGCTTTTTGGAGACAACTGAGCTCTTGAAGAAACACAGGGAGACTCAACAGAAATGAAATTCTGAACAGAATCTGTTGCTTTGCTAGGTATAAAATTGTGGGTTTCTGTTTTAGAGCATTGTTAAGAAATGGTTGAGATTTGGGGTTCAAGATGGCAGAACTGAACTCACCTCCTCCCACAGACGCAACATGTCTACAGCTACACATGACATAATTTCTTCCAAAAAATAAACCCAAGAGCTAGCTGAACAGTTTCCTTCATAACAAAGGATAAAAGTCACATCCAGACAGGTAAGAGATAGGAATGTGGTTTCACCAAAATCCCCAGATGTGGTATGGTGACCCACAATTGGGAGGTATCTCAAAATATGGAGTTTCTCCCTGAGGATGAGGCGTTTGTGCCCCATATCAGGCACCTCAACTCCTGGGATCTGCACCAGTGAGAGGAGTTCCCAAAAAGTCTGACTTTGAAAACCAATGAGGCTTAGGTTCAGGAGACCCATGAATTTGTAGGGAATGGAAATTTTACTCTTTAAAAAAAAAAAGATTTTATTTATTTATTTGACAGAGAGAGAGCATAAGCAGGAGGAGTGGCAAGTAGAGGAAGAGGGAGAAGCAAGCTCCCCGCTAGGCAAGGAGCCCGACATGGGGCTCAATCTCAGGATCCCAGGTCATTGAGCCAAAGGCAGATGCTTAAGTGACTGAGCCACCCAGGCGCCCTGGAGATTTTACTCTTTAAGAGCTCATGTACAAACTCATCCACCCTGTAACTCAGCACAAAATCGGCAGTTTGAAAATTGCCTAGATTGTACATGAAGAAGAGTCATTTGTTAATCTTAAAAGTGTCTCACAGAGGGGCAGAGCCCTTTAGGATCTGTCCATGGATAGAAGTTGGTGCCATTTTTGCATTCTTCATTTACCTTGCTAACACTAGCGGGTGTGCCCCACTCCTATACTGCCCCTGCATCCCTGCCAGAGCTGGGAAGCTGAATGCGCTGCACTCACAGCCCTGCCAAAGCCAGCAGGCAAGTAGAGCCAACACAGGAGTTGCCCCTTGAGTGCCTGCCTCTGTTGACCGAGAGGATAGCATCTCCAAGCCCTAGAAATCTGAAACAATTGGAGAGATAGTTGTTGGCAGGCCCACTTCAAGAAACAAGAAAAATCTCAAACAAACTAACCTCGCACCTAAAGGAACCAGCAAAAGGACAATTAATTTCAAAGTTAGTAGAAGGAGGAAAATAAAGATCAGAGTGGAAATAAATGAAATAGAGACTAAAAAGACAATAGAAAAGATCCATGAAACTAAGATCTGGTTCTTTGAAAAGATAAATAAAACTGAAAAACCTTTAGCTAGACTTACTAAGGAAAAAAGAGAGAGGCTTTAAATAAATAAAATCAGAATGTTATCAGATAAGTTACACCTGACACCAAAGAAATACAAATAATACAAATAATTATAGTAACAAATAATAATACAAAGAAAAAATCATAAAAGACTACTATGAAAAATTGTACAAATTGGACGAACTAGAAGAAATAGAAAAATTCCTAGAAAAATACAATCTTCTAGGACAGAATAATGAAGAAATAGAAAATCTGAAAATAAAAATTACTAATAAGGAGATTGAGTCGAGTCATCAAACACCCCCAACAAACCAAAGTCCAGGACCAGAGAGCTTCACCAGTGAATTCTACCAAAACAGTCAAAGATTTGGTACTTCTCATTCTCAAACTTGTCCACAAATTGAAGAGATGGGAATGCTCCCAAACTCATTTTATGAGGCCAGCCTCACCCTGGTACCAAACTTAGAAAAGGACACACAGAAAGAAAATTACAGGCCAATATCCCTAAAGAATATAGATGCAAAATCCTCAACAAAATGTTAGGTAATTGAAGTCAACGGTATGTCAAAAGGATCATGCATCATGATCAAGCGAGATTTATTCCACGGATGCAAGAATGGTTCAACATCCACAAATCTATCAAGGTGATACACCGCACTAATGAAGGACAAAATTCATAGGATCATCTCATTAGATGCAGAAACACACCTGACAAAATTCAACATCCATTTCAGATAAAAACTCTCAACAGGTGAGTATAGATAGACTGTACCTCAATATAATAAAAGCATATATGACAAACCCATAGCTATCATCACACTCAATGGTAAAAAGCTGAAAGCCTTCCTTTAAGATCAGGAACAAGACAAGTGTGCCCATTCTCACTATTTTTACTCAACATAGTACTGGAAGTTCTAGCCAGAATAATTAGGCAATAAAAAGAAATAAAAGACTTCCAAATTAGAAGGAAGAAATAAAGCTGTCACTATTTGCAGATGACATAATACTACATAGAGAAAATCTTAAAATACTCCACCAAAAAACTATTGGAACTAATAAACAAATACAGTAAAATTGTAGGATATAAAATCAGTACACAAAATCTGTTGCACTTTATACAGTAACAATGAACTGTAAGAAAAAAAAATTAAGGAAACAATCCCATTCACAACTGCATCAAAAGGTATAAAACATCTGGGAATAAATTCAACCAGGAGGTGAAAGACCTACCTGTATATTAGACATTGTAAGACATTGATGAAAGAAACCAAAGAAGACACAAATAAATGGAAAAATATTTTGTGCTCATGGTTTGAAAGACTTAATGTTGTTAAAATGTCCATATTACTCAAAGCAATCAATAGATTCAATGAAATGCCTATCAAAGTTTCAGTGAGATTTTTCATAAAATTTGAACAATCAATGCTAAAATTGTATGGAGGAAAAAGTGTGAATAACCAAGCAATCTCGAGAAAGAAAACAAAGTTAGAGGCATCATGCACCCTGCTTTCAAACTATATTATAAAACTGTAATAATCAAAATAGTACGGTATTGACATAAAAACAGATTCATAGATCAATGGGATAGAATAGAGCTCACAAATAAACCCACATATATATGGTCAATTAATTTATGACAAAGGAGCCAAAAGTAAGCAATGGAGAAAGGACAAGCCCTTCAATAAATACTATTTGCAAAACTGGATAGCCCCATGCAAAAGAATGAAACTAGACCACTATCTTATATCATATACAAAAAGTAACTCAAAATAGATTAAAGGCTTGGATGCAAGACCAGAATTTATAAAATTACTGAAGAAAACATAGGCAGTAAGCTCCTTGACATTGGTCTTGATGATATATATATATTTTTGGATCTGACCCAAAAGGCAAAAACAATAAAAGCAAAAATAAATGTGACTGCATCAAACTGTAAAGCTTATGCATGGAGAAGGAAACTATCAACTAAATAAAAGTCAGCCTAAGGAATGAGAGAAAATACCTGCAAATTATGTATCTGGTAAGGAGTTTATACCCCCAATATATAAATAATCCATAAAATTCAGTAACAAAATCAATTAAAAAAATAGGCAGAGGGTCCAGATAGACATTTCTAAAGAAGACATACAGATGGTCAACAAGCACATGAAGGATGCTCAGAATCACTCATCATCAGGGGATGCAAATCAAAACCACAATGAGATCAACCCACACCTGTCCAAATGGCTATTATGAAAATGATGAAAATGAAAGGAATAAGAAGTGCTGGCAAGGATGTGGGGAAAAGGGGAACCCTCGTGCACTGTTGCTGGGAACGTAACTGGGTATAGGCACAAAGGAAAACAGTGTGGAGGTCCTTCAAAAAATTAAAAATAGAACTACCCTATGATTCAATAATTCCATCACTGGGTATTTATCTGAAGAATATGAAAACACTAATTTGAAAAGACACACGCACCCTTATGTTCATTGCAGCATTATTAGAATAGCCAAGGTATGGAAACAACCTAAGTGTCCACTGATGGATTAATGGATAAAGAAGATGTGGTGTGAGAGAGAAAGATGTCACACACACATGGACTACCTCTTAGCCATAAAAAAAAATAATAAAATGTTGTCATTTGTGGCAACATGGATGGCCCTTAAGGTTATTATGCTAAGTGAAATAAGTTACACAGAGAAAGAGAAATACTGCATGATTTTACTTATATTTTGAATCTAATAAACACATGAATAAACAAAATCAGACCAAGCCAAACTCAGAACAGAGTGGCAGTTGCCAGAGGGGAAGGTGTTGAGGAAGGTAGACAAAATGGGTTGAAGAGGTTCAAAAGGTACAAAATTCCAGTTATAGAATAAAGAAGTCATAAGGATGTATGCACAGCATGGTGACTAGTCAATAATATTGCATTTCAAACTTGCAAGATGCTAAGAAAATCTTAAAAGTTCCTATCATAAAAGAAATGGTAACTTGGGTTGCAGATGGTAACTAAAATTACTATGGTGATCATTTCACAATGTATACAAATGTGGAATCATTATGTTTCATTATACCTGAAACTAACAGAACACTGGATATTGATTATATTCAATAAAAAGTGGCTGAAATGTATTATTATACTTGGCTTATATAAAAAATGTTGAAATGCAATCACCTGGGGTGTCATAAGTGATCGACAAAAGTTAGCATCTATTATATGGCTTTGTTTTGCTCTCACAAGGCTTAATCTCTGCAAAATCTGTGTTGTGTGTGAAAAAATTTGTAAAAACTGCTGTCTGTATTTAATGAGGTATTTCATTTAGGTTCTCCCTGGGCAATAAAATTTCTAGCTCTGCTGCCCTCTGATTCCCCCACGTCAGGGTAAATCCTTTGAGCTTGGTGTTTGGCCACCTAGCGTCCCTGCACTTTCAGTGGGAGGGACTAAGAAATCCTTAATAAACTAGGACTATGTTATGCCTTCACCATGTTATCTTTTCAGGAGATAGAATAAAGCTGCTTGGATGTTAACGGTTTTATAGCCAGTCTGCCTCTATAATCTTGACAATAAAACAATGAAATATAGCCGGGCCTTAACTAAAAAACTTCCTAATTTGCTCTGGAGAGGATTTGTGAATACTTAGCTTAATTAATTAATTAATTTTAAAAGATCTTATTTAGAGACAGAGAGAGTGTGAACAGGGGGAGGGGCAGAGGGAGAAGGAGAGAGTCTCCAACAGACTCTGCCCCGAGCATAGAGTTCAGTGTGGGGCTCAATCTCATGACCCTGAGATTATGACCTGAGCTGAAATCAAGAGTCAGATGCTCAACCAACAGAGGCACCCAGGCTCCCCAATACTAGCTTAATTTAAAATACCAATGCATGAGAACGACCAGGCCTGTGTTTTGGTGAGAACACATGAATACCACTTTGTTTTCTAATACTTGCAGGAACACAGATTTCAAAGATAAATGAACCCCATTACTGCCTTGCTCTTTTCCCCACAATCAGATCCTCTATCTATCCCTGTCATTTTCTCTCTCAGATCTGCCCCTCAGCCTCCACCCCACTTCCTCCACTGCTGGCTAGGCTGTTCCACAACCACACGGTCTTCCAAGGAGCTGCTTTGATTTTTGTCATTCCCTTGCATAAAGCCAGATTAAAGGATTAGTCACCCTGACAACTGTTTGGAGCACCAACCCATAAGGGACTGCTCAAAACAGAAAAATAAATCCGGTGCTAGCTAACATAACCCCTGTTTCATCTCAACATGGGCCTACTTCAAGCTAGACATCAGGATCTACTCAGAAGTGGCAACTTTTAAAACACGATAAAAAGCAAAATTTAAGTGCTAAATTATTAATTTCCCTAACAACATTCATATTTTTACTGCCCAGCCCTGACTTAAAATCAAGTCAGTGATTTTCAGGTATTTATTGGAAATAATCTAAAATCCTCATCTTGTATGCGATGCCATCTTCACTCTAACTGTAATAAGATTTACTTGACTTGCCTGAATACTTCCTGACATCTTATCTCTAGTTCTAAAGAGCTCATTTACATGTCTTCTTGATGTTTGCATTCTGATCCCTGCTCCTTATCATGCAACCTCTTTCTGAACTTTAATACATTGCATTCAGCCAAGTCGTCAAACTGGTAATTCCCCAGATGCCCTTAAGGGACAGTTTCTAACTGCCTCTAACTATACTCTGGACTCTGGACTCTTGGACTCTTTGACCCAGTCTGACTATTGAGACGAAGCAGCAAGCTAACTACCAAGACTAACAAGAACATATATTTTATTTGACTCATGATGATATATATGTGTGTGAGTTTCATTTGAATCATGATTTATAAACCAACACATTTCATGTGAAAAATAAAATCTGAATTTCTGGCTTTCCTTGAAAAACTAAGGAATTTGGTAATATTGGGATCATATTCTTCCATGTCAACAATTGTTCAGACTCAAGGAGAGCTTACCCTTCAAAGACAGACTTGTGCTTTTCAGTTCTGCATAGCACTACACCTTTTCACTTTATTCTCTTACCTGCTTGACCTTTGTTAGCATCTCAGTAAAATCTCTGGTAATAAAAATGCTACCCAGACATGCTGCCTTGCAAATAAATCTTGTTTTACCATTTCAGAATTAACACTTGGACCATTTGTTTGAATTTCTCTGCCTCACCCCTAGTGTGGTCCGTGGACCAGCAGCATCAGCATGACCCAAGAGCTTGTGAGAGAGAAACTGGACACTCGCTTTCAGGTAATGTTCTGCCCAAGTTTCATCTCCAGATTCAGAACATATTTTATAAAGTTCCCCATCCTTCAGTGTTAAGGTTCAAATTTATGTCTTGTCTATGGAGCCTCCCCCAAACACTCATGTGCATTTTATATGTTTGCGTATGAATCCCAGGAGGTTGTAATTACAGCTGGCTAAGGCACCATATTTGCATTGTTCCTAAGAGTTGCCTTCCCAGAATCTATGGGAAATGCCCCATTTTTCTTAACTTAATGAAAGCTTTAAGTCTAAAAAGGAGGAATGCAGAATTATCCAGAGGGCTAGAGCTGGGTGGTAGGATGGCAATCTGTCTCCATTTTCTTGGGATAGTGCTGGTTTACACCTATTGCCTTTCTGATTAGGAACCCTTTCCATTCTCGTGTCCCTCATTAATAAATTACACAGCTATCCTATTGATGGGTCCACCATCCCAGGAATACCTCCTTCCAATTCCTGTTTTCTATTATGTGATCTTTCTTGGTCAGGCTTGGAGTCATGGGCAAGAAAGTGTTCTTTTCCATCAATACCTTTCAGGTATTTAACAACAGAAAGTTAATCCAGATACAGTGTCAAGCATTTTCTTTTAAGAATCTAATATTAAAATATATAGAATTATTTTTAAAACCAAAGATCTATGAACATTCTTGTTAAGAAGAAGGAACAAAAGATAGAGGAAAACCTTTCATTGTTTTCCATTATTCATATACATTTAAAAAAAAACTGATATTAGGGTGAGTAATTTTTGGTGAACAGGCTCTTCTGATGAAGAAGAAAACTGAACAGTTGTGTGTGCTGCCACTCAAAGTGTGTCCTGGATATCTGATTCACAGAACCAGCTCTGGGGTCGGGAAAAAATCCCTTCATTTTGTCAGTAAAAATCCAGAGACTGACCCATTATCTCTAGCTATATCATCTCTGTTTCCTGTTGATCCCTTTAATTTTTTTTCTCTTCCCTCTCTCTACCTTATCATCAATCCCCCTACTCTTAAAGTACAGCCACTCCCCCATTACCGCCACTAGCCATCACAACCACTACTCCTACTACCGTGAGCAAACAATAAAGCAACAACAAAGAAAGGCCAGCCGTCAAGTCAGTTAGATTGTGGGTGAATTGTTTCCCCCTCTCTTTCAATTCCTCTCAAGTCTAGTGGAAGTCGCTGTTATCTTTATTAAAATGAACTCTGCAACCATAACAAGTAATAATTTGAATAAAATTTTGTTCTAGAAATAGCAAAGCACTTTGGTACATGAGTTCTTGAGCTGAATTAGAGCAACACAATAATGTCTACTTCTTTTTTGTTTGTTGTGATGGAAAATATAGAAAGAAAAAAAGATTTAAAATTCTGACCAAGACTGATTTTATAAAACAGATTTTTTTAAAAATCATGATTTATTCCCAAACTACTACACGAAACAAAGGGTGCGGGGAGTTGAGAGGGCTTCCTCAAATAAAAATACCTCAAAATAAAAGCATAAAATTTTCTGTTCAAAAATTTATATATTCCCTACAATTTCCAAAAATTACATGGTAAGTTCAGCAAACAAACCACATGCAGCCAGACAGGCTGTTGTGCAGAATACATATGTTGTAAATCCTATTACATAGCATGAAATGTAATGTCCCTTAAGCAGGGTTTCCTGCTCTGTGTTGTGTACAGTATGCCTCCCTGGCTCATTTAGGGCCACCTCCACCTTTTCTATTGTGTGAAGATTCTCTCATACCGCCAGAGAGATGAAGCTATTAAGTGCAGACTGGTTATCAATATGGATAGGAAATCCCTTTTTCTGACAATATAGAAAAATGTATTAGAAACCTTCTAGCATGGGGCACCTGGGTGGCTCTGTGGGTTAAGCCTCTGCCTTCAACTCAGGTCATGATCTCAAGGTCCTGGGATTGAGCCCCACATCTGGCTCTCTGCTCAGTGGGGAGCCTGCTTCCCCTTCTTTCTCTGCCTGCCTCTTTGCCTCCTTGTGATCTCTCGCTCTCTGTCAAATAAATGAATAAAATATTTTTTTAAAAAAAGAAACCTTCTGGCAATATATCTTTTTTTCCTTATTTTTTATTATGTTTATTTATCCAACATGCAGTACATCATTAGTTTTTGATAGTGTTCAATGATTCATTAGTTGCATATAACATCCAGTACTCATCACAATATGTGCCTTCCTTAAAATCCATCACCTGGTTACCCCATCCCTCTACCCCACTCCCTTCTGTAACCCTCATTTAGTTCCTGGAGTCCAGAGTCTCTCATGGTTTGTCTCCCTCTGATCTTTTCCCCATTCAGTTTTCCCTCCTTTCCCCTGTGGTCCTCTGCCCTAGTCCTTATGTTCCACATATGAGTGAAACCATACAATAATTGTCTTTCTCTGCTTGACTTATTTCACTTGGCATAATTTCCTCCAGTCCCATCCATTTGATGCAAAAGTTGGGTATTCATTCTTTCTGATGGCTAAGTAATATTCCATTGTGTATACGTACCACATCTTCTTTCTTCACTCATCTGTTGAAGAACATCTTGGCTCCTTCCACAGTTTGGCAACTGTGGACATTGCTGCTAGGAACACTGAGGTACATGGGCCCCTTCTTTTCACTACATCTCTATCATTAATAAACAACATTTGGTTTAAAATTAAATAAGGTTTACTGCATATATTATTTTTCAACTTGTTTTTTCACTCACATAAAGAATGACTTTTTACTCTATCATTTTACTTATGTATGTCACATACATTCATGTTGATACATTTAGACCTATTAATTCATTTTAAATGGACATGGCATTTCTTTTATGAGTGTATTACAATTCATTTGTCCATTTTTCTACTGAAGGCTCTTTCCCTTCAATTTTTCATTATTATTAGGCTATTAACATCTTTTTACCTACCTTTATGTAGATAGAGGAAAGAGATTTTCTAAGCTAGAGTATAAAAGTAGTAGTGAAATTCTGAATGAAAGAGGTGGAGTCTAACTGTAGTGGGTATTGCCAGTTGCTATCCAAGATGGTTGTATCCGTTTATATCAGTACTAACAATGTGAGAAAGTTCCATTTTACCAACCATTGGTATATTGGGCTAGTTTATTTGACAATCTGATGGTATGAGAAGTTCTTCTTAATTCAATTTGTATCAGCTTGAATACCACTGAAGTATTTTTTCATGGTCATTGAACATAATTGTTTCTCTTACCTTATTTATAGCCTCTTACCATTTTTCTGTTGCTTGTTTGCTTCTCTTTTTCATGAATTTGTGGTTACTTTTAGATTTTTAATATTTCTTTATAAGTTAAATACTTACAAATATTTTTCTTAATCTCTGATCTCTGTAATTTGCTTTATTCTATTTTTGGTTGAAAAGATTTTACTGCAGTTATTTTAAAATTCTTTTTGTTATTTTTTTGTTTTTACTACCTTGTATGAAAAATTCTTCCTGTATTATATACTTCCATGTTTTTTTCTAAAATTTAAAAATTTTCAAGTGTAGGGCCTTGATTTATTTGTATAGGAAATTGATACCTTATTTTTCCTAAATGTGTAGCCAGAATGCCCTGGCTTTTTAAATTGGATAGTCCATCTCCTCCCCATAATTCCTGTTGCTCTATATTTCCTATGCCAGTTTGTTTTTTTGTTGTTGTTGTTTTGTTTTTTTGTTTTTTTGTTTTTTTTTTACAAATGCAGGCACATGTGTTTCTGGGCTCTTTATTTTGTCCCTCAATCATGGTCACCTTTTAAAAATCACTTCTTGCAAAATTATTAAACTCTTTTAATTATTATAGCTTTTCAACAAATTCCGCAATCTGTAGCTCAAGTCTCTCAAACGTGCCTTGATTTTCTTATTGTTTTTACTCTATTTGTAGTGCTTTCATCTCTGTGTTGTTTCCATTCTCAGTCTTTCTTTCTTTTTTAGTATTATTAAACTTTTCTTTCTTTTTTAGAGTTAAATTTAATTAACATATAGTGTATTATTAGTTTCAGAGGTAAAGTTCAGTGATTCATCAGTTTTTGTTTTTTTAAGTTTTTATTCATTTGTCAGAGAGAGAGGAGAAGCAGGGAGAGCGGCAGGCAGAGGGAGAAGCAGGCTCCCTAGACAGCCAGGAGCCTGATGTGGAACTCGATCCCAGGACTCTGGGATCATGACCTGAGCAGAAAGCAGACACTTAACCAACTGAGCCACCCAGGCGCCCCACATCAGTCTTATATAATACCGAGTGCTCATTAATCACGTGTCTTCCTTAATGTCCATCACCCAGTTACACCATCCCTACACCCACCTCCCCTGCAGCAACCCTGTTTGTTTCCTATGATTAAGAGTCTCGTATGGTTTGTCTCCTTCTCTGATTTTGTCTTGTTTTGTTTTTCCCTCCCTTCCCCTATTATCCTCTGTTTTGTTTCTTAAATTCCACAAATGAGTGAGAAATATGATAGTTGTCTTTCTCTGACTGTCTTAGTTCACTTAGCATAATACCCTCTAGTTCCATCCAGGTTGTTGCAAAAGCAAGATTTCATTTTTTTGATGGCTGAGATGTATTCCATTGTATGCATGGATGTGTGTGTGTGTGTGTGTGTGTGTGTGTGTATGGCATCTTTCTTATCCATTCATGTGTTGATGGACATGTGGGCTCTTTCCATAGTTTCACTATTTTCAGTCTTTCTTAATTATCTTCTTGCATGTTGAGATTGAGTGGTAGTTGTTTTATTTTTGTGTTTGTTCTTTCTGTATTCTTTATTCCTCATCTAGAAGCTTTACAGTTGCCCTAGCTTCCCATCTGGAATGTCTTATCTTGGTAGCCTGAGGTCCTGTCCTACCAGGACAGTGCAAATCCAATCATCTAGCTGGATCCATTAGCTTGAGTCAGGTCCTGGTGGAGAGTCTGGAAAGTGCCTATCTTGATGAATATTACCACCGACAGTTGTCTGTAGCTTTTTCTTTTTTGTAGCAAGAAAACTACTCTCTCGCCCTTA
This sequence comes from Enhydra lutris kenyoni, assembly GCF_002288905.1. Classification (NCBI taxonomy): domain Eukaryota; kingdom Metazoa; phylum Chordata; class Mammalia; order Carnivora; family Mustelidae; genus Enhydra; species Enhydra lutris. Next base: position 18,129,707 of record NW_019154111.1, on the reverse strand, counting down.
TTTGGGTCATTGAATCTGACTGACCTCAGGATGAGGTGGGAGAATTTTCAAGCATAGGTTCTCACCTTCACTGCCCTTATTTGCTTGTCTGACCCATTCTGGCCTACAGAAACATATATTTGCTTTGTGTTTAAAGTGGAGAACGTTTAGGGTAGAAGTATCCTAATTGTTTGAACTTCATCTATACTGCTAATCATAAACCTTATAGATAGAAGAACTTATTTAAAAGGTGAAGAAATCTAACAAATAAATAGACAAATCTGTTTTTCTGACTTATAAATAAGTAAAAGGATGGGAAAATAACATTTATGAATGTCTACTACACACCAGATACAATACTTGGTGTTCTACATGACTTATCCTTTTTAGTCTACACCAACATTCATCTAGGTGGGTATTATAATTCCATGTTCAAGTAGAGATCGATGATCACATTGCTAGTATGTGGTAGAGCCGGCCTTCAATCCAAGCAAAAATGCCATGAAAGCATATATTTTGTTATTTACTGCTCTATTCCCAGCACTTAAAGCAGCCACCTGGCACGTAGTAAGCACTCAGTAACATTTGTTGAATAACTGTTTTCTTCTCACAGTTTTTCAGTGTTATTCCTACAGTTGTTTCTATTTATGTCTTGATCCCTATACAAAAGTCTTAATCGCTATCCTAAACATAAAATTCTTCAGCATAGGAACCTCTTTTCTTTGCCTTGTTTTCTCTTCTGTTTTCTCTTCTACTTGCTGGTACTGGATATCTGAACCCTCACCCCAGTGGGTGAATGTCTCTCCAATTTTCCTGGAGCTCTCATCTCTGTTGCCAGTAAACAAGAATTGGAGCTAAAACTTTTCCTGCATCGATTACTTCCTCACAGTTGACACTTTCATACTCCCCCAGGCCCCATTTAACAATAACACCGTCATATCTTGTCTTAACCACCTCAACCAAGTGCAGCCAGGGTACTTGCTGCAGAGGTAGGAAGGCAAATGAAGCTATGACTAGGCAATTTGGATAATAGCTTCTCCCCCACAAATTCCGACTGTCAAATTGTCTTGGGAAGTATGGCTGATTATATTTAAAAATCACCTTGGTTCTCTTTCAAATTATACCTCCAGATGGAATTGAAATAAAAATTAGGCTGTAAAATATAGTTTTTTTACCCCTTCCCTCCATTTTTTAATGACACTCTGACTGATATTAGGGAGTAATTTGGCAGATGAATTAGTACGCATGTGGGTATGATCTCTCAGCACAGCTTGAGAAAAGCAGGACCAATCACAGACCTCACTCACTGCAATTGATTTTCTAAAGAGAACGCAGAGCAATTAAGAAAGGAGAAAAATCATGCATTTTAAATCTGGGTGCTACAAGAAAAACACTATTATTATTTGACAGAGCCTGTAAAGGGCTTTGCAGAGTTTGTGATACACCTACCCCTTCTGCTGCAGTGATTTCTCAAGACTCAATCCATATTAATTGCAAGGCTTAAAATGATTAGAAATATTCTCCTTTCAGAAGAGAAAGAGTAAGGAGGAGCTCAACTTACAAAGTCAAGGAAAAATGACTAGTATTTCTCATTAGTTTTTAGCCCAAATGGATAGCAGGGAAAGGCAACTGGTGGAGCCACTATGCCAATTACCTGAGAACATTTAACTCCTTCTTTCCATTTAATCTCTGCAACTAATTAGCACACAGTGCTTTACCCCCTGTGCACACAGCGGAACTAGAAATGACCCCAGAGTTCACCTAGTTCTCCAACCTGAGAACATTAGAGGGTGATCAAAATGCAGTCTGTGGTTTATTTGCTTCAGAATCATGAGGAGTCTGTTCAGTGTGCACGGTCTTGGGCTTCACATCCAGAGCTGGGGATTTTAAACAAGCAGCTCAGGTGAATCTGGGGCAGCCAATCCCCAGGTAACATTTAAAACTCTTGATAAGAGTCTTGTTAACCTTGCAGATGGGGAAATAGGCGAGGGGTAGCATGACAGCATCACTGAGGGAGTTTTTCCGAATATGCAAGAGAAATCGGGGCAGCTGAGGCTATGCTGTGGCTAAAAGTCCCTAAATCTCAGCAGCTTAGACAACCGAAGTCTGGCTTGCTCCTACTATCTGTCTACCATGGGTCACAGCTACCCTGCAATCCAGGCAGATGGAAACTTCACCTCAACTTATGCTTTTGTAACCAAAAACCCAGAAACAATGGAGTAAGGCAAACTGTGAGCAAGCTTTTAAGGATCTGATATAAATACCATTAAAGAAGCTGTGTCCTCAATGGGCGTGGGAGTTAGATGGACTTCCTTTTTTTTTTTTTAAGATTTTTTTGTTTTTTTATTTGACAGAGAGCAAGTCACAAGTAGGCAGAGAGGCAGGCAGAGAGAGAGGGGGAAGCAGGCTCCCTGCTGAGCAGAGAGCCTGATGCGGGGCTCGATCCCAGGACCCTTAGACCACGACCAGAGCCGAAGGCAATGGTTTAACTCACTGTGCCATGCAGGCGCCCCTCAGATGGACTTGCATGTAAATCCTCTTACTCCCTTTATAGACTGTGTGATTGGGCAAATTGCTTAACCTCTTTCATTAAGTCTCTGTTTGTTCATCTGTAAGATGGGGATGATACTGAGTATTTCTAATGGTTGCTATGAAGCTAACAGTGGATATTCACATCCTTGTTGTTATCAAGCTAGGTATAAAAATGTACCATGGAAGGAAAAAAAGAGACACCCTTCTCTTACACCAGTGTTCTTGTTCTGTCCTTTTGCCACACTTGTCACTCTATCTGAAGTTCTTTCCTATCATCATCTTCTTTCTCCCACATCCTATCTTTCCTCCAAGATCTGGCTTAAGCCCCCCACCTTCCTTCTGCCATGGGAAATCATCAGTCATTCATTCAGCATAGTTATCAACTATCTTCTGTGTGACTGGCAGTATGTTCTTTTTTTTTTTTTAAGATTTTTTTTTTTTTTTTAATTTGACAGACAGATCACAAGTAGGCAGAGAGGCAGGCAGAGAGAGACAGGAGAAGGAGGCAGGCTCCCTGCTGAGCAGAGAGCCCGATGCGGGACTCGATCCCAGGACCCTGAGATCATGACCTGAGCCAAAGGCAAAGGCTTTAACCACTGAGCCACCCAGGCGCCCTGGCAGTATGTTCTTAAGGCTTTTGTGTCCGGAGTGGGGAATCATGAAAGCAAAATGGAATACACACTATAATGCAGACTGAGGTATCCATGATGCAATGAGGGCATTGAGGAGGATCCTCAGTTTGTGTCACTGCCGGAACTGCCTTTCTCAAGAAGGGCAGAGCAAGAGGAGAGAGAATTCCAGGACAAGGGTACAGCATGTGCCGAGACCGAGAGGCAAGAATAGCCATGAATAGTCAATAGTAACCCAGGGACTGCAAATGGTGAAATATCGCTAATGTGGAAACCATGAATGTGGGAGACAGGTACTGGGAGCTTGGGGGAGGGCTTTTAGGAAAAATAAATGGCAAAATCTTGAAGATCCATCAGTGTATACATGTTTTATATAGATATTTTCCCCCTGTAGGCAAAAAAGAATCACTGGAGAAGTCTGACCAGGGGTACAATAGGACCAGGTTGGCATTTTAAAAATAGTGCTCTGGCAGGAGACTTTAGGGAAAAAAGACTGTGAAATGGTCCATGGGAAAGAGAGATGGGACAGCATCAAGGGAAGCAGTGCCAGGAATGGAGATGAAGAAGCAGATGGGGGGGGGTGGGATTTAGGAGGTGAGGCAACATAGCCTGATGATTTGCAGTATCTGAGATGACACACAGGTTTCAGGCTAGGAATGGGGTGAAGGCTAGCAGGTTCTCTGAGACAAAGAAAGTAGGAGAGGCAGATGGTGGGCCAATGGGACTGTGTGTCATTGCGGGCATGGAGGGACTGGAGATAGATGAATCCCCAGAGATTTATCTACCTTTTAATTACATGTCTAGACACAAATGATTTGCTTAAACCATTTGGCACTTATTTATATACAACCTTATTTTGTGATTAATGTTTGCGACAGTGTATACTGACTTTTCAGAAACTGTGCAAGCTACTTGACAGCAGAAATGTTAACTTAAACTTACGTTTGAATCCCACAGTTCATTGAGCACAATAGTTTGGGCTAAGCAAGTTCTCATCTCATAAAATACTCATGAAGGAATATATATCAAATTTGGATTTCCTGGTTTAGTTCATCTACCACATTATTATCAGCATGATTTCTATTTTTTCTTTTTTCTTTTTTGCCCTCCATCATTCTGATACTCTTTTGTGACTAAAATGCTTACTTTCTTGGAGTTTACAGTATTTCCCCCCTTATCTTAAATCTCTACCATATTTTAAACCATTTAAAACAATATCAATTATTTCTATTAATATGTTTATTTGACTTGTCCCTTTCAAAGTTCATTATGTTTTCTTGGAATTCCTCCCTTTCCTCTTCTTTTAATTGTAGTCATTTTAAATTCTTCCCCCTTCATTTTCATTTTCTTTATGAAACTTCCCAACATACCACCTCCCTTCTTCTAGCACATTCTTTATCACTTATAAGGTTGCATTTCTTTATGAGCATGATATTTCTCCTGTATTTTTTTTTTTATGATTTGGCACCACAAGTCTCTCATTACATATCATTTCTTCTATTTATTATAATTTCTATCATAACTTTGAAACTCATGGTATAGCAGATGAATATATTGTGAAGGAAGCATAGGTAGAACATGACAGCTGCAGAAATACAGCTGGTCCTTAATGCTGTAGTTCCTCCCTCCCTAACCTGTGCTGTGCCAGCACACTCTGCTCTGCTCTGTTGACTCTCCCAATCTCTTTGCTCTTCAAGTCTTTCTTGGTGCAAAATATTTTGCGGAGAAACCCTGAAGTATCTGAGAGATAACTGAAATCTGGTTTTGGTTTTGCAACCAATCAACTAGGGCATGCTGCTCAATATCTGTGTGTCTATTTCCCTTCTCCTTATCTCAAAAAGGCATCTGAGTGGCTCAGTCAGTTAAGCCGGTTAATTGTGGGACTCTTACTTTTGGCTCAGGTCAAGATTTCAAGGTCATGAAATAGACTGGGTGTGGGGCTCTACTCTCAGGGCAGAGTCTGCTTCAGATTTTCTCTCCCTCTCTCTCTTCCTCCCCTTCTCCCCTCAGTTATCCTCACATGTGTGCTCTCTTTCTCAAATAAATAAAAAAATAAAAGAAAATCTAAAACAAAAGGGGGATTCTAATTAGACATAAACTAGAAATAAGCTAGACAGAGTGAGATGTACCTAGAAGAAATGCACTCCACACAGAGAAAATATTATTGCTCAATTTTCTCCACTTACTGCTCCTTAAAACACTCTGGCCTTCTTTTTGTCTCTTTGTTTTATTAACAGAAATACAAAGAAAAGTCAAGAATTGGAAAAATGAGTAAGGAAATAGTACAGAGTAATGAGAAAAGTAAAAATTAACAAGATATTAGAAATAGTAATAAAAGAACAAAGTTGCACAGAGGCTATCACTGGAACTATGGCATGTGCCCAATTTTAATTTTTTATCTGGGAATATTTAATAAATTTCCTCTCTGAGATATGGAAATGAGAAAATTCAGTGTAATTATTAATTACATGCAAATATTTACATAAGTAGGAATTATGTTACAGGCTTGTTTTATTGATCACTAATTACTAATTGGAGAAAGACTAAGAATACCTCTTTGTTTATGTGACAGTTAAAAAGACAGCATTTCTAATGTTTCAGAGTCAAGTAATAATAAAAATAGGATTCCTTTAGTAAAGTGACATTTATCCCAATGTATTAGGAGTATACTTATTATAATACTGTGGAAGCTATAAAGACACAGATATTCAGTTGTGGTTGAAATCACAGCTCTAGAGTCAGATGTTGATTGGAAACATCTATACAGCCGCATTTTGGTAAGCTATTTGCTGTTTGTCTCTGTTTCTAATCTGCAAAATTGGACTAATAATTATACCTAATTCATAAAATTAAATTTGAGCTTCTGTTTGACATATTCTTTGCTATAAAATTTCCATAAAACCATTGAAAAACACAGTCTTAAAATTTCTTCCAACTAGAAGATATTAAGATGCCAACCTGATGCTGTGGCTCTAGGTGAACATCTGGGCACAGTTGTGAAGGGAAGGGGCAGCATATTTTGACAAGCTGACATGACCTACTTGTATAGCTGGGATTCTGGGACATTCAGCAAATGACATGTAAGACTGCTACTTCAGTCCTCACAGGCCTGTCCCCAGTGGTTAGAATCATTGCAGTGTTCTGCCTTGAAGACATTGAATAGCACGAGGTCAACTGAGGAAATGATTAAGATGCACCTCATCTGTGGTTTGACCTGTCTAAAGTTTTTTCACAAAGAGAAATACCTGAGTTGTTGATAATGACTATCAAGCTACACTTTATATACTGCTTCAAAATAGAGGATAAATTTTCAAAAACACAGATATAGAAAAGACTAAAACATAACTGCTGTTGAAGTATGAATCTGGGGGTGCCTGGGTGGCTCAGTGGGTTAAAGCCTCTGCCTTCAGCTCGGGTCATGATCTCAGGGTTCTGGGATTGAGGCCCGCATGTGGCTCTCTGCTCAGCAGCGAGTCTGCTTCCTCCTCTCTCCCTCTCTGCCTGCCTCTCTGCCTACTTGTGATCTCTGTCAAATAAATAAATAAAATCTTTTTTAAAAAAAGCATGAATTTGGAGTTCTGACAGAATCTGTGTTTAAATCCAGTTTCTGCAGCACCTATGTGATCTTTGTTGGGTCATATATCTTTGAGCATCAATTTTCAAATGTAAAATGCGAATGATGGAACATGTGTGATTGTCTTAATGGTTTGTACTAAAGGTTAAGTAAGATCATTTGAATAAAGCAGCTGGCAGAACGCCTAGAACAGAGGGTTTGCTCTGCAAAGGGAATCCCTTCTCCTTCACTTTGCATATCACATTGCAAACCACCGGGGGTTTCTCATCATTGATATCACATTTATGAACTGAGATGGAATTAAAGTAAGGGTTAAAGCCAGTCTATAGAAACAACTCAAAAATCAGTAGAAAAATGGAAAAAAAAAAGTCAATAATTCATTGTTCATTCTACATCATGTAGACTTACTGTGTTTTTATAAAGCAAAATTGATTTTTTGTTTTGTTTGAATTCTTTAGTTGTTCTATTACTGAGTGTTTAGAAGCATTGAGTTCTCCAGTTCAGTAACCTGAAAGTTACAATAGATTGATTTGGAACCATGTCAAAGTAGACTCTACTTCAAGTTCATACCCTCCAAAGGCCCGTATTCTTTGAAAAAAAAAAAAAAAAAAAAGTTTTGCTTTCATTGTAAGCAAGAGTTAAAATAGTATTCTTCGAGTTTATTTAGCAGTTGATTGAATGATTAAATATGCATTTGAAGTAGCCAAAAATGAAATCATGTTATTGTACTAGGAAAAAACCCCTCAGATTAACATTGATTGAGTTTTAACAAATGAGTTGATTAGAGGAAAAGGAAAGAGGAACACAGTTCATCAAATGCAACTTGATGCCAGGTCCCTGGTTTCTCCACAGACCTAATGTACTCTTGTCATACCACCTTGGGGGGGAAAAAAATCAATGACTGCATTTCTTAGCAAGAATACACTTTCTGATTAATGAATCATGCACTGAAACCACTGCTTTTTATTTATTTAGTTGTTCTTCCTTTCAAAGAATTTATATTAACTTTCTCTGAAAATTATGGAACATAATCAAAGTGTCATGCAAGTGACATTAAAATGTGCATCAAAGGAGCAGCACAGATGATATGTGGTCAGAGACTAGGTTTGTACTGACTAGCTTAATTTCTGATTTTCTCTGCCGTAAATAAGGACTTACGGTGAAACTAACCCAGAAATATTAAAATATAGCAGAGTTCCAGGTAAGAACTAGGATGTACTCATAGTAGAATGGTAGAATTCAGCCAGGTCTAGGGAACCCACAGGAACAGGGGAGTTAAAAGAGAAGGCCATCATGCAGTAACAAGTCTCTGAAGGGGTTTTGGGTTGAGCGTTCAGATCAGAGCCCTGTGTCTGTGACTCAAATTTGTCATCTAGTGGCCACCAGAGACTCATGTAGGAGTCTTCGGAAGTAGCTGGAGGGGGAGGGGAAAGGAGGAGAGGGAAAGATTAATCACACAAAATTTGAAAAACAACACCAACCAAACCAAAACAATGGACTGTGCCTATTGTTTTCACTAGAAATTCTTTAAGGCTTTGAGGGTTCAGAACAATCTTTGACAACAAAAAGGATGGGGAGTCCTTTCCTTCCTCAACAGGGAATTGTGAAACATCAGTGTGAGGACAGCCCCAGTCAGGGAAGCTGCTAGAGCTAGATGGTTGGCCTCAGCAGCAGACAACCCATAGCCAGAGGCAGCAGACGTCAGTCCCTTCTCCAGCGTTGCAGGCAGAGGAGACCTTGGTAGAATCAAAAAGGACTATTCATTAGCTCACATGAATTTCTGTCAGAGGTTCCAAGGGTAGTGGCAGACTTTTGAGGGCAGACTTTTGAGGATCCAGCCTATCATAATTACTGTGATTCTATTTTAACTCAGACTGGTAAAACCTTGATTAATACTTGCTATAGAAGAGCGTCAGAAAGGCATCATGGGGTGGTGGGAATTGCACCAGGTGTGGGTCAACACATTTAGGGAGACTCTTGCGGCCCTCCTTACTGTGTGCCAGCCACTGCTCCAAGAGAGTGTTTGATGAGTGCTTATGCATTTAATTCTCACAGCAAGTCTGTTAGTATCCCAATCTTACGCATGACAAAATAGAACCATAGAGAAGTTCACTAATTTGCCCAACTCACTCAGCTTATAAGTGGTATACCTGGGACCTAAAGCAGAAAGTCTAACTCTAGTGGTTGTCCTCTTACCAACTGACACTCATCACGCCTGACATAAAGAAGGTGCTCATTAAATGTTTCCTGATTCAAATCATTTTAGCATGGGATTAAAAATGTCCTGGGTTTAATGTTCTGGACTTAGTAAACTGACTACACTTAAAAGCAAACAGAAAAATGCTTATAAGTATACCAAAATGAAATAAAATCTCAAATGATCAGAACATGGTGCAATAGTTTTTAAAATTTCCTGATTAACCAAGGAAAATTACTTCATGCTTTCAATGCTTTCTCATCCCGTAAGGAAAATATATTTCTAGGAGGCTTGGTGGCCCACACCAAGCCATGGAACTGACAAGTAAATTAGTCTGTGCTAGACGCTGGGTCTCCCAATTGTTTTTGTAGCTCTTCCCCCAGTAACATATCACTGCATGGGCTTGGGAGAAGGGATTGTGCTAACCCAGGATCCTTCTTGGAGACTGATTAACCAGAATGACAAGATCTCAAGGATTGTACTTCTTTGATCTTCCTCTCATCCAGTTGCCAGACAGAGAACAATTCTGACTGAATACATTATTTAATTATTCTAGTTAGTCACATTGAGAATCAACCAACATTAACCACTAAAAAGGAGAAAAAAGGACAAAACACAATGTATGACCATCCTGATTTCCAACTCAAAGTGGCATCCCCACACACACCTCTGAACAAGGCAATTACATAGAAACAATAAAGAACAATTAAATAAATCAGGAAACCCACCAGCCTATTCTCCAGGTTCACTTACCTTGGTGCGAACGATGACTGGCAATGGCAGTAAAACCAAGAGAGTGAAAACTATAAGGAGAAACTGGCGATAAACTAAAATATAAGTAAGGACTTTCATTGTCCTGAGTAGGAGACTTTGAAAGTACTCTCCTCAAAATAAGGCAGATGTTAAATAACCAATGTGGATTAATATTTCTCCAGCCCATCATCATCATTTACTGACCCAGACTGATCAACATGAGTTAAAATTAAATCTTGATTTTTATTGTTTTACTGTCACAATTAACGTGGAGAGATAAGCCCAAGAGTGTTTGCAAGAAATTACATGCCAATTGCTACTGTAGCTTTTGAAAGATAACAACAGTTCTTTCCCTATTTAATTTGTTCACATTAACTAGACTATTGACTGGCCATATCTAGCAGAAGGCAAAATTGTGAGGTTCATTGAGTTTGCCCACAGTGAGGCCCCTCTGCCCCTTCTGATGTCCCCTGACTTCTGGGCTCTATACTTTGGTGGTGCCTCAGGCAATCTCTACTGGATGCCTCCAATGCCCTTCCTAAGAAAGTGCATTTTCAGTGTGTGAATTGAAATAGCAATTCCAATAATAGGAATTTCAGTGTATGGACATGTGAAAGGTAAGGGTTTTGGTACAGATGGATTCTTCTAGGGCTTCTCAGATAATGTGTTGAGGTAGCCCTCTACACCGCCTACATGAAGTTTGGCTCAGAGAAGAGCCCCTGACCTCTCTCATTCAGGAATTCTCTGCACTCATTCAAAAGATATATACTACTTCTGAGGTCAAGCAGCATTTTTCTCCTCAGTACCATATTCAGTTGAAAATGGTTTATCTACTGTTTAAAAGCAAAGTTCTGTGTGTTTCTTGAACCCTGTAGTTTATTTTGATAGAAAACCAAAAATTATCATAAAGCCTTATATAAGCACTCCCCTGTTCCACTCTTTCAGGACTGAGTTGATATTATTGTGCTGATATTGACTAGATAATCAACAGGGAATCTGCACAGAGATGAGTCACTGGGGCCATCTAAGGGGTGTGTGTGTGTGTGGGTGCGTGTGTATCTGTGTGTAAGCACATGTGTGAAGATGGGTACGATTCTATATGGAGGATGTATTTTAATATTGCTCAGCACTAAAGACTGGTTTGTTTCTCATTACTTCATAAATTAATAACCCAATATACTTCAACTAAACAACTACTAAGTACCTAGCCCTAGGTATAAACAGAACACATTTCTTTCTATAATTTATAGTCAATTTCTCTTGGTATAAATACCTTACTTTGATGTGATCTATTGTTAGCATTTAGACCTTATTTCTAATTCCACACTAATGTAACTCTGCTTTCTTTTCCTATAAAAGAAGATAATTCTTTCACCAACACACTGTATTATTAATGTAGATGAGAAAGCATTTTTTTTCCTTCTAAATGTCTAAATTTCTAAAGATACATCACAGATAGTGACTCAGGAAAATCAGGAGAGTAAGCAGAAAGAAAAGTCTCCAAACCAGAAAGGCACATTACATCTTGAATTTGTTAGGTAAAAAAAAGAAAGGGTACTTACAAACAATAGTAATGAATAGTGAGCAATAATAATAAAAAGTATTAAAAAACACATTAATACACTGTGATTACAAACAGGAAAGCTTAATATCGTTAAGGTATGCTTCTCCCCGAACTTAATCTACAGATTCAACACAATACCAGTTAATCCCAACAGGGGTGTGTGTGTGTGTGTGTGTGTGTGTGTGTGTGTGTGTGTCTTTGTGTAAGTTGACAAAGTGCTTCTAAAAAGTATGTGGAAGGGCAAAGGACCAAGAATGGTCCACACAACCTTGAAGAACAAAATCAGGACTTCCATTACCAGATTTCAAGACTTACTACAAAAAGTCACTAATTGGGGCATTTTGGTATTGGCGCAAAGAAAGACAAATAAACCAATGGAACAGAAGAGAGATTATAGAAACTGACCTACACATGCAGGCACCCATGCAATTCAGGCAAGAAATGATGATCCTCTCAATAAACGGTACTGGAGTAATAGGATATCAACGTGGGGGGAGAGGAGCAGTGACCTCCTATCTCATATTATACATAAACTTTAATCTGAGATGGGAAATTATGAAAGCAAAAACACTAAGGCTTCTAGAAGAAAATGTACAAGAAAATCTTCATAACTTTGGCAAAAATTTCTGAAATTTGACCCAATGGGCACTAACTAAAAATATAAACCAGTGGTACATTGGACTTCAATTAAATCAAGAATTTCTGTCCATCAGATGACTTCATTTAAAGAATGAGAAACACATCACAGAGTAGGAGGCAATATTTACAAGGTATGTGTCCGACAAAGGACCTGTGTCACAAATATTTATGGGATATCTACAAGTCAATCTTAAAAAGACAGAGTATGAGATTTAAGAAGTGGGGAAATGCCTTTAACAGCCCTTTCCCAAAAGAGGATCTCAAGCTGGCCAATAAGCACATGGAAGTGTGTGGAACGTAATTACTTCTCAGGAATATAAAACTTCAAAGAGATACCACAACACCTCCACCAGAAAGCCTAAAATGAAAAAGAATAAATCTGTCAAGGAAATATTGCTGAGGGTGTGGTACAACAGGAACTCTCATACTTTGCTAATGAGGGTGTAAATGCACAACCTGGGTGGCCTGGTCAGTTAAGTGCCAGACTGTTGGTTTTGGCTCAGGTCATGATCTCAGGGTGGTGGGATGAAGCCTTGCGTTGATCTCCACACTCAACTTGGAGTCTCTTTGAGGTTTCTCTCTCTCCCTCTGCCCCTTCCCTACTTAAATAAATAAATAAATCTTTTCTGAACACACACACACACACACACACACACACACACACACACACACTAAACAAACAGAGTTACTCAAAACTGTTTCAATAGTTCTTTCTTTCAACACTCTGTACAGTTCATTGCATGACTTTTTTTTTTTTAAGAAACTACTTCTGTTCTTAAATTTCGTTAGGCCGCCTGGTGAGACCATTTGAGTCTCACTTTCTTATCTTAGAGGATTTTACTTTATGAGATGACCCCCAAAATGAAAAGGCATTTGTGTGACATTTAACAGAAATGAGGGAACAGTGGCACTCAAACCGGACAGAGACTAAAGGGAAAACTCCTGACATTTGTTGGTGCCTCCTTTCTTTGCTCTGTTTTCACTGTTCTGGTACTTTTCTCACCAGAGTAAGGCTTGTAGGACCCTCCTATTGTGGCCCAAGGCTCTAGCTAGCTCAGTTTTTTATGGGTGCCCCTTACTACAAAATGGGCCCACCTTTCCTTTATGTCCAGCCAATCTCTTGTTTCTCTGTCACATAGAGCAGAGACCTGATAGGCTACTACACGCTAAGCATGAAGGGCTGATGTGAGCTGCATACCTCTCCAAGGGTCACCAGAGAATGACACTCTCAATGGGAGATTTGGGGCCCCTTAGAAACATATCTTAGGGTGTCCTTCAAATCACAACATACTGTTAACCAGGTCTACAATGGTCAGAGTGCACCTCTTCTTGCTACAGAAAAACATAAATCTCTCTTACAGCTCTCTCACAGCTCTCTCACAGCTGTGCTATGTTTGACATATTTGACCTAAAATGAATTACACCAATGCACAATCATGGGTTAACTCACTTAAAACATGTCCTTTATAAATATAAAAGTGTTAGAAACATTAGTCACTCATTCACAGTTATTCACCATGTGCCAGGGAGTTGACGCCACCACATTTAAGCTTCAAAACCCAATACAAGGTATTGGTATTATAAGTATTGTTATAATTACTTCTCTTCTATAATTTGGAAACTAAAATTCAAAGAGGCCAAGTAAAATGTCCCAGGTACTACATGATATAATAATGATGCAAACCCAGTTCTTTCTGGTTCTTTCTTTATTTCAAACTTGGTGGAGAATGTGTTGCTGGTCCTGTTGGGCTGCTTTCTGTCCTGTCTCCTAACTCTCTCATTTTAATTGGACACTTCTTTGCTGTGGCAATCTATGCCACATATTTCTGCTTTAAGTCGGAACCTTCGATTACAAAACCCCAAGCCATCCTCAGTAGTGGTGCTGTATTGTACAAAGCATGTTCTGTAATATTTCCTCTTATTTACTCGGAAATTAAGTACCTGGTCCATTAAACTTACAGGGGAACCATTTATGAACAAATATTTGGAACTCACCAAGTCCTAAGAGACTTTTGGAAGAGGATATACATAGCATAGAAATATCCCACTTCTAAAGTGGAAACTCTTGGACCAAGATTGGGGTTAATTCATTTTTGAAGTTATCTGTTATCTTTCTGGTTCCTAAGGCAATGATTTTTTTTTGGTACTATGCCATATGTCTGCCATAATGACTATGAATATGACACTAAACACTAAATCATCAGATCTAGAATTTTTATATACACACATGAATTGGTTGGCTTAGAAATTGAAGCTCTAGGGTTTGCTTTTTTATGTTCCTTGAGCCTTATGATTGAACATAACGTGAAATTTGGGTCCAAGCATAAGCATAAAGAAAAAGAAAGATTCCTTCTGTATGTACTCTAAGTACCTTCATAAAGAAGTTAGACTGTCCAGGTTAAGTCAATTACAAGACAATCAACAGGAGGGGAGTGGAAACCAGCTTTTATGTGGCTCTCCACATGCTTCTCTCAGCGTTGTTTTCTGGATATCTCTTTCTTATGCCATGTTTGCTCCCAAATTTGTACTTTTCTTCCGGCCTTTCCCTCTTCCAAGAATATGCTTCCCTTCTCTATATTTAAATCCCACCAATCCTTGAAGTGTGACTTCTAGACTCATCTCAAATCTGCTGTCTTCTTTAGATCCATATTGACAATTCCTGTCTTTCCAGACACCTACCCAAGAGTCTCATTGAGCCAAATACATCCAAATAATCTGGAGTGCTGGGTGAAGGTACAGATTCCCTGCCCTGTTGGGTCAAAACACGGCTTCATGTTTAGTTGGCTCCCTATGTAGTTTTCATATATACTAATATTTAAGAATCATTGACTTGGTATTTGTAAGATACAGTCAGCCTGGAGTAAACTGATTTACACTAATTACAATTTTAATAATACATGTCAATCTTAAATCTTCAGTAAGACTACAAACTCTCTGACTATAGGGGACATTATTTACTCAATTTTATGTCCCTAACAAGGTGCTAGGGACAAGTGAACATTCTGTGAAAAATATCTCTAACTGATAGAGTAAGGAGGCCAAATTAAGGAGTCACCCTGATGAATCACAAAAGTAGGAAATAGGCACTTCTGTTCTCCAATTCAAGATCTGTGGTTCAGTTTGCTTTATAGAGGAGGCCACATATTTCCCCTGTATTTTCTAAGTACACATATTCAGTTCTTAAAAAAAAAAAAAAGCTACAAAATCCTTTCTCTAAACTTACCTACAAATACATATAAATGGGAACCAATTAGCCTCATTGCTCATACAGAGTATGGTTGACAAGAGGAGCACTGGGTGAACTGATGAACTGTTGAACACTACATCCAGAACTGATGATGTACTATGTGTTGGCTAAAAGAATTTAAATTTGAAAAAAAATAAGAGCTGTTCTTCAATAGAGTATTAGGTTTGCAGAGAGATGTGGCTTGTTTAATGGGGGGATATTTGCTCCATTGCAAATGTGCCCATAAATACTCACATAAGAAGGTGTGTATATTCAGTATATACTTTGACTAGGATAAAAAGTTGGAATGCTTTTTACTGTGTGTTCCTATTTTTGAATTTTTTGAGTCCAAAGAGCATGGCATTTTAGTCAATTACTATTGTTGAGACCACCGGGTCAAACACTAGAAGTCAGATTTTTCTCCTCAAATTTTTCTCCTTTGTTTCTAAGCTTCGACAAGTCCCTAATTCTGACACTCACTCATGCTGCATCTCCATTTATATATTCTGGTTACGTTATAAATTCCATAACTTCTAGACATTGCACTGTGAAGGGTTTACTCTCTGAGTGCTGAATGTGAGCTGTGCCCCCAAACCTTGTTAGACACTATGAAAACTCAGATAATTTTTTCCCTCCTAACTAGCACTAGTGGTCAGTTTCCTCAGTAATTTTTAAAATTTTTTATTTCCTCTGGCCCACTTTTCCATTCTTTAAGATGAGTTCTCTTGATGAAAGTGAAACATACAGACGATGTATACAGTAAAATTTCCAGGCCCATACCAATGAACTGTATCAGGTTTAAATTTTGTTTCCTTATATAAAGGATTAAGTGATTATGCGGGAAGGAAAATCTTCCCTGGAGATTCTATATTCCTCCACAACTCCTAAACACCTAAATTCGTCCACTGATTATTAACCACAACTTCAGTAATCATTCCTCCAATGCCATGAAGTAAACGGCTGACTGAACAGGGAGGATTGAACTGTGTCCTATGAGGTGAGGACCCGAACTCCCACAAACTGAGAAGCAAAGCACATTCCAAAAGGGGACCTATTTCCAGCAAAAAAAAAAAAAAAAAAAGGCAGTTGCCGGAACACCTTAGTCCTGCAGCCCAGACACAACTGGTCACACCCTCTACTGGGGTGGGAGGAATGTTTCCCTTTGGCGGAGGCTGACCATATCTTTATCTTGGGCTCTCTGGGAGATGAAAGAGACACATTTGAGGGTCGAGGGAGGAAGAGGAAATGTGGAGAAGATACGAAGAGGAGAAAGGACATTCTGGAATACTTGGCGTACCAGTAGAAAAGAAAGGTGAATTGTCTAGAACTCTGTTTACTTCTGCTCCCTGCCCATCTCTCGCTCCCCTGCCCAATCACCTTACGTTAACAGTCATGTTCCAGCCATCTGCACACGAGACAGTGTTGTCACCCTCGTGATGACCCACAGGGTATTCAGACGTGAACCCAGGACTCCTGGAGGCAGCAGGTATTGCCAGCATCTGGATGGGAAAGCGGACCAGAGTTTAAGGGGTTCTAGTTAAAGAGATGATTGCTTTTGATCGATTCTAGGAATCCCAGCAATGGAAGCTGAGGAGCCACAGAAACAGACCACATGATCCCAGCTGATCCCAGGGTTCAGTCCTCTTGTAAAGGCAGGATTTCCTATGGTTCAAAGCAGGCAGTCAGAAACTGCTTTTGGGCATTGACACAGAGATCACTTTAAAGAAACCAGTGAGGTAAAAATTTTGCCCTCGTAATCTCAGTTCTGCTATGGATTCACTATGGCTTACAGCCATTATGTCTGTTTTTTCTCTCTCAGAAAAAAACATTGGTATTTCTCCTGCCATTTCACCACCAAAAATATTGCCCATTTGAGCTTGGAACATCTCCTGTCCTTGATGACAGTGAAGAGAGAAAAGGTTAATATAGTTCCTAACAGTGATTCATTTTAAGTGTAGTAAGTGGCACTGACATGATCCAGCTTACTGTCAAGCTGATCCATCCTCCTTGGAAGTTATTTTTTACCTAAGTGTAGAATATTTCACAATATGTCATTAACATGAACAGGAAGTTAGCCAGTCTGCCCTCTTGCAGTAATTTTCTGTTGGCATAGCTACAGCATTCTCTGTTCTTCACCACATGGCTTTTATTATTTGAGTTTGGCAGCTTTGGGCTCAAAATGGTCTCTTCTAGAGGAAACTCATTGTTTATAAGAAGTTAATGTGTGCCTTGTGACAACTTAAGACCTTACGAAAAAACATACCAACATTTATTCTGACAAGTTATTTATGCTTACATTTTCATCCATTTTCTTCAACTACAGATTCACAGGGGTACATTTTCAGAACAGTATTTTCTTCTTGATTTATATGATTGTGCAGTTAAACCATATTAATTTACAGACCATGAGGACACAGCTTAATTTATACTTTTGGCCTGGATAAACATGATATAAAATGACAGTAGTGAGTAGTTTAAATTCTGGGAGATTTTAAAAGAAATGAGGCTAATAAAATGGATCCTTCTAAGTGAGGCAATTGATGCGAATAAGATACGGTACCTCCACAAGAGAGCTAACCATCAAATGGGGAAGATGCCACGCACGTGACCAAGAACTCCTCATGGCTTAGAGCATAAGACATGAGCTGTGGGAGGGGAACTAATTCTAAGGCTCTGTTATCTTTCACAACAATCTCCATGTTCATAATCCCTAAAATAACTGATTAGAAATTCTTACAGCAGGAGTCTTGACCTAATGTGGTTTTCCTCACAGTATCTCTGGTTTGGGAAAGTTGTTTAGGCCCCTGTGACACATTGGTGCTGAAAACACCATTTGTTTGGTTTTTTAGCCCTTTCTCTTTTTTTTCCTAATTTATGTATGTATGTATGTAATCTCTATGTCCAACGTGGGGCTCAAACTCACAACCCTGAGAGCAAGAGTCACAAGCTCTTCTGACTGAGCCAGCCAGGCACCCCTAACCTATTCTTGAGGGGCTCTAACCATGGATAAGTCATCCCTCATTCCATATTTAAATAACCCCTCACTTCTCTGTTGGATTTTTTTCCCCCTGAGATTTCCCTGAGATTAAGCCAAAATCTGTCTTCCTGTACCTTCCATCTACTTTTTAAATATTGCTTTTTGGGATTGTTGGGCTGGAGTTGGGGAGGTGGAAATCTGCTACTCTTGCAAATGACAGTCTTTATATTTTTGAAGTCTTCTTTTGTCCATTCGCTTCTACTGTTCCTCAGGTCTCAAACTTTAAGTCTTTCCACTATCCTGGGCACTCATCTCAGATTAAAACATGAACTAGTTTTTTCTCTCTCCCTGACCGATAGAGGTACTGAACTCTATTACCTGTAGCTCTACTGCAGACGCTGTTGAGCAGAGAGGAACAGTTCTCATGTGGTTCTTACAGAAATGCAAGCTGCCCTGCAGAGTTTGTTTTGCATTGCCCTATTACATTGCTGAAACACGTTGAGCTTACTATCCAATGAATGTTCAAAATATTTTTCTGTGAGCTATAGCTTAGGAATCCCTATGTTGTCACACTAAAAAACATGGAAAAATTTCCCTATGAATTTCTATCTTGTTAGATTTTTTACACGTTTTGATTTGCCATGATTTCTGTCATTCATCACATACATGCTATATGCATATTTAATGACAGTACCCTCCATATTTTTATCTAAAATTATCAATAGTGTATTCAACAGATTCCTTTCTCCAATACTAAGTTGACATTCTTGCATTAGAAAGCAG
Organism: Enhydra lutris kenyoni; assembly: GCF_002288905.1. NCBI lineage: Eukaryota > Metazoa > Chordata > Mammalia > Carnivora > Mustelidae > Enhydra > Enhydra lutris. The sequence continues at coordinate 18,110,854 of NW_019154111.1, read as the reverse complement.
CTCTTGGATACTCATTTACTCAGGTCTACTGAACTGTCTTCTTTTAGTAGACATGTACTTCTAGTAAAATATAGTCCATTCTAGAACCTCTCCCAAGACTGACATCTCACTAACTGGTGTACACTTAATAGCAACGTCTTTTGCCTTGTTGACAATCAGGATGGTATTGTCCTGTCTCCTATCTTTAAGCACAAATCCACAGTTCTTTAAAGTATTTTGAAATCTACCTTTCCAGAAGTTTCTGTTACACATCCGATTATGTCTACCCTCCACTCCTTGGCTAGCATAAATGCCAAAAAGGACATAAACCATTTTTTCTAAGGCATAAATTACTCTCAGCTTCACTAAACAGTTCATCCTTTATACTTTGAAATATGCTTTTGTCTGGATAAGAAGTATTAGTAATTATTCTTATTATATCATGGTTTTCTTCAAAGAAAGAAGGACTATCCATCTAATTACTCAAATATTAGAAATGTTCATATTTTCTAGAAAAGAAAGTTATTAGTATTATATATGTGTGAATGTATATGATTCTATAAACTCCAAGAGAGCCCATGTGGAATTGATACAATTAGCAGTGTTAGAAACCACTAGCATTTTTCCTCATGGCTACTCCTTCCTCTCTTTTCTTTTATCAGGATGTTATCTCCCGGGTCGCTATCAGCCACCTGGGGGTCTTGGCAGAGGCCCCTGGAGAAGGAGAGGGTCAGGAATGGGAAGGACCAAGGTTAAGAGAGTGAATGGATCTCAGACCTTCCCCTCAGGGGAAGGAGGCATCACCTGAAATTATAAAGACCCAAGCAGGTACCTCAAAAAAATTAAAAATAGAAATACTATATAATCCAGTAATTCTACTACTTGCTATTTACCCAAAGAAAATGTGAACACTAATTTGAAAAGATAGTATGTACCCCATGTTTATTATAGCATTATATTTACAATAGCCAACATATGGCAGCAACCTAAATTTTCACTGACAGATGAGTGAATAAGGAAGATGTGGTGTGTGTGTGTGTATATATATATATACACACACACACATATCTATATTTATATATTTATACATATATACAATGGACTATTACTCAACCATGAAAAAAGAATGAGATCTTACCATTTGCAACAACATGGAGGAATCTGGAGGGTATTATGGTAAGTGAAATAAGTCAGAAAAAGACAAATACCATGTGATTTCACTTACATGTAGAATCTAAAAAAAAAAACAAAAAAAAAACAAATGAACAAACAAACAAGGAATAGAAACAGGCTCATCAATATGGAGAATAAACTGGTGGTTGCCAGAGGGGAAAGGGTATCCTCTATCCAAAACCCATATTCTCTGTATCTTATTTTTATTCAACTTAGAGCATTATTCTAAGATTTGGCCATGTATAAAATTTGTCTGTCAATGGCCAATTTAATCACCCTCAACCTCAAGACTCTCTCCATATCTAAAACATTCAGGGTAATTCTCTGCTATTCTCTCATACCATACTTTCTTAGAAAACAATTACTTGATTTTCATCTCTTACTGTGATACTCCCTTAGTCTGACAGCCTCATGGTAACTCTTATCATCTTAACCTTGCCGCCTATTTCTGTTGGCTTAGTAAATGTATTATTATGATGGCTGATAGGTCAACTCTTTTACACTGGGAGAAGCACTCCAGTTGTTTACTAAGTAGATAGATTCTATCAAATATGTATTGTATCTGGATTATTACTGCAAGTTTTAAAGTTCCTTCCATTTTCCAACTTCTTCAAACCCTTTGCTATAGTCTCCTACCATCTTTCCTTATTGCCTTAATACTTCTCTGTAGACATTTCCCAAATAAATAAATTTGCTTTGTAGGCTTCATTATTCTCCCTTTAAAAATCAAGGATTTATATGAACTCACAGGTCTTACATTCTATATTTCTAGAACTGATTTATAGTCAAAGAATTTCTTTTCAGTATGTATGTAAAAATTTTTCTTTCAAAAATGTAGAATTCTCAAAACTTTCTAGAATAATTTACAGATTTTCACTTTTGATGCTGCTTCTCCTAAAAGTGAAAAAAAAAAAACAACTTTTAACTATATCAAAGAAACTATGCAAGTCAATCCAAAAAAATAGCCAAGAGATTTGCTACCTAAAACAGCTTTGAGCAAACCTACTGCTATATAGAACTTCAAGAAACCCAATCTGTATAATATAAAGGAAACACCAAGAGGATTTTACATTCATCTTTTCATAGACCCAGCAGCTTTCTGTGCTCACTCATCCTGGAAGATGTTTCATAGACATTGAGTAAACTGTCTCTCAGGATTCACTTCATTGTCACATGTTTTCACTAATTATCTGGCAGCCAGTGCTCTGTCGGGGAATGTGCACTTTGAACTTGAGTGAAAGGCACAATTAGTTAAGACTGACTTAAAAGTAATAAAAATTGAGGTAAAGGTAAAACTACTTTGATGAAGGTGAGGACGATAATTCAATGGGGAAAGAAGAGTCATTTCAGTAAATGCTGGGAAAACTGTATATCCATACGCAAAAAAATGAAGTTGCACCCCTGCCTGACACTATATACAAAAATTAATTTAAAATAGATCAAAGAACTAAATGTAAGAGCTAAAACTATAAAACTCTTAGAAGAAACATTGATTTAAAAATTTGTGACCTTAGATTTGGCATTGGTTTATTTATTTTCATTCATTTACTCATTCATTCAATTGTGTTGTTGTTGTTGGCTTTATCTAGTTTATTCTTTTAATTGAGATGTAATTGACCTATTACGTTGGCTTCAGGTGTATAGCATAATGGTTTGGAATATTTGTATCTGTTGAGAAATAGCACTAGGAATCTAGTTAAAATCCAACACCACACAGTTACAATTTTTTTTCTTCCTTGTGATGAGAACTTTTAAGAACTATTCTCTTAGTAACTTTTAAATGTACAATATAGTATTATTAACTATAGTCACAATGCAGTGCATAACATGCTCATGGCTTATTTGTTTTATAACTGGAAATTTGTATCTTTTCACTAACACATCTGGCATTGTTTTCTTTAGACTTGATATCAAAACCACAAGTAACCAAAGAAAAACTAGACAAACTGGATTTCATCAAAATTAAAAATTCTGTGCTCCAAAGACACTATCAAGAAAGTGAAAACACAGCACACAAAATGAGAGAAAACATTTAAAAATCATATATCTGATAAGGGCACAGTACCTAGAATATATTTTTTAAATTACAATTCAATAATAAAAACACAAATAATACAATTTAAAATGGGCAAGAGATTTCAACAGACATTTCTATAAAGAAGATACACAAATGGCCAATATGCATATGAAAAGCTGTTCAAGATTACTGGCCACCAAAGAAATGCAAATCAAACCAAAATGGAATATTACTTCAAACTCACTAGGGTGTCTACAATTTAAAAAGGCAGATAATAACAAATGTTGGCAAGGATATAGAGGAACTGAACCCTATACATGATTGGTGTGAATGTAAAATTGTGCAACAGCTTTGAAAAACAGTTTGGAAGTTCCTCAGATTTTAAACATGGATTTGTCATATGATTTACCAATTCCACATTGAGGTGTATACCCTAGTGAAACAAAAACATGTCTGCACACAAAAACTCATATATGAATGTCTACAAGAGCATTTTTTAACAGGATTTTTTAAAAATGGAGACATTCTAAATATCCACCAAATGATGAATGGATAAACAAAATTGGTATATCCATAAAATGGAATATTATTAAGCCATAAAATAGAATGAAATCCTGATACACGCTACAACATGGATAAACCTGAATAACATGCTAAATAAAAGAAGCTAGACATAAAAGGCTACATATTACACAGTAACATATAGATGAAATGCCTAGGATAGGCAAATTCATAGAAACAGAAAGTAGATAACTGGTTGCCAGGGGCTAGGGGAAGGAGAGAATTGGGATTAATTATGAATGGGTCTGGGGTTTCTCTTTTGGTTATGAAAATATGCTGAAATCAGATAGTGGTGATAACTGCACAACTTGTGAATATACGAAAAACCACTGAACTGCACACTTTAGGAGTGAGTATTACAGCATGTGAAATCACATCTCAATTTAAGAAAAGACAAAATGACTCAAAATTACTTAATAAATGTGAAATTGTTTGAAAAGTACAAAAGCACTTTGTCAGCAGTTCTCAAACATTCAGTCTCAGAGCTCCTCTATACGTTTACCTAAACAGTTCCTCATATGCCATCAGAAAATAAAACTGAGACATGCTGAGAAAAATTTTAATGTTTAGCAATTTGTTTAAAACCCAAAATAAAAACCCCATTAAGGGCGAACATCAATATATATTTTAAGAAGCCTAAATTTCAGGGGCGCCTGGGTGGTTCAGTGGGTTTAAGCCTCTGCCTTTGGCTCAGGTCATGATCCCAGGGTCCTGGGATGGAGCTCTGCATTGGGCTCTCTGCTTGGCGGGGAGCCTGCTTCCTCCTCTCTCTCTCCCTGCCTCTCTGCATACTTGTGATCTCTGTCTGTCAAATAAATAAAAAAATCTTCAAAAAAAAAAAAAAGAAGCCTAAATTTCCTCTTCAAAAAAACTATGAGAATAATGGTATTGTCTCACATTTTTGCAAACCTCTTTAAAGACTGAAAACAGTTGGACTCCACATTCGATCTATTGCCATATCATGTCATGTTGCCTCTGGAAAATGACACTGTATATTGGTGAGAGAAGAAAAAGCAAATAATGTCTTTGTTTGATTATGAAAATAATTTTGTAGACTCACAGGAGTCCCCAAAGTACATTCTCAGAAGTGATGAACTAAACAAATATGAGGTAAATTATTGTTATTAGAAAGAAATTTGCCTTCTATGGGAGGTAGGTAGTTAGCGGTGTCCATTCAATTTGATGTTGATAAAAATAACTCTTCACACTCAGAGAAGACTACTATTAAAAAAGAAAATTATAATTGTTAAATCCTAGACATGGACCATTCTGTGTTACAATAATCACCAATACAGATATTATGGATTGAGGTAGCTGGGGTAGCTATCTATTTTATTGCTCAAATCTGGACACTTTTGAGAATAAAAGGGATGCCATTCTGGAGATGTCCCAGAAAAATTGCATCATGTGGTGCCCTTAACCATGGCACAAACTGAGAGTTAAGTGGAGTCTAAAAACAAAGATTTAGGATCTTTGCAGGGTCTGGGGAGAGGGTTCTGGTCAAAGGGAATGAATGATGTGACACAAGGAATGGAGATTGACCTGAGTCGATTCGTTCGTGGTACAGAGGATTTTAGAAATCCTGAGAGCTCTCAGAATCTTAAGATTAACTGAAAATTTCACTAAGAATTTTAAACCCTTAAAGTAATCTATTTTTGAGCGTCAGAAAATAGTTGGAGTGCCAAGATGGTCTCTGTTAGAGAGAGATTTTACTTATGATTCTGACAGACTTGCTGATTCACTGGCCACAGAGCTTCATCTCATTAAGAAAATAAAGTGCAGTTGTGGTGAAAGTAACTGGGAAATTCATGCCTCCTACATCACAGAGGAGGAATTACCTTAATAAAGCAGAGTGTCCTTCCCTTAAGCAGGGACTGCAAACTCAAATGCCTTTGGGTTCAAGACCGTCAAATATGAAAGGGAAGAGCAAGCAGAGAACTTTGGTAAAATCAAAAGTAGATGGCCCACTGGAGGAGCAGCCATCCTCAGGGCCAGTCTGTGGGCATGAAATGCTACAGGTCCCAGGCTATCAGATTTCTCTGATTAAAAAAACAAAACAAAACACTTCAGTAACATAAACCTTTATGTGAAATTTCCTGATACCTAAATGTGGGCAACTGATTCAGTATGCTACTCAGAGAATTTGAAGCATGAATATAATCCTGTTTATAGTTCCTCCAACTAAAAACTCTGTCCTATGACCCTTAGGATAGATCTACACCTAGCTAGCCACATATCCCAGAGTGTGGATGACTCAGAGAAAAAACTGTCACCATTAATTAAGAAAGAAAGTCAAAGTCAGGTCTAATTGAGAGGTCAATGTCATCCTTGTATCCCAAGAGAAGCACAGTTTATTGTATATCGTTGCTAAGCAACCTGGGGAATATAAAATGAGCTTACCATGAGTTATGCTTGGGAATGCACTAGCAGATGCATTTATTATTCCAGCAGTTAAACATACAGAAGCCAAACTGAAGTTGGGACAGTTGAGTCTTCTAGTTCAAATCCTTATATCCAAGATGAGCAACTGAGCTTAATGGATAAAAGCTGACTCAAACCATGGTCATGCTAAGATAATGCTTTTGTCACCCTCCATCCCACTGTAATTTAACATCTCATTATAATGTAAGATACAAACAGTCTGACAGTATATCCTATGTCCATTCCTTACTGACAAATAATATACATTTAGAGTATAAATAATATGCATTACAAGTAACAATCACTTTTCAGCCTTTTGGCTAAGAACGAGAGTGAAGAGTAACAAAATAATCTACTTTTTCGTAGGGAAAAATTTTCAGTGCTGATCTTGCCCAATGTTTGCCATCCTGACAACTTCTATGGGACAATTCAGGACCTAAAACACAATGTTCCCTTCCAGAGGGGCAGTATTTACTATAGTATCAGCAGGATTCTGCTACTTCAAGGAGACAGACTCACACAGTGAATTTGATTATAGATCAGGGTCAGTGCTTTGAAACTGGCCCCTGTGGGAGAATCTGAATGAGGTGATCTATGAAATCACCATCTCACCAGCAGCTTTAGAGAGAGGAAAGATCAATGCCTAAGTCACTCAGCTTAACAAAAAGAGAAAGGAGGAAGGGGGAGATAAGGGAGAACATAAACTGAAATCCCAGCTATAGAATCATTTACCTTGACTGATTTTAGACTGAAATCTTAGCAGATGCCCAAATGAACTCTTTGGGGGCTGTCTTTAGAACTCTGCAAAAACACCACTGTAGAAATTGGAACCCAAAAAGCCCGGCAATGGTGGTTTGCGACAAGGCCCTCTGACCCTCACCCCGTGTGCAGCCCAGCTGAGGGCACCTGGCAGTGAGCTCTGGTGCCTGTTAGTGTTGCTTCTGCTAGAAGGACCCACAGTAGACAACTTATCAGCCCAAGGAAATGGTTGCTACAGGAATCAACTGCTTTGGCACAGGACAGGTACACTCTCCAAAGCAAAGACAGAGGGAGGAGAGACCAGTAAACGGTCAACTCAATTTAAAACTTTTTAAAACATGTTTGTTTGTTTGCTTTAATCTGTGTCTGTTGATTGAATTTCTGTTGCTTTTATTTCATCTAATGTGTGTTATTTGCTTTGTCATTTCTTTTTTTTTTTTTTAAAGATTTTATTTATTTATTTGACAGAGATCACAAGCAGGCAGAGAGGCAGGCAGAGAGAGAGAGGGAAGCAGGCTCCCCGCTGAGCAGAGAGCCCAATGCGGGGCTCGATCCCAGGACCCTGGGATCATGACCTGAGCCGAAGGCAGAGGCTTTAACCCACTGAGCCACCCAGGCGCCCCACTTTGTCATTTCTAATGCATTTCTTTACCTTTCTCTTTTCACTGGTGGCATTCTTTAGTTCATTTGATCTGTGGGTAAGATATTAACTGCCTTCTAACAACAGATGACTGCATGCTCTCTCTTAGTTCCCCACTTGCCGTAGGGGGTACTGGAACTCCTCTGAGGGCCACTGGAAGTCTGCAAGTGGCAGTGGGCCTTAACTTTTTTCCCTTTCACCAATCTTGAATTTTCCAATGACTAAGTAGATCCCCATTCACCACATACTTCTGTAAACTGTTGAACTCACATTTCAGTTCTGGTTCCTTCCCACCCAGCTTTTGTGGCTGCATTTCACCCATACCTTCTCTCATTCTCCATGTGTGGCTACTAGGATTGCTTGTCTCCATCTCCACCGACTGTGCCTCTTCCCTTTGCGCATCCCATACCCGAGTACCTCCAGCCAAATCCCACATATCCTGCCTCTAGGGCATACTTTGCAACGAAAACTGTGAGTGCTTGCTACTTTTGATTGAAAAGAATCATCCCCTTATCAGCTCCCCAGGTTTGAAGAGAGGCACTTAAACTCCTTATACTTAAACTCCTATAGGTTTTGCTAAGATTTGGGTCATTGGAAGATTTAAAGCATAAAAAGAACTTAAAGAGATGAGCATTTAAGATTGCCAATTTTGGCCACAGGTTTTAGGATGAGTTAGGATAGGGTCTTATACTTTTAAAATTTTAATTGTTGAATTTTCTAATTTCTTAACTGCTGGTTTTAATTTCACCAGTCATTAACTTTCAGTGTCTTGTAATTTTTAAAATAATATTTTTTTGTCTATTATGTTATCCTATCTATGTGTCAATCTATTCGTCCATCTATCTATGTATCTATGTTTCCATCCATCTATCCAACCACCCATCCATCCATCCATGCATCCATTCCCTAAAACTAAATCTTAAATCCCACTTCCTTAGGAAACATAACTTTTTAGTAAAAGAGTAGTAGGGGAAAAACAAGAGAAAAGAAAGAGATGGAAGACCAAGAAAAAGAAAGGCCAAAATACATCTTTCACTAGAAAATACATGGTAACAACATTCAAGGAATTTGTCAAAGTTTTATTAAGCTTCTTTCATTTACCAGGTATTTTGTTCTTCATCTGGGATATGAAGATTAAGAAGATGTCATCCCTGTCCTCCAAAAGCTTACAGCATAGTAAAGAGAAACAGATTTGTGAATAAAGGCAAGAAAGTATTTTAGAGACTCTGATGAAAACCTCTCAGGGGACAGTTTAAACACATAAGAGGGAGTGTTCAGTCTATTGGGGGATTAGAAAAGGGGCTAGAAATGCTTACTATAAATGAAATAACTGAACAGGTTTGTTAACTGTAAATGTTTCCCAGAGAACATTGAAAGGAAGGATTTTGCAGAAAGCAACAAAGATGTCAGGTGCCCCCAGTAGTAGAGATGCTTAGGAAAGCACCTGGCTGGAGTGGGTGGGGTGTGGGTCAGGTATTGCAAGAGGTGAAGCTGGATGAATTAAAAGGACTAGGTAAGGGAGTTGGGGGAAATTGGAAGGGGAGGTGAACAATGAGAGACTATGGACTCTGAAAAACAATCTAAAGGGTTTGAAGAGGTCGGGCGGTAGGAGGTTGGGGGAACCAGGTGGTGGGTATTAGAGAGGGCACGGATTGCATGGAGCACTGGGTATGGTACAAAAACAATGAATACTGTTATGCTGAAAATAAATTTAAAAAATGATTAAAAAAAAAGGACTAGGTAAATTCATGATCTACTCATGCATGATATATAAAGCTCATATCAAGCATTAGGGACTATGCTGGAAGTAGGTATACACGGATAAATAGCACCTAATTTTTACCTTTAAAAGGCATACAGCCTGGGTAGGTAAGACCAATGTCTAAACAATTTCTGCAATGTGATGAGTATTAAAACAGAGATACGAAGGACACAACTTGAAATAAAGAGGGGAAATGAACAACTCTGTCAAGGGGATTGTAGGGAATAAAGGTCACGGTGAATTAAGACATGAAGGAAAGGGATGGTGTTTACTGGACAGACAGAAGTGGAATTAGGAACATTCCAATCAAATGGTATAGACCTAAAAACAACGCCACACAGGGGATCTTGTATATTGTTTGATGTGCCTGGATCAGTGTCTGTGTGGGGAGAATGGCAGAATAAGAGGCTGGAAAAGCTGGTGGAACCTAAATGGTGATGAACCTGGAATTCCAAGGTAAAGAATCTGGACTTCATTCTGTAGGCAGTAGGGGAGGGCAATGACTGGGTTCACCTTTCAGAAAGATTACTCTGGGCTTATAAGGGGTAAGAAAAAGAATGGACTTTATTGAAAGAATACTGGGGTGATTCATGGAACCTCTGGGAGAACTAAAGAACTAGACTCTAGACTACTTAGAAGAATGACACCCCAAATCATGCGCAGGACTGGCTCCATTGGACATCGCCATCTGAGATGCTATTGCCACTGAATGCTACAGTGATTCTGTTTCCATAACCAGACTTCCTGCCACAATTGCCAGCAAAATGAAATATATGTAGCACTTCCTTTCTCCATTTACACACTTCGGAATCCAAGTGTTGCATGGATGAACCTAAGTAAAGGAGCCAGGTCTCATACCTGTGTTCTTGCTACCAAGAAGCCAGAGAAAAGTAGATTTCTGGGATTTACCTTGGGAAGGCTGATTGTAAAATGTTGGAAATGCTCCAAGCACACCAAGCCTGGCCCCAAGGTGCTGCTTTGTCATGGCAGTTAGCCATCTACCTGACAATAGAGTTAATGACAATAGAGTTAGAAGCAGGCAACCATGAGAAGAATTTAAAGCATTTTGCAGTAGTTCAGGTCATACATGAACTTTGACACCAACAGTGGAAATGGAAGAGGAACCAAGATTAAATATGTAAACTTTAAGGGGGTGGAATCTATTAAACCAGAAGACAAGTTGGACAAGAGATCTGGAGAAATAAAGGGCCACGGGGAGCCTGCATGGAGGGACAGGGAAAATACGCATCTTTACAACTGGGGAAAACAAAGGGCAATTATACTAAAGGATGGCAAAAAGTAAAAATAGGGGAATATATATATTGATATTTGAAGAGCTTATTTTTAGTAATCTAGAAATTTGCTTTTCAAATATTTTGCTTTCTAATAATACTGACCAAATAAGATAATCATGTATTTATAAAACATTTGGTTATGTTCAAGGAATTGAGATGTCCACCCAAAGTCAAAACTACCTGACTTCCATTCTCTGGAATATGTAAGTATTAAATTTTTGCAAATCTAGGATACAGAGACAAATATTGAAGAGTTGACATTGTCAGCAAATTATCAGATGTTACTTTTTCTGGCATTTAGCTCTGTCTACGTAGGGGTTTACTTATTTAAATACATAGTTTGTGTCCCAATTTAATGTCTGAATTACTCAGACATTACAGATTCTCTCTGAATCTTTTTTGTGGTAATAGCTACTACAATGTAATCAGTCTGGACTACAAACAAAAGTGCCAAGAAGGATGTATTGGATTGTTCCATGTCTACCATGAATCTTTTCCACTCAGGAAGGCACTAGGTAAATTCCTTGGGAGTGTCACTTTGGGGAGGTGGTGGCTCTGATCTACTGCTATCATCTAAATGGAGGCCAGTGAACATGTTCCTGGGCCATGTGGAGGCAACCTAGGCAGTCATAGCTTCCCTCCTGGCCAGACCAACACCCTAGAGCAGTACAAAGACCATATCTGTTGGCTCCTTCCTCAGAGCTCCCACAGGTTCCTTGGAATCTCTGTCTGACAAGCCAAAGCTCTTTCTCTTTCATCTGTGGAATTTGGGCAGAGAGAAGCCTCTCTTTTCTTTATATTTAGTCCTAGGGAGTGTAGGCATTCACTTCTTCCTGAAAGCAGTTACTGAGTAAATAAGGCCCTCCTAACTCTGAACAAAGATCTATCTTGATAAATTCCTTTCATCTAGACAGGTCTGCCTAGCTACTGTTAAATCTGTCCTTTGTCTTTTGATTCCATCATTCTTATAAAAACAACAAATCACAAAGTGCTCGTGACATCATCTTGGTACTGTCGTAAAATCTAGACAAGTGATTTGAAACTTACCAGAGCAATCCTTACTTAGCTGCCTACTATATATATATATATATATATATATATATATATATATATATACACATATATATATATATATGTGTGTGTATATATATATATATATAAATCATTTATTTAAAAAAAAATATTTGCTGTGATGTGATGGAAATAGGCTCAGGCTTGGAGTCACCAGCCTTGGGTACTACAGATGGATTTTAAGCTATATGAAGTTAAGCAAGTCAACTAGCTTCTTTGAACATCATCTAAGAGACAGGACTGTTCTGAGGACATGAGATATTTGTGGAAATATTTTGTCAACTGCTGAGAGTCGCACACACTGATGTGTTGCTGATGCTGAGGCTGCACTGGAACAGAAGGGATGTGTTACACTCAGGACTCCGCATAGCCTACTAAATCCTGGGTAATCTGCCACACTGAAGAAATACTCTCCTCCATAACCCTATTTCATCCTGTTCTTTGGCCACCCACTGACCATGCATTCCACATCAGGGCTTTTCACAGTTACTTTCTCTGCTAGCAATTCTCTACATTCCCATTAGTGCTGACCGCCATCTGTCCATCCTTCAAATTTCAACATAAATATCAGTCCTTCGATATCTTCTTGGCCACCCAGGTGAACTGAGTCTATCTAGCTAAACCCTCATAGATCCTGGGTTTTAATAGCATTTTTCGGGATTGTAATTTATCAATTCCACAATTAATAGTAAAATGTCAGTATTTACCATCATACTATAATTTCTGTAAGAGCAGGAGTGACTTCTGTTTGGTTACTGGGACCTATTTCTTAGGTGTTTGGACAGTGCCTGTGATAGGGACATTACTCAGTAAGTGTTTGCTGTATGAAGGGCCTTCCTGTTTTGCCACATTCTTATGCCCCTGGTTAGGAGAAACTTCCTACTGATTTAAATAGATATTCTTTCTCTCATTGAGTGAAGCAATTCCACCAGATATTTATTTTGGATCCTAAGTAACTCCCAAATGCTCCCACAGTGCCCTGTACTTTCCTCCATTATAGACACTACTAAACTTACTTATATGTTGTTGAAAAAAAAAATACCGATGTCCAGGCACTCCCTCAGACCAATTGAACTAGAATCTCTCAGTTGGAACTCAGTATCATCATTTCTTGAAACGTCTCCCTGATGATGCTATTATGAAGTCAGAGTTGACAAACACCAACAATTATATTATATCCTTATCAAGTATTGGCATGTCTTATCTTTGCCAGGAGGCTCAGGCCTTTGAAATAAGATTTATTCTCTGGATCTAGCATAGAACTGAATATTTTAGAGAGTACTCAAAAAACGTTTTGAATGAATGGTTAGATGAATGTGTGTCATTGGGGTAGAAGAAAGTATATATCAACACAAGACCACTCTTACATCAGATATGGGTGGTAAGGAAATGCTGTAATACAGATAATGACTTCTAAGTATTACATGAAGGCATTCTCTGTTGAATGAAAAAAAATCTACAGTAACCTACTGTTGACAAAATTCAAGATTTTTTTTTCCTCGTCTTGGATAGTACAATAGTATTTCAGTCATATATAGATATTTCCAAAAGTATTTATAAGGTAAACATATGCCAGTAGGACAATGATAGTATTTTCTTTTTGGCAATAAATGTAGAGTAGCTGAACAGGATAGTGTTTAGAGGAGAAAAAAAAAGGAATGAAGTTCAGTTTTTCAAAAACTCTATGACTAAAAATTATATTGATTTGGTCAATGAGGCTTTATCCATATTTTGCATATATCAATAGTTTCTTCTTTTTTAACCTCTGAATAGTAATTGATTTATGGATATACCATATACCACGTTTTGTTTATCTAGCCATCAGTTGGTGGACAAATGGATTATTGCCAAGTTTTGGCTGTTCTAAATAAAACTACTATGAACACTTCCATAGTGCCTTTTGTGGACATATATTTTCACTTCTTTTGAGTAAATACTTAGAAATGGGATTGCTGAGTCCTTTGGAAATTGCATAATAAAAAAAAAACCCTGCCATGTTATTTTCCAATATGGCTGAATCATTCTGCATTCCCACCAGTGGAATGTGAGTTCCAGTTTTTCTACATCCTTGTCAACACTTGGTATTCTGAGTTTTTGAAATTTTAATCATTCTGGTTGGTATGTAGTGGTATCTCAATATGGCTTAAATTTGCATTTCTTTATTGAGTAATGATATTGATTCTCTTTCATGTGCTTATTAGCTACTCCAGTATATATTCTCTCTGTTGAAATCTTTGGTCTTTAAAAAAAAAATCAGAATGTTTGGTCTTCCTACAATTCCTAGTATTACTATTATTATTATTATTATTATCATTACTATTTTTGAGTTGTAAGTATTCTTACTATATTCTCAATATAAGTGAGAATATTATCTGTCTCTATCAGATACATGCTTTCTCTCAAGTCACACTGTGATGGAAATCTTTTGCTATCAGATATTAGAATATTGACTAGTACCACCTGTTGCCTGTCTGACCCAGCTTCAGGCTCCACACCCTGGTTTGCGTTGATTCACAGCACAAGGCTATGCAAACCAGATCCACTCAGCCTTTGCAGTCCTTCATGACACTAACTCTCTGCTCTGGACATACTCTTTTCTGCTGCTCCTTACAGATGCCATGCTCCTTGTGTCAGTGTGTGTGTCTGTATGCTATTCCTCCTGTTGAAATACTCTCCCTCTTCTCTCTTGCTTTTTGGAATCTACATATACTTTTTTAAGACTTCCTTTATGTACTTTATCCTGCTACAAAGCTACAGTAGAATATATCGTGGTCATGTGCATAACAGTATGGGGGTTAGACAAACTTGCATTCAAGTAGGGATCTGGACATTGGTAACTCTCATTATGGCTGAATTACATAACCATGTTAAGTGTTAATATCCTCATTTACAAATTAGCAATAATAAGAGTATGTTGTTTTCTCTTTATAAGTGGAAATAATGAAAAGGGCTGTTGCGAGGATTAAATCAGAGAAGGCATACAGAGTACTTTGCATAGTACTTGCAATATGGTGAGCACTTAATGCTCAGTAAATGTTGTTATAATGGTAGTGATTTATAATAATAATTGAAAATTATAAGAAGAAAAATTTAAACCTTTTTGGCCCACACTGATCTCTTTTCTCTCTGGGTTTCTACTGCACTGAGAGTCATTTCCACACAGTTTGGCCTTCATTGTTGTCTTATTATTTCATATGTGTAGGTTTTGCCTCCATGATTCAATTGTAGGCTCTAGAAGGCACCTAACACAAAACAAAATGCATAGTAGGAATGCTGTATAAACTTGCTGATTGGTTGATGGATTTCACCTCCAGGCTACTGAAATAAAACTCAATAATGCCACTAAACAGAACAATTCAGATCAAGAGTAGAACCTTTCTGAATCCTCCGAAATCTAATTAAGGGGAGATTTGTGCTGTAGCACTAGACACAATGCAGAAAGAGAACAATTAATGTTCTTGTGGGAGTCAAAACAGAAGCCAATCCTTATATTAAATGTCCCAAACCTGGGCTGCATGGTATGACATGTGCTGTTCTCCCTATAAATTTGAGACTAGTACACTTGCAATATCTATTTTGCTTTAGTAAACATTCATTTGTCTTCAGACTAAAACCTCCCTTTCTGAAATCACAGATTTGTTTGCTGTCAACGCCTGTGATATGAAAACTCTTTCATCATTCTGAGGACCATAATTAAGAACATTCACCACATCCCACAACAGAGTGAAGAATGATCACAAAACATCCAGAAAACAATGAGGACTATAAGTGCAAAAAAATATTCACCTCATTTATTTGTTCTTTGAACTTATTATAAATGCTGCCACTGTTTATCTTTAAGTATATATAATTCAACATGCATAAAATTTAGCTTTAAAGGGATAAATGCGATTGCCTGGGTAGCTCAGGTCGTTAAGCAACTGACTCTTGCTTTCAGCTCAAGTCATGATCTCAGGGTCCCAAGATCAAGCTCCAGTAAGGCTCCGCCCTTAGGGGAAAATCTGCCCTCTTTTTTTTTTCCTTTGCCTCTGTTCCTCCCCCCACTTGCACTCTCTCTCAAATAAATAAATAAATCTTAAAAAAAAAAAAAAAAACAAAGGGATGAATGGGTCACCAAAAGCAGTTCTGGAAAAGTGAGTTACAGCAATGGTTGGAAAGAAGGAAGCAAATGTCCCAAAAGATTTTCTGAGTGCTTTGAAGGGTACTACTCTTTTCAAGTAACCACGTATTTAAATTCTCTGTTCCCAATCACTACTACTACCACCATCTACTCTCTCCTGATTGTTCTATCCTGTCATACTAGACCCCCTCTTGTCTTCAATATGTCTTCAACAACTCATTTATGTTTTTCCTTTTAATCTCTCCATCCTTATCCTGGCATCTCCATATTCCACACCAACCAAACACCCTACTGACATGTATCACATTCCTCAGTAGCGTTTATGAAGCAATCGTTCAGTGAGCATTTACTATGTGCCTGATGCTGTTCCAGACACTTACACACATCACTGCGTTTCATCTCCTAATACAACTATCAAGTAGTCTTCTCACTTTCTCCATATAGGGTGCTTGCTGTTGTTGGGCTTTTATTGATTTCCTGGTACCCTCCATATCCCTGGCCACATAAAACTTGAAAGTAGTAGGGTTTTAAGAAAAACATCTTTGAATTGACAGAAGAAACAACTTGGAGTTCTGTACCACTTTTAATTTAAGGTATAATTTGTCAGTTCTAAAAGTATAGCAGAGATATGAAGCATATTATTTATTCAATTCATAAATAATGTTTCATGCTTTATATAACTTTTTAAAAGCTCCTTGCAGTAACTCTGTGTTCCACAGATGGAAGAGCCCCTGGGAACTAGGCAATATAATACGTTTTATCTTATTAATTATTCCATGTTATCTATTTTATGTGTTTATGCCCTACTCTCTAACCTAATTACTTACCTAATTAGTAAGCTTCTTGCTTTAAAAAAATGGTTAAGAAAATAGGGCTTGGAATAAAAATGCTGAATATTGGATTCAATACATACTATCTGTGTGACCTTGGTATAGTTACTTATTACTCTGTGCCTCCATTTCTTTTTTTAAAAAAATCAACATAATGGTGATGAGTATTTACTCTGTAAGATTGTTGTAAAGCTTAAATGAGCTAATGCATGTAAAGTGCCCAGCATATTACCAAGAACATGGTAATCATTCCCTGCTAAAATTACTGCTATTATTATTATTATCATTGCTGAGTCTATAGTGGTTTCTCAATAAATACACTCAGTTGGAATTCAAAATTGTTCATCTTCCTCAAACTGAGGACACCTTATGGTAGTCATAATGACCCTTGGGTAGATACAATATTTTTTATCCAACTGGTATACTTTTGAGAGTTAAAAGGGATCCATTAATATTTATGCTGGGACAGGAGGCATAAACTGAATTGTACTCTGGAAACTAGAGGTATGGTCATGGGAAATAATATCCTTAGGGAATGGTTTTCCAAAGCTCTATTCAATAGGTCCATGTCCTCCTTTTCCAAATTGGTTTTAAAGAACTAACTACTTAGCAACTGATCAGAACTTAACATTGTCTATAGTTTTATTATCCAGTATGAATTATAATGCCAAATTATTAACTTTAATATCAGTAGCTGTCAACTGTTTTTTATTCCTTGGTGTTTTTGTCATGGGTAGTCGTTCATACATGTTTATTTATAAGTGAAAACCTTACCCAAAATATCTAGAGAGTCAAAAAGTGAATTTGCTAACTAGTACTGGGAAGTCCAAATTTCTGTCATTATTCATACATGATCATGGTATCTATTGCCTAGAAATAAATAAATAAATAAAAATATATATAAATCTTATCTTTATAGTCCTACTATATATATATTTTGGTCTTTCTGGCCTTTTGTAGATTAAATGTCTCCTTGATGGTAAATGCCAGATCCTGAAAAGGCATTGACATGTGATTTCCAGTTAGAGTAAAAGCAGGCTGGGTTGATACCAGAGTTTTGTTGGTTCTATGCCTTTATTCTAATCTAACCGCCTTTCCTCTCATCCTCATCCAGTTACTTTTGGGAGAAAACACACTGAGGATTTACTAAATATTTGTTAATAGATACCACCATAATGGCATAGGAAAAAATTTAGATTATGAGCAATAAAAAATATAATCCAATTTACACTGCCTTGTTTTCATAGAATCATTTTCATTCCTGTCACAATGAATGAATAGAGCAATGAATTCTCTGAGTCTCCACACACAATTTTCCTAAAGGGATATTCATTTACAATGCCAAAAGCAAAAGGAAAACAAGCAATTTTTTTTTCTTACAATAACCCACTTCAGAGAGTGCCAAAAGGCCATTTCATTTTAATTAGTAATTTGTTATTTTTGAAAGATGCCCCTCCTCTCCCAACATCTGCATTCTGTCCTGACTCCAAAGCTCACCACCATCAAAACAACAAAAAAGAGAGCCAGTGAGTAACAGCCATTGTCTCAAACCCTGATTCTTATCCTCATTTTTTTTGCTAAAGTATGGTGGAAAGGTAATATTCCTTCCCATAACAAGCACTCCCTTGTGACTAGTTAAAGCTTACTTTGGGTCAGAAGAGCATTTTGCAAGACCATTATAGGGAAATCAAAGATGGATGACTTGCACTTTCTTATGGTGCTCCATCAACAGCCTCTCATCAGGGGTCCACCGTGGCCGAATGCAGAGCATCCAAGGATAATGGTCGGTTTTAAGGCCACTCTGCACAAAACCATCTTTACCATTAGAGAAACAGCTCATAACTCACTGTACTCATGGTAGAATCTTAGCACTTGAATGCTTCAATGCTGTCATGATTTGTAAAGAATAGAACATCCAGGCAGGTGATGGTAAGACCAATTGACAAATTCAGGAGAAGTAAACACAAATAAACAACCCAAATCGTCACCTGCATCCCCTGACTTTCGGTTTTGAGCATTATAAGTACTTCATGCATTCTGTACTTCATGCACAATTTATGATAAGAGTGGAAACCCTCATTCTTTACCATTGCATATCAACCCTTCATATAGATTATGGTATACAGTAAGGTCTAGATTGGTGCATAAAGACAAGAACTGAGATCTCACAGCCCCAGCACAGCTCCAGAAGAAAATTCCATTCACATTTCCATCCTGCTCCTAACCATTTCCAGTTTATCTTCATGGCTGGAGCTAAAATGTTGCCTCTTCTGGGAGGTTTTCCCTAACCATTCCCACCCCCCAGAAGAATAGAAACTCCTGTTGTATATTTCAAAATACCTTGTTTGTAATTACCTATGGAAAATACCTTGTTTGTAATTACCTATGGAACCAGCTCAAGCATCTAAGATGTATTTAATTTAGTTCAGGGACCCCAAACTACAGCTATGGTTCTTCCTTACTCATACCCACTTGGTTTTCAGCTCTCCTTTGGACTCATGGGTGTCCCACTGTATAATGTGTTTTTGGGACATCAGGTTCTCTAACAAGATTAAGTATGTACTAAAGGCACAGGCAAAGGAAGGGCACACAGGGGCAAGAGTAGAAAGAGAAAGAGACATTCAGCTTCAATTCAATTATCTAGAAATCTGCCATCAAACCATCTGATATTCTAATATCTGCATATATATTAAGTTTCAATCAATAAAAATATTTTGATCAGAATTATTAAAAAATGGATGCACCCAAATCTTGTTATTATTTCTGGGTGCCACTGGCCAGGCTGTGGTGAGGTTCTCGTGCAGCTTGCTGAGGAGGGGAACTAACTGGCACAGGTCTAGGTGTAGATAATGGACCATCTCTCCTGAGTAAATATGGGCAAGGACTCAGCTACCACAGGGCTCCTGAACTCTTGAGCATGCTTTTCATGGGGATTTTCCCCCTAAGTCCATTCACTCAGTTCTTGTAGAATGTTCTTGACCAACATCTCAGGAATCATCCTCAGGCCTTTATTGAGTACCCTTCCCTCTGTGAGCCCTTTTCCCTTTTCTCTTTCACTCCTGTCACATGTCCTTGTCCTCCTTACACTCAAAACCACCCCTCTCTACATTCCCTTGCTCATTTTCAACAGATCAACAAACACAATGACTTACATATCTAAGGAATCTTTTGGAAGAGGTTATTTGGCAGTATTCTTCTCAGGTAAATTTCTGCTGCTGACAAATAGGAATAAGAAGTGGAGAAAGCTTCTTGACCTTTCTGTAAATATTCTTTTCCTGGTGCTGTTTACCACTTTGCACTCTGGTAAGTATACTTCACTAGTGAGTTAAGTGAACAATTAGGCTTTATCATAACATGTGCAAAATTCATTAATTTGAAATTGGTTTAAGAAAAATTACTTGAGTGCCTTCTTGCCCTCACCAAACTTAGAATCTAAGACAAACAATGAACAAGTGAAAAAAACCTAATATATAATTGCAAATTGTGATTAAGTGCTTTTGTAGCAGGTATGAATTATAGTCAAGTAAGCCTAAACTGTCAGATTAATTTGTTTTCTTCAAACAAAATTAAACCTACCTCTGAATCCCCAACACATCAGGCTAGTGGGAAATTCAATCTTAGTCATTTTGGGGGCCACTTCCTCCTCCTTCAGTCTTCAGGTCAGCATGGCTGGGATTGGATTGCTGAAGTCACTGAGCCTACGTGGTCCTGAAAGGGCAGGCAGCCTGTTGCCCCCGGGCTACATTTGAACTCAACTCTTAGCTGAGATGAGTCTAGTTCCAAGGGAACAACATTCCTAGAGACACAACAGGATCCTGCTCAGTAGAACTCTGAACCTTCTGTGAAATTCTGCCAGGAAATTGGAAGGGAACCACTGCCTCTGGATTTACACTCCTCTGTCCCTTTCCCTGGGTTTGGAAATGTTTTCTTCTACCCTCTAACCCCCAACCTCACAGGCATTAGCCTTTCTTCTCTCCCTTTTGGAGTACCCAGTATAATCTCCTCTTTAAAATTAGGCCTTCCAAAACCTAGGAGAGAAAAATAAAGAATACAAACACACTAGCTCTTGGTATTTTGATTCTTCTATACCAACAAAAAGAAAACACAAATTAATATCTTGATGGAGTCCCCTAATACAATATGCAAGAAGCACACAGGGCAGCACTGAAAGGTGTAACAAGGTAGAGTTGATAATTTAAGAAGTCAAACAAGGCTACTGGGGGCTGCGAGAGGTGAAGAAGCCAGCTATGGGGGGAGCAGGGCTGAAGAGCACTCCGGGCAGGGATGCTACCAGGTAAAAGGCCTGATGGGGGGACGGCAGACCAGAGCTCTGAGGACTCCCAGTCTGGAAGACCAGCTTGAAAGAAGCTTATTAGCTGATGCAGAATGTTATAAAATCAAGTTGGAAAGATAATAGGGAATCTTTCCAAATACCAATCACTTATTGTACCCTTACGCGTATTATCCCATACAACTCACAACTGGCCTTTATTAAGAACCTCTGTGTGACTAGCACAAAGACATAATTCCTGCTCTCAAAATGTTCATGTTCTGAGGAAGAGACACAGGAAATAAATTGTAGCAACACTGTGTTGAAGGTGAATGACATAAGGGCAAGAAGAACTGAAACATAGAAGAAAAACACCTAATACAGACTAGGGAGACTGGAGGTAGTGCATCTGGGATGAGTCTCAAGGAATGTATTGGGCAAAGAGGCCACGGCACCCCATTCAATGTGGTTCATATGTATGGAGGATCAAGGGATGAGAGTTCCTTGTTCACTTAGGGAATGATGGATATTTCTTTCTTCCCCCCCCCCCTTAAGATTTTATTTATTTATTTATTTGAGAAAGAGAGAGAGAGCACGAGCAGGGGCGGGAGCAGAGGGCAAGGCAGAGGGAGAAGGAGCCTCTGCACTGAGCACAGAGCCCACTTCCATTCGGGCTCCATCCCGGGACCCTGAAATCATGACCTGAACCCAAGTCAGACGCTTAACCGACTGAGCCCTCAGGCTCCCCAGGAATGCTGGATATTTCTTACAAATTTCAGTAGTACTCTTCCTTAGAATTTGGTTAATTCATGATTTGCTACAACATGGACTCCGAAGTCAGTCTGCCTTGATTTTAGTCCTGGTGCTTCCATTTCTTAGTTGGGTGAGGATGATGGTTTCCTTAAACTTCTATGTCTCAGTTTCTTCAGTTGTAAAATGGAGATAATAATAGTGCCAATCTCCTAAATTCATTGTTATGAGGATGAAATAAATGAGTAAATCAAAATAAAAACCTGGCATGCAAATGTATCATACTATATATCTTTTATGCTTAAAAAGTCACAAGTAGATCCTAAAACATTTTTCAGTCTTCTTTATTTCCTCTTAAACTGTCATACTCCATTCTCAAATTGTATCATACTGCCACAGTTGTCAAGTCACTCTCAGGGGAAAATAAAATAGAATATTTTAGATTTCCCCTTTCTTTTAGGAAAGCAAAAAGATACTCCAGTGTATCCATTTTTACATCATTGAACAATCAAGATTTAGAAGTCTATCCTAAACTTATTGTCCTACTCCAGCATGAAACCAATGGTTTCGGAGATAATGTATATTTAGCACCTTTAACTACTAAGTTCCAGTTAATAAATGTTATTGCCTTTCAGCTACTACCATATCACAAACCACCCAGAAATATATGAACTTAAAACAAGAGATACATGTATATAGGTCAGCTAAGGACTGGCTGGCTTAGACTAGACTTCACTGCTGTTTGAGTTCTTGTCTTCTCTATATATGCCATCCTAGGGCCCAGGTTGAGGGGACAGCAGCTTCCTAAGGGAAGTACAGCAATAGCAGAAGT
Source organism: Enhydra lutris kenyoni (assembly GCF_002288905.1). Taxonomy (NCBI): domain Eukaryota; kingdom Metazoa; phylum Chordata; class Mammalia; order Carnivora; family Mustelidae; genus Enhydra; species Enhydra lutris. The sequence continues at coordinate 18,088,374 of NW_019154111.1, read as the reverse complement.
GCGAGAGATCAAGGCCAATGATGCAATCCAGTCTGCTCATATCCCTCTGGGAGAAGCAAGCCGCACACTGAGCCCAAGGTGGAAGTAGCAAGCAAAGCACACTCTGATTCCCAAAGGGCTGGGAATTACAACCTGCCCACCTTGAGTCTCAAGCAAGTCACATGCCATGCCCAGCATGTAAATATTTTGAAGAGTAATTTAATCTACCACAATTACTGTGGTTGATAATAACCTGACATGTTACCTTCTCAGGAATATTTACATTTTCATAAGACTGTATTTCCACAGAGAAATGAATGAATGGACTCTATAGCAAATAATTGCTACAGAAGGAAAAGTTTCTTCTTATTCAATAATTGATGGGCCACACCCTCAATCTATTTGTTTTATACATTTGGAGATGAGTACATTATTGGATGTCTATCAGAAGGCCACACATTCATCATCCTTATAAAACCATTACTATGGAAATACTGAGATTGAAAAATCATTTCACTGATGGATCCTAACATAGGACTTGCCATTTCTCAGAAGTGATTTATTGTGTCAAGGCCAAGAGGAATAGAGGACTGAGGTAACAGAATTAATTTGATTGTTCTTAGGAATAAGTAGAGAGCTGAGTGATTTGGAAGCCTGTGCATGATCTTTCCTCTCTGTAACTTCAAGCCAACCCTTCAGATTCACTGTACAGAACAGAGAATAAAAGAATGGAGAGTTGTACACATAAGTAATAACCAGTAAGGGCTGGGACACACTCCCACTCTCCATGGAGGTAAGGATACTAACATACATTACACTGTATTTCCTGAAGTCATTCCAGCCGAATTGCCTTGTATTGGTGCCCCAATGGCTCAGGAAGAAAGGCATCACTCATGCCACAATCCAGTATGTGAGTAGCTTTCTGTGGCTCTCTTCACAGAAGCACCAGAGCCTCCGAATCACAGAGAGAGCTGACAGGTTGTCTGGAGACTGAACAGTTATTCCTCCCACACTGTGCTTGTCTTTATAAAAAAAGCATACAGGACCTAAAGTGAGCAAAATTGCCAAAGATGTATCTGAGTTTTCATTCACAGGCCTTTGAGGGACTATTTATCACAGGGATGGAAATTAACTTGATTTTATATGGTACTAAGCTGGAATCACTTTATGTTTCATCTCAGTAAAGATGCTGTTAATTTTCATTTATTCCTCAACCACGAGAATGAGGAGAAAAATCAGCACTGTGCTGTTTAGATTCTAATTATGTTCAAGGAAATAACTTGCCTGCTTAAAAATCTCCCTGACTGTATAGCCCCCTCACACCCTTTTCCCCCGACCAGTTCTAGTCCAGAAATGTTTTAGAAACACAAAACAATTCTTTTATATTGAGAAGACAAAGCCAAAGCCAAAAAGGGCAACTTTGTGATATCCGAGGTTTAATAACTATTTTGCAAGAGGACTAATTGATACTTTCTGTTTTGGTCCATTGCTATATTTTGCTCTCTTTATCCTTTCTGGTCAGAAAATACACACTGGAGTTGTTATGTTATCCTGAAAACTGCATTTAATAAAGTCAAGGTGATTTTATGACCATGCTCAATTTGTGTGTGTGTGTGTGTTTAGTACAGTTATGTGAGGCAGCGGTGGATAGGTGGGGAGTCCACCCAGAAATGAAGCCAGAAATTACCTATCACCAAATGAAGAGGAAGCTGATGTGCCATCTCAAAGAGTTTGAATTCTCTACTCAGGACACTGAAGCCATTGTGAGAGAAATCTGGGAAGTCCATGGCATAAGAGAACGGATATGTAATAGGAAGGCACTATGAATTGAACTAAGATGTTTGTTCTGCCCTTGAATCAATGTTGTATGGGGATAAAGGGTCTTAAAAGAATTTTGGGGAGAGAGGCTCCTCTAGGAGGAGGCAGCTGGGAATAACAACGTAGGGCTCAAGACCATACGTTTGCCCTCTGTTAGACTGTTAGACTTCCTACCTGCTTTAAGTCCTAGGATCACCAATTCTCCCTCTTATGAAGTAAATGCAACATCTGCTTCTCATGCTTGTCAGGAGTGTTCAATGAGACAATACACTAATGGACAGGAGGTTATATAATCTCTGACAAGCTGATCCAGCTCCACTTTCAAATTACTATATCCAGAATCTCAACACTTTCACCATTTCCACACCCTTCATGCTGGTCCATGCCACCGTCAACCCTGACTGCATTATTGCAAATATTTCCTGATAGGGCTCCCTGCTTCCACACTCACCCCTCCACCCAAGTTTCCTTCAGTCTATTCTCTACAGAGCAGCTGGAGAGATCCCCATAATGCGTCAGTTGGATCATGTTACTCCTCTACCTAAAAGCCTTCCATTTACACTCAGAGTAAAAGCCAAAGTCTTTTTTCTCTTTTTTAAGATTCTTTCTTTATTTGACAGAGAGAGAGAGAGAGAGAGAGAGAGAGAGAGATCAAGAGCACGAGCAAGGGGAGGGCAGAGAGGAAGAAGCAGGGCTTCTTGCAAGGTAGGAAGTCCAATGTGGGGCTCTATCCCAGGATCCCAGGATCACAACCTGAACTGAAGGAAGATGCTTAACTGACTGAGCCACCCAGGTGCCCAAAGCTCAAGTCTTTAAATTGGTCTAAAGACTCAGTGTGTTTTGTCTGCCTCCCACTCATTGCATTGCTGACCTCATCTCTTCCACAGGTCTTCTTGCTGCTCGTAAAACAATACGACTATGTTCCTGCCTCTGGGACTTTGCACTGGCTGTTCTCTCTGCCTGGAATCCTCTTCCCTCAGATGCCTTCTTTGTCTCTCCTTCTTTACCTCCTCACTGGACACCTTACCAGTGAGTCTTTCTCAGATTTCTCTCTATAAAGTCCAGGATTTTGTTTGTTTGTCTTTTACATCGTAAATCAACACAATTTATTCTTAAAGGTCCATTATAATCCTAAGTTAAAGTTCCTTTCTTTCATTCTGTCTTATCAGATCTTCCTAACGGGAGAAGTAACTTTGTGTTAGGAAGCACTGGAGTGCACCATTCAATTTACATCTCTAAGTTTCTTTCTAGCTCAATTCTTTTGATACCCCCTTAGTCTTTAGTGTCTCTTCCATATTACATTGGTACAATGTTATAGTCTCAGAATTTCCTCATGCCAAGGAATGTCATTTCTGCTGTGTGCCCCACCTGACAACCCCAGCCTATGCTGGACCCTTCCCTGTCGACGGTATTGACAAATGCAGTTATCTGCAGGCTGATCTACTCCTCTTATGGAACTAATAAGCGTCAGTCAGGCCGGAGAGCAGCAGTCTTCATCAAGTAACACCAGCACCACCAATAATAATAATAAAATAATAAGTTCCACACACCTCATGCTCTCCATCCTGTTTTCTTTTGCTCTGTTACACTGTCACCATCTGATACACTATATATTTCCTCATTTATTGACTGCCCATTCCCCTCCCCTAGGATTTAAACCAGGAAAAGAACTCTGTTTCTTTTCACTGCAGTATGCCCAGTGGCAAGAACAGTGGGCTTAGTAGGCCCTCAACAGCCATTTATGACAATATTTTAAAATAAATGAATAAATATTAGTTATGAATGGAAATTTTCAGGAAGCCAACACAAGATATTCATAAAAAAGATCTATAAATCTTTATAGGTAGTCCTCCTACTCCTTTAAAAGTACCTGCCCTCTCCTATTTCATTCTTTCTTTGGAATTGCGCTGGAGATCACCCTTGAAGGGAAAATCAAAGCACCAACACACACATTCACATACACAAACACTCTCAGAAGACACAGACCGGGATCATCACTTTGATCTACCAGTCATAGGTTGCTGAAAATAGAATAGGTACTGTGCCGAGCATTTTATATGGTTACTCTCATAGCATCTCTAGTAAGAGGAGTGACATACTTTCCCAAGGTTCCAGAGAAAATGGATGAATTGAACTAAGGCTCCAGAGAGAATGGATGTGATTGGACAATCTGAACCCACAAGCCACGCTGGGAAGCGCCATACCGCCTACCTTACCATCTACCTCCTGTTTGAGATCTCTTCTTAGACGCAGAGCAAAAGGCCATTGTGCTTGTTTTTATGCTGATATAATCTAGGTCTCTGTATTGATTTATGTGGAATTAAAGAATCATTAGCAACTAGGGCTTCTGCATATGTCACTTGATCTTCTGGATGTGTGTGAAGCCAGAGGGTTTAACTGCACAGGCTAATTTTAATCGGGAAGCAGAAAATCAGTAATTTGGGAATTCAGTGAAACTGTGTTCAAGAAATGATTTTAACTAATTAATTCTCATATCAGGATTTTGTTTGTCAGCTATCCTGTAATGGGCACAAAGATAAGGACTTCCCGTGAAGTGAAGAGAAGACAGACAGAGCAACTGAGTTAGGAAAGAAGGAAAGCTCCTAACCCAGAAATTCAAGAGACAGTGTGCGCAGAACTGGAGAACGGCAGAGACACCCAGGGCAGGAGAGGCAAATGTGGTACTAGAGCAGGAGAGGGGAATGGGAACGAATGAAAAGTCTGGAAGTTTTCAGGAGTTGTAACCAGTGAAATCTTCTGACTTCACAGTTGGGGTGAAGATCAGGGAAGGAGTGAGAAATATCTCAGAGGCCCAAGAGGTTCCTACTATAGTCGAGCAGAAGCAGATCGTATTTAGTGAGTTCCATTTCACTAATGTCAACTAGTTACCTAAGGGTTAATCATCTCATCATGCTCAACTATCATCCTGCAGGTTTGAGATTTATTTACATTAATATTATTAAAGTATCTCTCAAATATTAGCTGAAATCTTGATACCCTTTGTCTATTCATCTCTGTTATGTATCTCTTGTACTTGGAACAAAGCTGCTTTATAACAATAGAATATCATTTAGTATAAAGTAATATGGTGTGTTATGTAATAATATAATACAATATTATAATATAATACAATTCTTGGCATTATTAATAATAGCTAACTACTGCTGAGCATTTATGTGCCAGACATGTTGTCTACTTCTAGCCTCACAACAACATACAAGTTGGGTAGCACTGAAATAAAGTTTTGAACAGTTAAATGATTGCCCAGTTCACATACAAGTGGCTGAGCCAAGATTCAACTCATGTTATTTGATTCCAGAGTCCAAGTCCCTAATAATTAAGCTATCTTGCTTTTCTTTTTGCTTTCTTTACTCAGTTTCCCCAAATCATTTGTTAAATGATTAGAGACATTCAACACCTGTAACTATTTTTCATGTAATTTCTACTAACTATACTTGCTTTAATATGTGTGCATATAAAATACCATTTTTAAATACATGAAAAACAAATTTTTTCTTTTAATTCAGTCAAAGGAATTAGAATCGTATAGGTCAGATTGGTATAATAAGAATATTTCTTCTTCTCCTCCCTCTCTAAATTATGTTTACTTTTTTCTTATTTCTTGTGATTGAAATTTTCACACTTAAATATTTGTCTTGACACATATAATTAAATTTAGAACAACTCAAGCTTAAATGGCTAAATCTTGGCAGTACTAAATTTAATGCATGAATTACAGGGATGGTCTAAGATGGCATATAATTTTTGAATATCACTGCTGGAACTTCACTCTGTTGCCTGATCCCACCATGCTAATTCAATAGATTTAGAAAGAAAAAGCTCTTTGATTTGGAAGGAGACAGCAGAAAATTGTTGAGCATGATTCTGGCATTTTGTCACTCAAGTGAATATGATAATGATGGTATCATTTGGCAAAATAATAATGTGACAGTTTCCTATGATGAAGGAACACTTCTGCCACAGAGAATTTAAATGTCGAGCACCTGGATTCCCAGATGTTTACCAGTTTCAGCCACACAAAACCCTCTGCTAACCTGTAACTCTCTGACTGATAACTTTAAAAGATGTTGGGTAGTTATAGAAAAGAGGCCAAAACACATAAGCACTACTAGTAGTGGAGGAAGTAATATTCCTTCACCCATTTGTTAAAATCAACTGTATTTGCTCAATGAGCCTACCCGAATGTGGTCAGACAGACTGAGAAAATGGAATTCAGTTGTGACCTTCACCTTCGAATAGTTTTCAAGTATTCCTTTATAAAGGATGCTTTCCTCTCCTGTGCATATCTATTTCCTCAAATGTAGAGTCGTGTGTATGTGTGTGTGTATTGGAGTGGAGCTATCTTTCTAATGGGAGTGGATTTTTCTCCCCAATTAGAAACAATCCTAGCCTCCTCCTTTGTCCCATGATTACTGATTTATAGAAGCACTGGGTTTTGTGTGGAAGCCAAGTTCCTGAGTGCCCAGTGTTTGTTCACCCATTTTTAGGTGTCTTGACACTTGATGGAGCAGGTAAATAATTACTAAGCTTCCTCTTTCATTGTACTTCTAAGGTCTTGCCTTCTTTGTAGTTAAGAAACCCAATGTAATAACTGAGCAGATTTGACCTATGAAGAAAGTAGCTTTGTTCAGGGGGTGGTGAATTGTTTTCAGCCAGTTTTTCAAAGCTATCACATGGTACACACCTTCTTTCTAACAGTAAGCAGCAAAGAGTACCAACTTCCTTGTACCTTGATGGAATGAACTTCTCATCTAGACAGTTCTGAATTCCACTTCTCTAAGATTCATGTGAGTTTGGAGAACACACTTAAGTAATCCTGATATATCTGAAAGTAAGATATCATTGATCATGCAGCCCTGGTTCCATCTTTGCTGCGTTTCGGGAGCATCTGGAAAAACTCAAAAACAGTCATGCCCCAGTCCCTCATTTAGAGATTCTGCTTGTTTAGTCTGGAATATGGCCCAAGACTCAGCATTTTTCAAAGCCACCCAGGTGATTCTAATGTGCAGCCAAGGTTGAACTCTTCCAGTCAAGAGGCTTAGAGGCCATTCAGTTAACAAGCACTCACTGAGTCACCTTCTGGCAGCTGGTTATTTTCCACATGGGTTCAGGCTTACTTCACTGACTTAATTACTTATTTAAAATTCTTAGAACACAGCAAAGCACTCTTTGTGACTGTCAATTTGTTGAAGAGTACTGTTGTAGGAGAAAACATCTGATTTTTGTTTACATTAAAAAAATCAATCTAAGCTTATTTGAAAGAGATTTAGAAAGGACATTCAAGTTTTCTTTCTTGTGACTACTCTCTATTGTTATCATTTTTAGAGGTTTTTAAAAAGCAACAATTCAAAAAAATAAAAAGCAACAACTCTTTTCTTTTTGGCGATCAGTTAGAATACTTTTAATGTAGAAAAATGATAAATTCTATCAATTGTTTCAGATAGTGTTCTTATTACTTCTACTCAATTACTCAAGAAATTCCTGCTAGATGTGCATGGTTTGTGTCTTTAAGAAAAAAACTGGCTATGCCTGAGGTATACCTGTAAAAAATGAAAAATACATCTGAATGATAAATGTTAGTATTTGCTAGGAAATGTTACTTTTATTAGGAAAACTTGGTATGTGGTATTCATAGCCAGGTGTCTACCTCAAAGAATCTGGTATCGTTATCTCAGTATCTGGATCCTTTCCTGATTCAAACACTTAAAGACTTTCGAATAAACTGAAGTTCAGCATGTGAAGCATATTTTGCTTAACTGAATGATATATCAGTTTTCAAGATCTTCTTAAGCTTGAGATAGCATCATTTAAGTCTCAGAGCTCAAGATAAGTTCAATCAAAAACTGGACTTTCTGTAAGTCAAGATTCATGTAAACATTCCTGTCAGATTTCCAAGTTTTTCTGGAAGGGCTCATGGGTTATGGGTATATATGGCAGAGCTGAAAGCAAGCAGGATTCTACCTGACCTGCCTGAGTGGGGACTCAAGAGTCTGAGCTCCAGCACTGGGAACAGCAGGAGAAAGGACATTCTGAGGGACAGGCGGCAAAGGGACGGGCTTCCCCAGCTTTGCTGAGAGGCCCAATTTTAAGCTTCCCACACTGAGGGCAAACAGTCAGTCTTGATTTAAATGTGGTCAAGATTTTCATACTACATGTATACCTCTGCCATGATACTTAGGGCCTTTGCCTTGTGTTAAATGTGATTTATGTCATTACACTTAATTACACTGAATATTTTGCCCAGCATATCATAACCCTCTTCTTTAAGATCTGGATAAAATGCTCCGCCTCCAAAGTCTATCTTGACTCCAGTTGTTTCTCTAGTTCACTGCTGCCACCTTAGCTGAAGCCACCACTCTCTTGTTTGGCCTGCCTCACACTAACGTTCTCCTCTCATCCTCGCCTCATTACTGCCCTCCTGCACTCAATCTTTTCTTTACACAGTAGTCAAGTGATCTTTTGCTCAGATCATGTTTCTTTTCTCCCTAATTCTCTCCTCTTGGAATAAAACCCATCATTATCACAGGCCTGCCTTCCTCTCCAGCCTGACCTGCGTTCTCTCTCAAACCTCTCAACCATGCAGGTTTTCAGGGTCTTGAACTTGCAAGCATCTCAGAGTCTCCAGCCCTGACCTCCAGGCTATTGATTTTAAAAATACCGTGTTCTCACTGGTAGGTCAGACAGAGAGATAAACCCACAGAAATTATGCATTTAGTAGTCTCCAACTTATCTCACAGCATCCTAGTGAATATTAAATATATACTGAAATACTGACAGATGATGCATTCATACAGTGCTCAACTCTCTGAAAAACCAAGTGTATTAGAAAAAAATTACATATATGTGTGTGTTTATCACTCAGAATATATTATTTGAATTCGATTAAATATAATTTTAAGTTACTTTTTTTTTAATTTATTTTCAGCATAACAGTATTCATTGTTTTTGCACCACACCCAGTGCTCCATGCAATCCGTGCCCTCTCCAATACCCACCACCTGGTTCTCCCAACCTCCCACCCCCCGCCCCTTCAAAACCCTCAGATTGTTTTTCAGAGTCCATAGTCTCTCATGGTTCACCTCCCCTTCCAATTTCTCTCAACTCCCTTCTCCTCTCTAACTCCCCTTGTCCTCCATGCTATTTGTTATGCTCCACAAATAAGTGAAACCATATGATAATTGACTCTCTCTGCTTGACTTATTTCACTCAGCATAATCTCTTCCAGTCCCATCCATGTTGCTACAAAAGTTGGGTATTCATCCTTTCTGATGGAGGCATAATACTCCATAGTGTATATGGACCACATCTTCCTTATACATTCGTCCGTTGAAGGGCATCTTGGTTCTTTCCACAGTTTAAGTTACTTTTTAAGAAGTTTGGTTATAAGCAGATTATAAGCATTATTGGGGGTGGCTGGTAGAAACTTGTAAACAACCAGCAGCAAGAAAGAAATGACAAGGAAGGAAGGAAGGGAAGGAGGGAGGAAGGAGAGAAGGAAGGAAGGAAGGAAAGAAGGAAGGAAGGGAGGAGGGAGGGAGGACAGAAGGAAGGAAGGGAGGAAGAGAAGAAAGAAGGAAGGAAGGAGAGAAAGACAAAACTGTGCTTGACTTATTTAGTATAATGGCCAATAGCCTTTCCTACACCGGTAGCCCGAGGAATTCATCTCTACTATTGCACCCTCAAATTTTTATGTGCATAACTACACTCCACAATTACTAGGAAAGCTAAATTGTGATCAGTGTATCCTGTTTAATGTAGTAGAGAAATGTAAAATATATTTAACAGATATTTCCATCTAAAGGATTAAAACCGTCAGCCAAACTATTACACTTTAGTTACCTAGACCGTTCACTTGTGTGGAAATATCTGTCAGTTTTTTACGGCTGTGGTAACAAGTGACCTCAAGCTTAAAATGGTGCAAATTTATTGTCTTACTGTTTTATAGGTCAGCGGTCTAACACAAGTTTAATTGGGCTAAAATCAGCATGTCAGTAGGACTATGTTCCCCTCTGGAAGTGCTAGAGAATCTGTTCCCTTGCCTTTTCTGGGTTCTAGAAGCCACCTACATTCCCTGGCTCTTGAGTCCATTCCTTCATCCTCAATGCCAGCAACAGCAGGTCTGGTCCTTCTCATACAGCACCACTCTGACCTCTTATGCCCATTCTTCTACTTCTAAACTCCCTGTGTTTATAAGGGGCCCACCCAAATAATTCAGGATAAACTCCCAATTTTAAGGGACTGGTAGCTGATTTAGCAACCTTAATTCCATTTGCAATCTTAGTTCCCTTTTGCTATGTAACCTTAACAAATTCACAACCTCCAGGGATTAGGATGATGATGTCTTTGGGGCAGTACGTCTTGGTTACGGTAGGTCTGCAGACCACGGGTGTTATCCTAAATTACATTTGTTGAAACAACATGGGAGAAAAAAACACATTTCAGGCCTCATCAGCAAAATAACAAGATAGTCTTCAAAATGATAATATTCACCCCATAGGGTTATTGTGAAAATTAAACGAGGGAATACTCATGAAAAAATTTTTGCAAACTACAATAACCCTTAAAGTTAAGTGCATGCCACGAGTCTACCCAGGGCAAAGAAAGCTGTGGAATCTACACCAGTCAACATTTTAGACTTGCCCCAGTGCCTGCTCTTGTGGTGGGGGGTTCCAGGGTCCTACAACTCTCTAACTATTCTTTTAGTGCCATTCAGATGGCCCCCCTCCTGGTTACACTCCCTTGGGAGGAAGAGCCAGCTGCTGAGAGCAGGGTGAGGTCACAGAGGGATTTCCTACATGAAGGCTTTCCAATTGAGTGGGTCCACAACCAAAGCCCTCCTAGTTCTCTGCCTGCCCAGTAACAAGGTATCCAACATGATAGGCAATAGCCACACCTTAGCCAAGTTATCACCTGCCTGAAATGAGACGGCCCATAGCCTGTCCTGAAGGCACAGGTTTCTACCCAGTTCACAGGGGCATGTATGTGACAAAGGTGCCAAACTAGAGATCTCTTCAATCCCAGTGTGCTCTCCATATATGATCAGTTTCTATGTGAACTCTGACACAAAGGAAAAAGACCCCACAAAAGCTGGCTAATACTGCAAAGTCAGATGGGGAGGCTGGTGCCCTCCCTCACCCCCATTCATCACCCTTAGTGACTGTCAGAGCGCCATGCAGCTCTCCAGGAGTTTCGGATGGAAACTTGACTCCTACTTTTTTTTTTTTTTCCTTCCAATTCTATTGTACGTACTGCAGGGAAACATAAAAGATATCTCACACATGAGCTCTCTTTGATAACGATTCAGTGGATTTACATCACCCCCAAAGAAGCCTTCCAGCCACGGTCTTTGGGCCCTGAAGTGAGTAGTGAGGCCGGTGTTTCAGCCACACCAGCAAACCAGAGATGAACTATCTTTGAATGAGCCCTGCCACGTCTGTGAGCTTTTCTCCACTTCCAGGCTGCCCTGGACTTTAGTTCCAGTTCCATCCGGTTTTAGACCTTCACTGACATAAAGAACAGAACATAGAGAACAGAAGTTACAAGTTATGTATACAACAATCCATTAGGCTAGTTTCCGTGACTGTTCCTGAGGAGGAGTTATTTTGAAAAATCCAGCCTTTCAGGGTCAGAGTCCACAGTCACCGTATAAGGACAACTTCAAAGGACAGTCAAGTGCACGTGGAGGATGTATAATTTCTATATAACTTTCTGCCTCCAGACTCCTGCAGAGTAGTTTCCTGGTAAGGAATGCAGGATCAGCCTTCACCTAGTGATTTGCCTTAAGATGTAAAATAGCTAATACTTGCACTCGGACAGCTGCCTTCTGTACAAAAGCAGCAAATTACAAACCGCCCATAAGGATTACTCGGGGGCAGATGTACGTATGTATTTATGTTCATACATATGTATTTTACACCTAGGGAATATTGGTAAAATAAGAAAACACATTTAACAGACACGACTTAGTAAGCCCCGCCTCCTTTGAGGTGGCCAAGTGAATACATTGCTGCTTGTTTCGCAGGTTCCAGGTGTGTTTTTATATCCTTGGACATATTTCTGGGACCCATCCAGGAAGGGTAGGGTTACATTCAGACTCATGCTCCATTCACCCTAGCAGCAGGCAACCTACCAAACTTAAAATTGAGTTTCTCCCCTACACTCTAACTTTTACATTTCTGCTCCCACAGCAACTGTTACATAGAATTAGGTATGAGACTCATTTTTTCTGCATTCTCCTGTGAAATACTGTACTATGGATTCCGAAGGAGTGATCCAAATCCCTTAACACTGCTCAGATAGCAGGAATGAAATTCTATACCTAAGGGAAATTACCGTGGAGGAGAGCAAGTGTATTTCCATGTTCTGTAGCCACTCAGAAGAAGGCCCGGAGTTTTAGGAGAAGCGACAGAGGAAAATAAAATGCAACTTTCAGATCTCAGAGCTAGTGAGGGGAAGGAAAGTGCTCTGGGCCTGGGAGAAGAGCAGTGACCCATTTTGAGGCCATTATTTTACTGTGAGGCCCAAAGGGGAGAACATAATTTGGTCTTCCTAGGATAGGGAAAAAGATTTTCTTTAATTACTATAGAACATAAGAAAAATGACCTCAAATTTCTCATATGAATGATAAGACTTGAGAGAGAAAAGAAATATTTTAAGTAAATGACAGGGTGAGGTGGCTAAGTAAATTCTATCATACAGCATTTCATTGACTAAACTCAGATATCAATTGTGAGATTGATAGCACACAAAAAAATGCTTTCCTTAGGAAAGGGGTAAAGGTCAGTTTCTTATGCGCCCTCCCACCTTTTCCTTACATAGTATTAAATCATGCAATTTAAGTAGCTTTGGAATTACATTTAAGAACCCAATTTCTATGTATGTCTCTTTTCTCCGACCAGCAAGGTGCTTCAGAACTGAGTGACTTCACTACACAATCAGAACTGTGACTTCACTACACAATCTGAAATGTAATCTTCTACTTCCCCGTACTCCATGGAAAACAATCAGACCTAAATCAGACTGTATAGTGTTATTCCTGCCAGGTCTTTAAAGGACCAAAAACAAAACAATGACAAGGACAACAAAACAAACAAAAAACCCTCCACACTTTACAAAAGGCCAAGCCCACTTGATTTCAACAGATTTACTCTAGGAGACCTGGGCATGTTGGCATGGCTTGGAGCCTGTGGTCCTACCTTCTAGTTTGGTTTCCCCTACTGTTGTGGGATTCTGGGCTTGTTTGCTCTTTATTAAAATAAAAGGACTGAACTAAATGATATCTAAATTTTTTTTTGGCTTAAAAATTTAAGATTCTAGAAAGCTTAAGGCCTGTTTTCCTCCAGCCCACCTACTCTCACACACGAATATAAGGGATCTGGCTTTTATATGGTGTCATTGATTAGAATTGTTTGATTCTAGACAAATAAACACCCCAGGAACACTGGATTGTATGAAGTAATTGGATTAGGAAATTTAGCAGCAGGTAAAAGAACAATTTGGGGAAGTTCTGAAAAGATATTGACCTATCAACCCATTATTCATAAACATTGGGGAGTAGAGAAAAAATCATATTTGTAAATAGGCAGAGGAGTATCAATAAAACAGATTAAGACTGAGGAGAGAAGGGACAAGTGAAAGAGTTCTAGGGACAAAAGGAGAGATTGGAATGGGCAAAAAATGAGGCAAATCAGGATGGGACATGCCATGTGAAAAGAGTCAAGAAAACATCAGTGACTGGGTTTGCTTTTACAGTCCTCACTTAGAAGATGATGTTCCTCAGGGCACCTGGGTAGCACAGTCAGTTAAGCATCTGACTCTTGGTTTCACCTCAAATAGTGATCTTGGGGTCGCGGGATGGAGACCCCCACGTTGAGCTCTGAGCTCAGCATGGAGTCTGCTTAGGACTCACTCCTCTGCCCAACTTCCCTACACACCCATGCTCTCTCTCTCTCAAATAAACAAAAAAATTTAAAAATGATGTTCCTCGCTGAGTGAAATAAGTCAAGCAGAGAGTCAATTATCATATGGTTTCACTTACTTGTGGAGCATAAGGAATAACATGGAGGACATTGGGAGATGGAGAGGAGAAGTGAGCTGGGGGGGGGCGGATCTGAAGGGGAAACAAACCATGGGAGACGGTGGACTCTGAGAAACAAACTGAGGGTTTTGGAGGGGAGGGGAGTGGCGATGGGTGATGGGTGAGCCTGGCGATGGGTGAGCCTGGTGGTGGGTCTTGCGGAGGGCATGTATTGCACGGAGCACTGAGTGTGGTGCATAAACAATGAATTTTGGAACACTGAAAAGAAGTAAAATAAAATGGAAAAAAAAAAGATGTTCCTCAGCTGAAAGAAATAACTGTATTTCACAAACTTTCACTGATTGGAGGATAAAAGAAAACATTTCTTCAGTGATGAGGAAAGGAAGATCAGAAAGGAGATAGTGTCTAAGCAGAATCATGAAAGGATAATTACAGTTTGTCAGGAGGTCTGGGTGGGTAAGTTTATCATAAATGATCAATTTGCAATTCAACCATTATACTTCAGTACATCCTGAGCTTTCTACCTTCCCAATTAAAATACTTACATTTGCAACATATATGACAAACAATCCTGAAATATGCTTCATGAAACAGATAAATGTCCTTAAGTGTGACCAGTAGAAAATAATAAGAAATCATTCACAATTGTCTCATGGATCTGTATTATTGCAAAAGGTCTTGCAAGTGGATATCCTCTTGAGACATCATAAGCATGCTTTTAAATTAGTGATGCTGATACAAAAATAAAAAGTTGCTTGTCTTAGAGTAGTGATAAGTTTACAGGTAAGGCAGCTTTATTCTTCCATTTTCTCTCCACATATTGATATCTTTTTTTTTCCTGATCTCTGGAAATATTCTTTATTTAAATTTTTTATTTTTTTATTAACATATAGTGTATTATTAGCCCCAGGTGTACAGGTCTGTGAATTGCCAGGTTTACACACTTCACAGCACTCACCATAACACATACCTTCCCCAATGTCCATAACCCAATCACCGTCTCCCTAACCCCCTCCCCCTCCAGCCCTGGCAACCCTCAGTTTGTTTTGTGAGATTAAGGATCTCTTACCGTTTGTCTCCCTCCTTCATCAAGATCAAAAGCTATTGCACAGCAAAGGAAACAGTTAACAAAACCAAAAGACAACTGACAGAATGGGAGAAGATATTTGCAAATGGCATATTAGATAAAGGGCTAATATCTAAAATATATAAAGAACTTAACAAACTCAACACCCAATGAACAAATAATCCAATCAAGAAATGGGCAGAAGACATGAATAGACATTTCTGCAAAGAAGACATCCAGATGGCCAATAGACACATGAAAAAGTGTTCCACATCACTCAGCATCAGGGAAATACAAATCAAAACCACAATGAGATATCACCTCACACCAGTCAGAATGGCTAAAATTAACAAGTCAGGAAATGACAGATGCTGGTGAGGATGCGGAGAAAGGGGAACCCTCCTGCACTGTTGGTGGGAATGCAAACTGGTGCAACAACTCTGGAAAACAGCACGGAGGTTCCTCAAAAAGTTGAAACTAGAGCTACCCTATGACCCAGCAATCACACTACTGGGTATTTACCCTAAAGATACAAATGTAGTGATCCGAAGGGGCATGTGCACCCGAATGTTTATAGCAGCAATGTCCACAATAGCGAAACTATGGAAAGAACCCAGATGTCCATCAACAGATGAATGGATAAAGAAGAAGTGGTATATATATATATATACACACACACACACACACACACAATAGCATACTATGCAGCCATCAAAAGAAATGAAATCTTGCCATTTGCAACAATGTGGAGAACTAGAGGTTATTATGCTGAGCGAAATAAGTCAATCAGAGAAAGTTGAGACACATATTGATATCTTAACATCTCATTCTTTTCCCCATGGTTGAAATCAGCTTCCATACCAAGACTACCTAGAAAAATTGTTCAATTCATCCTTTCAGTCTCTGCACAGACACTATTTCCTGCCTGACAGTTCTTCCCTTACCACTCCCAAACTCCCCATATGAGAGTTTTGTCTGACATGTTCACTTGTCATCATTTGTTTATCATCTCATCCACTCAGCTATGAGCAACTTAAGGCCAAGGCCAAGGAAGACTTTTTTTTTTTTTTAAAGATTTATTTATTTGAGAGAGAGAGAGCAAAGAGGAGGGGAAGAGGGAGAGGGAGAGAGAGAATCTTGAGCGGATTCCGTGCTGAGCACAGAGCTTGACCTAGGCCCCTAAGATCACCACCCAAGCCGAAACCAAGAGTCAGATGCTTAACCGACTGTGCCACTCAGGTGCCCCGAAATCAAGGAAGATGTTTTAAGTCATCTCTGTATGTCTGTAACTTGGCATGGTGTATAGTCAAAGTTGGCGTTCAATAAGGATTTTCCTTGAATGAATTAATAAAAGTAAAATAAAACAGGCATATTTGCCATTTTGGGGGGGTGAACTCTGAGACTTTGGGATACAGCAAAATACACAAGGAGTGAAGTAAGTTATCACACCAGGGCATCTACTAGAAGCAAGGCAAGAATCACATAGGATAAATTTTTGACTACACGGACCCATTCTATTTACTTTGATAAAATATTTTTGAGGAGCACCCAGCCATTTGTGTAAGAACATTTCATCAATTTCTTTTTATCTCTTTCTAAAGCTTGGAATTTTAACCTCTTTCTAAAGCTTATGATTTAAAAACCCCGGGCCGCCCACCACTATGAACTTTTTAAAATTTCTGAGCCCCAGTTGAAAGAATAAAAAATTATTGGACAATTCTATCATTCCATCACTCACTCAAAATCCTTTTATCCCTACTTCCTTGCCTGTAAAATGAAAATAACACCTATAGAACAGGCTATTGTGTGTATTAAATGAGAAATATATAGAGAACATGCATTATATTGCCTAGCACATAGCAAGTGCTTTATATATACGGTAGCTATCAAAGTTATAGCTATCAAAGTTATTGCCAAATGCAGCAGAGGGATTTGGTCTGAACCAAAAGATACTGTATCTCCCTTCTTCCTTTTTCCTTCCTAGTTAGGAAAAACATTGCTCATTCCCTTTTCTCTGAACCTAATTATGTATTAAGGTTTTCATCATTCCTGATTAAAATGGGATATCACACTACTTACAGTATGGCCTATCATAATTCTTAGATGGTGATCCTCTAGATACCAAAACAAATAAATTATCATTGGCTTGAGTAAACAAACAGTACTGTTTTGTTATGTGGTTTGAGGCAAGTTACTGAAATTCTCTGTTCCTTATAAATTGTGGATAATAATAGTACCTATTTCATAAAGTATTGTTACAATAAAGTGAATGAAAACACACACACATACCTCCTAGAATATTGTTTGCATGTTGTGAGCTCTATGTAAATGTTTACTATTATTATTATTACTTTTAATCGGTAAATATTGAAAATACCAAACCAGACAACAACATACAATACAATCTGGTTAGCAGTCCACTTATTCCTCCATAGTCTAACTTTGGCAGCCAAAGAGTCAGGGGTAGTGAGATCCAGTCCTGACTACTTCACCCTTAGAACTACGGGTGGAACCAAAGAATGTTACTTGCACAAAATACCACATGTCTCCTTCAGTGAGTCAGGAATTATAAGCCTGCCATATTCTGTTTTAGTAAAAGTGCTTCACTCTGAAACAACCAACATTTTAATAGAGAGGGAAAAGAAGAAGAGATGGTATTTAAAATTTGAGAACCACAGTAACAACTTTCAAAGAGGAATTTCACATTAAGAACAGAAGTGGAAGAGAGAATTATTTACATGGAAACAGTTTTCTTACTTTGCTAGTAACTTTTGAATTCCCATTACCATATCTCTGAGCTATTTTTGATGTCTCCATCAAGTTCCTCTGTTTGTTACATAAGAGCTTGTTGCTATGGAGATGACAGAGACGGCACAGACTCACCAGCATGGACCATTTTCCAAACAAATAAGCGTCTTTCCCTCCCTTAAGAGAAATATATGCCTATCTCAGACATCCCTTGTGTTTGCATTCTGAGAAATAAAAATATATCTCACATTTTCCAATGAATTGGAGCACTCAGTAGTGGGAATTTCTTATTAAAACATTAGTTACAGGGCACCTGGGTGGCTCAGTGGGTTAAGCCCCTGCCTTTCAGCTCAGGTCATGATCTCAGGGTCCTGGGATGGAGCCCTGCATCGCATCGGCTCTCTGCTCAGCAGGGAGCCTGCTTCTCCCTCTCTCTCTGCCTGCCTCTCTGCCCACTTATGATCACTCTCTCTGTGTCAAATAAATAAATAAAATCTTTAAAAATAAATAAATAAATAAAAATAAAACATTAGTTACATTTAGAGAAGGCTGATCTGATACTCTGATTTATATTCAGCATAAATCTTTACTAACCACTTCACTTAATAGTAGTACTTTTACAACTCATGAAATTATTAACACATACACCATATTATTTGATCCATGCAGCCTCCAGTGACATAAGAAGATGTGATTTATCCTCTCCTCTTACCAGGAAACACGTGGTAGCCCCATGACACCAATCTGCCCAAGTGAAAATGGCAAGCATTGGAACTCGTCCCCAAGCCTCCTGAGTGTTCCTCTTCAACTCACTGCACCTCCCCATATCTCAGGGTACAGCCATTTTTAAATCTGGTAGTTAATTACAGTTCTCTGACTCTATCATCTTCACCCTCCTTCTCCTCCTAACTAACTTTTATTGACTGGTCACATGTTCAGACAATGTTTCCAGGACTACTTATGTATCATGGTTATCACTATGGAGGAAAATGAGGAAATCCTAACTGTTGGGAAAAGCAACATCTTTTTTTTTTTTAATTTTTAAAACTTATTTGACAGAGATAACAAGTGGGCAGAGACGCAGGCCGGTGGGGAGTGGTGGGAAGCAGGCTCCCCGCCGAGCAGAGAGCCCGATGCGGGGCTCGATCCCAGGACCCTGAGACCATGACCTGAGCCGAAGGCAGAGGCTTAACCCACCGAGCCACCCAGGCGCCCTGGGAAAAGCAATATCTTAACCTCAAATATATCTGTAATATATTTCCTTTACCTTTTTGCTGGCAAGTACTTTAAGGAAAGCAGAAAAGCTTACTTAAAAGCCAAAAGCTCTATAATAAAAGTGTAAGCAAACTACACTCAAAATTGTATATGTCTTATCCATAGTTTCATCTCCAACACCTAACATAGTGCTTGGATTGTAACAAATGCCCCATAAATATTTATTGAGTACTAGTTTTGTCACAATTAATGCTTCCGATGCGCGTGCACGCGCGCACACACACACACACACACACACACACACACACAACTAATTTATATAATACGCCCATTATACGTTATATGTGATTTCTACAGCGCTACCTCCTAAAAAAAGCAGTGATTCTTTATGTTTGAAAGTGAAGTTCCTAGCAATGCATGTGGGTCCCGGAGACGGGTTGTTTGGGAGCCTTCAGCTGGCCCACTTATTTGGAAAATCAATAGAGAAACATCACTTCTTGAGAGACTTTCATGCAGTAGAATATTTGCTTGTTGCAGACTTTCATTCTCCTTCTGTGTCTTTTCCCTTTCTGCTTCCTATCGCTGCTCTAGGAATATCTCCTTCATGAACCCTTAGTTCTTTAAAGTGCTGCTGGAAAAGCTGCTTATAGCTATAACAGGCTGAGTAAAAAACAAGGTGAGCCATTAACTTGGTTTTAAGGAGGGCATCTAAAACAGATCAGGTTTGTCCTGGCCCATTTAGGGGAAGAGAGAGATGGGTAGAGATTCAAGCCTACAACAAAAATGTCAGAGAAAAAACATTTAAGATGGAAGAGGAAAAGAAATGTGAGAGATCAAGAGGAAAGAACATAGTTCTTACATTGTAGCAAAGCTAGTGAATGACTCCTGGCGCATATTTTGAATGGCTCTGCTAAATGCTGACAACATACAATGTAAAAAAAAATTTTTTTTGAAGATTTTATTTATTCGACAGAGAGAGCACAAGCAAGCAGAGCAACAGGCAGAGGGAGAGGGGGAAGTAGGCTCCCCACTGGGCAGGGAATCTGATGTGGGGCTCTATCCCAGGACCCTGGAATCATGACCTGAGCAGAAGCCAGATGCTTAATAGACTGAGCCACCCAGGCGCCCCTGACAACATATAATTTTTAAGCCCAAACTAAAATCAATTTGGTATCCAATTTCGTGCTTGACTTTTTACTTTCCCTTATTTTTGTCCATGTGCTCCATATGTTTCTCTCAAATCAGGGAGGTAAATGTGTTGGTTAGCTAGTAGCAGGGTGACTACAGGCTCTTTAAGGAGAGGAAGAAGAGCCTAGAAGGAGCAGACCTAACATAGGACCCCCTAACAGGCACCTTCTGCTTAAACGCTTTCTTGGCCTATGGACCCATGCTCAGTGTTTGGTTAATATGAACACATTCCTTTTGTATACTGGCAGATTTTTAAGCTTTTCATATCGGTTCTTATCAGATCCTTTTGAAAATCTGTGAGGTCAACACAGCAGGAACCATTATCTTTCTTTTACAGATGAATAAACTGAGGACATGAAAGGTGACATAATGTGTTCAAATTGCCATTAGTAAGTTCAGAGTCAGGTAAAATGAAAGCGTCATTACCTACATTCTCCTGGTGAAATGGAGGTGAGCAGAGTAGTAGCCAGACCTTTTTAACAAACTGTTAACAGACTGTTCAGAATACGACAAGAGAAAGCATAAAGAAATTAATGTGTTGCCTGAAGTTATGCTAACAGTTTTTTCATTCATTCAGTCAATATCTTTATTTTGCTTGATACACATGGACCACTATATTACATATATGGGGCGATATAGTGATGTTAGCACATGGCTCCTACCAAGGAGGTTATATATGTGTTTCAGAAGTAGATTGAAATGCAGGAGGAAAAACTGTGTTTCGGAGGCCCTGGAAAATCGAGAGCTTGAGGCCAGCTTTTGCATGGTGACTGTATAAGAAATACTATGAGACACAGGTCCCAAGCTCAAAGAGATCTGTTTTTTGTGAACAGACTTTCCTTGGTTCTGAATTTTTTTTTCCTCTAAAAAAAAAAACACAAAAAAAAACCCCACAATGTAGGGCACCTGGGTGGCTCAGTGGGTTAAAGCCTCTGCCTTCAGCTCGGGTCATGATCCCGGGGTCCTGGGATCGAGGCCCGCGTTGGGCTCTCTGCTCGGCGGGGAGCTTGCTTCCCCCTCTCTCTCTCTGCCTGCCTCTCTGCCTACTTGTGATCTCTGTCTGTCAAATAAATAAATAAAATCTTTTTAAAAAAACCCGTAATGTAAATAATTTTTTTATTTGACCTAAAAGGATATATGCTGCTAACTCATGTTATGCTAACTCGGGAGGCAGGAGATGCCAAATATAAGCAGCTCTTCCCATCGTAACACAGGGATTGGTTCTTCTAGATCTTAGGACTCAAGACCTTAAAAATATTATATTTACCTCCCAGAGAAGAACATGCCACATTTTATCTTTAAATCATATCAAGAGCCAATAATTAAGAGTTGTGGAGAAGAGTTTAAAAGGGATTAAAACAGAAGTATAATTTTTTCTTGTCTTCTTTGCCTTTGTTTCTCAACTACCAGACATACACACTTACAGTTATTTAACACATTCTACTGGGCATAAGGAGGGGGAGAATATGAGTTGGCAGAACTGGTCAGGTTTGTGTAAGTCCATACCCACTAGGGGGAAAAAAGAAAGGGAAACAAAAGTTTAGTATACATATCTAGTGATGTACATGTCATGTAAATTTTGTATGTGATGGGTAGGGCATTTAGTGAACATTTTGAATTTTCCTACTGTCCTTTTTGCAAAATGTAAAATTACACTGGAAACTACAAAGATAGCCAGAAGTCTTTACATTAAATTGCTGAAAGCTTGTGTACATCTGGAGAAAGCATAGTTAAATCTGGTAGTACTGATTCAAAACAGAAACCAACCGACCGACCAACCAAAGAAGGAAATATGGCATAACCCTCCAAAGAAGATGAAGATTTAGTGTCTACTGTGAAAAAATTTTTTTTATTATTTAAAAATATTTTATTAGGCAATAAAGAATAACATATAACATTGACTGTAAGCGAAGTGTTTATATGATTTATTTTAATTTTCACAACAACCTTATAAAATATATACTACCACTATTCCTATTTAGAAGATGGAAAAAGAAGATTTGAGTATTTAGGTAACTTGACCAAGGTTACTGCTAAATCACACATCTCTGGCCTACCTCACAATCTTGAAACACAAGAAAGAACAAGTGTTGGTAAGGATGTGAAGATAAAGGAACTCTTACGCACTGCTGGTGGGAATGCAAACTGATGCAGCCACTATGGAAAACAGTATGGAAGTTTCTCAAAAAATTAAAAATAGAATTACCATATGAGCCAGTAATTCCACTACTATTTACCCAGAGAACAAACTGGTGGTTACTGGAGTGATGAGTGAGATAAGTGAATAGGATTAAGAGTACATTTACCATGATGAGCAGTGAGTAATGTATAAAATTGTTGAATCACTACATTGTACTCCTGAAACTACTATAACATTGTATGTTAATTACACAGAAATTTAAAGAAAAAGAAATAAGGCAGATTACCTTTAAAATTACAGGTCACTTCTCAGCAGGAACAATGGAAGCTAGAAGAACATAAAATGGCAATGCCCAAGTTCTTGAATAAAGTGTAGCAACTTCTAAGAACATAGATTAGTTCACAGAAAATAACATTATATGGAAGAATCCAAACAAAGAAGAATATATACTGTATGCTTTCACTTGTAAAAATGCAAAACTACAAAAAGCCAATCTATAATGGTAGAAGTGAGGATAAGGGTTCCTACGATGCTGTAATACTCTGTTCTTTGACCTGGGTTGTGACTACTTGGGTGAATTTCCTTTGTGATCATTTATTGATCTGTACTCGTGATTCAATATTTTTCTGTATGAGGGTTTTCCCCTCCCCTTTCTCTTTCCTGCTTCCTGGAATGCAGTTGTCATGAATAAATCTCCAGAAGACTCCTTGATCCACAGGGAGGAAGGCAACACACCAGGATGACAAAGCAGTGATTTAAAAGGCATAGGACCCTAAGTACTTACTGGAACTTCCAGATCAATCTGGGCGGTCCATCTCCCAAAGTCATTTACCTGAGAGGAAATAAGCCTACAGTCTATTCAAGTCTATCCTATTTGGTATTTCCATTTTTATACAACCAAACCTAATCCTAAAAGATACAACTGATATGGCAGTCTTACATCAGGATACCTGTCTCTCCTTTCCCCATTTTCCCAATTTGGTTACATCTCAATTTTTATCCCATCAGTTTCAGCATTTATATAATCAGTACCATAGAAATATTAAAAGAAAATACAGTTCATTCTCCATGGTATAGCATAAATTGGGGAATTTGCTCACTTCCTGTCTGGCCATACTAATGTCTCAGCACAGAGTTGTCCTTTATTTTAGTTGTCTAATTATGGTGTTCCATAAAAGAACCATAATTTCAGTGCCTGGAAACTGCTAGGTCAGATTGTAGGCTCACCAATGGCAATGACTGAGTAGTAAAGAAATAAGCAAGCAGTCAAACTTTAGGAACTTACCATAGTAGTCCAAATAGTAGTTAGGGTTCCTTTCTGTACACTTAAGGCTGCCTATTTATTGAAAAGTGACTTATCATAAAGTATGTTTGACAGTAATACACTGGTGTGTATAAGGATATGAATAAGAAAAAGTCCTTTATATCCAAAACAAGGACTGTCAAAATCATGACTTATGAACACTTTCTTCAATAAGAAAATATTGAAAATGTTATTGTAGAATATTTAAGAACTCAAAAAATGTTTCATATATGCATTTAAGTAGAAGGAAGAAAATGATAAAACAAAAGTTTTATTAAAAAAAAGGAAGAATATATTCCTAAAACATTAATGATAATATCTCTGAATTATAAGTTATGGTTCATTTTTATTTCCTTATTAATGCTTTTTAGTGTTTTCCATTTTTTATAGCATTATTTTCCATTTGAAAGCAGGAGAATATGTTATCACAGAAAACTGGGCAGAAATTATGAAGAAAGTTTTCAATGCTAACATAATCACTTTGGACTCCCTGGCAAAACAAGAATGAAGGTTAAAATATTGCTCCTGTATATCCCTGTTATTTTATGTAATAATTAGAAAATGACAAAGGAAAGCATTTAAATACTTGAAACAAAAACAATCAGAATCTTAAACACTAAAATGGAAAAGTCCAATTAATTAAAAAAATACAAAAAAACTTCCCCATTGAATTTCATGTTGTGATTAGAACAAATGTAGCACTTATTGTGTGCCTGGATTTTAAAAGACATAACGCAGCATCCCAAACCATAAAAACAGTGTGAATTCAAATTAATTTGCATAAGTACATGCAGTAAACATAAGCTGAAAGACATTAAGAAGAAAAAACATAGACTATGTGTTAGGTTGAATGGCAATATTTCTAGAGGCATTTGCACGGTTTACGATAAATATCCATAATAATGTAATTTCCACATATATACTAAGTTCCTACTATGTGAAAAGCATTATGCTAGTCCCCGTGGAAAATGCAAAGCTGCATATCCTCTCCCCTAAAGACACTTATAATCTCTTGAGGAAAATAAATACAACTAATCATGTACAAGACTAGGAGATGATAAAGAAAGAAGTGTAAGCAAAATTCTTTAAGAGTTAGAAGGGAAGAAAACCTTTGTCTTCGTTAATCATCGGAAATAAGAAATGAACTTCTCAAAAACAATGCTGGCTGATGACTCCAAATTGAAGTTGTTAAACAAACCTAGTGTGGAAAGAAAGATGATGTAAATTTCACAAGAGTCTGGAAATGGAAGCAGAAATTAACAAAATAAGATTCAATTTGAAAATGAAGGGGGGTAGGGGGGAGAAGACACAAAGACATCTAAAAAGTAATCACTCAAGAGCATTCAGTTTCCAGTGGGCACAGTCCTAGAAAATAGCTTTACCTAAAACCTGTGTGCTAATGATCACACATTACTGCAACTCAATGTTACAGCCCAAAGGCCCAAAGTCAGGGTAGTCAGTAGGTGAAGAAGATAAAGGGGCCTCCAGAACAAAATAGGAAAAGATTTATTCTAGTGAAATCACAACTAGAAAAAAATATTACCTCAGAAAAAGACAATAATCACCAAGATAACCAAAACAATGGCAGCATTTAAATAAAAACAAAGTGTAAGTATAGTGGAAAGAAGCTGAAAAGGCCAGAATTATATGAGGAAGAAAAGAAATCAACCAATGGTATTGTGCCTACCAGCTAAGACAATAACAAAACCATGTACCACAACGTGGTTAATTCAGGAACTGTAGTTTTATTAATTAATGATGAAACTGGACTGCTGTTGAGTCAACCTAATCAAGGACAGAATAAACCAAACTTACTGTACTCTTGCTGATTGAACATTTTTTTTTAAAGATCTGCATTTAATGCCATCAAATTAAGTAAAGTTCTGATTCTAAGTCAGGAAGCTACCTGAAACAGAGCATGGAGTAAGCTATCTTTAGTCTAAGAGTATCTGGAATAGTTCTTAGCAGGTAAGTAGCACTTTGTTTGTTTGTTTGTTTGAGAGCATCCCAATACTCATTTCTCTCTACCCCACTTTAATTCACTGCTGCATGGCCACAATGCAGCTCTGGTGAACTTTCTTATGAAGGTGTTGGCTGGGAGTAGCTTGATCTCTCTGGCCAAGTAAAGTAGGGGACTCAAGCACTCCATTTTTCTTATTGGGGAGATTTTTTTCTTCTGTCTTTGCCCTGCCATCTATATTACACTCTTCTTTATATTACACTTTTTTTATTGCAAAATACTAGCTTAACTTCCATATATCATTTAGAAAGAAAAGTTTAAACTGATACTTGAGATTTAAACATCTTTGTGGTCAAGCCATATGGCCGATTTAAAGTTATCTTTGACTCACTCATTCAACCTCAACAATTACCTTAGTTTAATGGCAGAGGCACATCATTATACATTTGTCAAAACCATAGAACTTTCTATACAATAGGAAGAGTTGATCCTGATGTAAACCATGCAGTTTAATTAGTAACAATGTATTGACATTGGTTCACTTATGGTAACAAAAGTACCACATTTAATGTAAGATGGCAATAACAGCAGAAATTACAAGCATGGGAGAAAGGTGTATGGGAACCCTCTGTGCTGTCTGCTCAATTCATAAACTTAAAACTAGTCTAAACATAATCTATCGATTTTTTTAAAATATCAGTAAGTTCTCGAAAAATAACATTCAATAAAATATTCTTGGGCTGTTCCCTGAGCCCATTCAGCAAAAGAGAGAGATTTATAAGCCAAACTTTAAGTAGCGTCCAAGTTCAGGAAAGGTGAATGCATCTAAAACCCCTCCACATTCAATATTAACCTCAGACCACCAGGACTGGGACTCTGAGCACCAGATGAATTTCAGAGCCTAATTCTGCCTAATTTTAACTGAAGTAGAACTGAACCGTTCCATATGTCCTGCATGTCCCAAATAGCATCCAAGGTCGGCTCCATTTGGTATAGTAAAGTTTCCTCCTTATTTTAGAAGAATCTGAACTACTATCCTACCTTCTACTTCTGCTGTATTTTTTTCTAGTTGCTCATATCTGAACCCCTGATTCTGACTTCTTATCTGAGTCCCCTCAATATCAGACTTTGAAAACGTGTTCCACAGAGTACTTTTCGCAGTCCTGAGGTGGTTCACAGGATATGACAGTAGTACCAGCTTACAGTGAGTCCTTAACATTCCTTAACTATTTTGCAAATGATTAATGGTCAACATGGATGAGAATATAGTCACCCTCCACATCAACAACTTGACAATAAGGTAAAAATGTATTAATTTAACTTCTATTAGGTCAGACAGTAAGAGAAATTTAAAAAAAAAATAGGAGGAAAATGTTATAGGTTTCTTAAGCAGACATACAATTTGAATTAGAATGAGAAGTCTTGGGGCGCCTGGGTGGCTCAGTGGGTTAAGCCGCTGCCTTCAGCTCAGGTCATGATCTCAGGGTCCTGGGATCGAGTCCCGCATCGGGCTCTCTGCTCAGCAGGGAGCCTGCTTCCCTCTCTCTCTCTCTCTCTCTCTCTCTGCCTGCCTCTTCCATCTACTTGTGATCTCTCTCTCTGTCAAATAAATAAATAAAATCTTTAAAAAAAAAAAAAAAAGAATGAGAAATCTTTACAAGAATATAGAATATGTGTAGTTATAACAGATGCAATAGCTGCTAATCTATTCCCAGATAATCAGATTCTAGGGTACGACTTTGTTGAAAAGAAGACCTTAACTCTGGATGCCATAGCTAGGGATTTTAAATAATCACTTGGTTGAAATAATACCATAAATGGGCTAGATGAATCAAGAGAACTCTAGAAATAAACTCAGATAGTGAAGTAATGCCAGTGAATATTGGTTTATTACATGTCCTGGTGATTCACAAGGTCAGAGTCTGCCCATCTGCCAGTAGGCCAATCCCCTGGACACTGTAGCCTCCACTGTTGTCAAAGCTCAGCCTTTTCTTAGACCTCCTGTCTGACGTTTTCCTTTTCTACACTTCAGACTTGAGTGTTTTCTCCTCACTTTTTTGTATTATGCTTGTTGATGCTTCCAGTTTTTAATATCATAAATCTTTATAAATTTCCAAGATACCTGCTTTAAGTTTAAAATCTTTTTAATTAGCCAGGAATTGGAACATGTTCCAGCACATCATTTGTTAATAATTACCTTATTTCCTAGGAAATTGCCCAAGGAATTGCTACCTCTGATCATAGAAATAAACCTGTAGGCTGATACCATGGGTTATTTTAATAGCTGACTAGATTAAGAAAAGCCACTGACTTCATTTCAGACTTTTATCTCAGACTGTGTTTAACTCTTAGGTAACAGAAGGCAAGACTGCCACTGTCATGACCAAGAGGTTATCATTGCGGAGATGCTACCATGTCCAGGACCGTACTATCGCTATGTGTGATTTTTGAGGATTTTAAGCTTATAAGCAATAGGAAAATAGGTCTTTGCTCGCTAACATACCAAACAAAAAAACATGCATTCATTCAACAACACAATACTAAGAAACTATACACAAAGGTAAGCCAGACAAGACTACATTTTCTGAAGAACTGACCAAGCTGAGTCTCCTGAGTCATCATCTACTCTACTATTCACTGTAAGATGTAAAAGCATGTGGATTGTATACATCAGGCTCCAGAGTAAGTTTATTAATGTTCTCTAGCTATCCAAACATCAGGAGAGAGGAAAGAGTCAATGCATATAAATGCAAGGTATTTCTGACACCAAAGCTTGGAATCTACAAACAGAAGAGGCTGTGGAGGCACAGAAATATTACCAGAGGTTTGCTCTGCTAATGTTAGTTTTAAGATAAACACCACAGACATTCTTTTTCACTTCAATCAATTCCTTTTCCTCTGAGGATGCATAGATCTTTACTAATATAATCGTTATTTACCAGCTGCACTCTCCATTTTGCAAATTCTACCCTGCTGAAATATAATGCCAGCAATAAAAATATTGAGGAAACTGCCACAATCAGCCCATGTTTTCTTGAACCAGTATGAAATTCACCATCTATAAATGTTAGAGGAAGATATAAAAATAAAGTTACCAGAGCATCAATTGAAGCTACCAGAAAACTTGGTAATTGTCAGATTAGAGATGACAAGACCAGGTAATAATATCAAAGCAGAAAATAAGTTCTACTCTGAAAAACAGAAGTGTTAGCTTCTATCTTCTTAGTCCTAAAACGTTGATCTGTCTCTGTCACCTTTTTTTTTTTTAAAGATTTTTATTTGTTTATTTGACAGAGATCACAAGCAGGCAGAGAGGCAGGCAGAGAGAGAGGAAGGGAAGCAGGCTCCCCGCTGCGCAGAGAGCCTGATGCGGGACCCGATCCCAGGATCCTGGGTTCATGACCTGAGCCGAAGGCAGAGGCTTTAACCCACTGAGCCTCCCAGGCGCCCCTCTCTGTCACCTTTTAATTTATAGAGGCAAGAGGAACTATGCCAGTAGAATGAGCTTCTATCTATAGTTTAGGAGGAAAATCAAAACATGAGTAAGAATCTAACTTTGATTATTAAAGCCCCATATTTCTAGTTCTCACATTGATTAAAAACCCAAACAAAATAGTGTTGGCAGAGAAAACTCTTACTTGTTCTATCAAGAGGCTGAATCATAGGAAATTGTAAATATTCAATGTATATATAATATCCTAATACAGGTGTAGTATGGGCCTCTCTTAGTTCTCCTGGAATGACTGAAGACAATACAGTATTTGTATGAAGTGGAATCAGAGGCAATGATTGTAATCTCTGCACATATAATGCTTATTTGGTGGTAGTAGCAGAACTGAAGCCTATGTGTTTTAATATATGGATTTTTAATTATTATTCTGATATAACAAGGCCAGCCAATGAAAAGATAATTTGTTTTGTTCACAGGTCCCAAGAGACAGGGCATCACCATGTCATGGGGGTGGGGGTGGGGCGTAGGGAGAAGCAGCAGGATCAGTCAGGAGCCACAGGGGGAAGAGGATATATAAGGACAAGCTTTTATTGTAGTTTTCATGGGAAGGAGCAGGTGAGATAGGGTACGCAGGTTTGAGATTGAATAATTTCAGTGGGCTTTGGAGCACAGGGACTCTCCTTTGTTGTCTGATACCTGGTCCTCTGGTCCTGGGGTGATTAGGGCAGATGGATAGTGACTGAGAGTGTGAGAGCGTAAAAAAGCAGGGATGTGGGCTCTGGGTTGGTTAGTTTGTAACTAAAAAGTGTGCTGATAAGCAAGTTATTTACTATCTCTAGAAGTTGGTTAACTCTATAAGGCACAGCCTCTCCAGGGTCAGAAAGGTCGCAGATGTCAAAGCATCAGAATACAGAAAATAAAACACAGAGTTAATACATTATATTGTCCAGTAGACTCCCTAGGTGCCAAGAGTCATGGGTTTTTATCACAGCTCTGTCAGTAATTACTTATGCAATCTTAAAAGGTCACTTCTCTAGCCTTTAATTCTTCCACTGGTAAATTAAACACTATTTGACTAGATATATCTTTAATATATTTAGGTACATATTTAACATTCCTTAACCGATGATCACATGTCAAAAGGAGATGCTTATTACATTCAACAAGATAACACTCTTGCTCAGGACAAGGATTTGGACTATAAATCCCTGGTAAATTTAGTCTGATATAGAAAAATCAGGTTTGAGTACACCTGTTTATTGTCTTGTTTTGGTTTGGTTTGGTTTTTAGCCAGTCTCAAAGTAGACGGGTTGTTACTGCAACATACACTCTAAAAAACCTGCAACTTACAAGCTAGAGGAACTTCTCATGTCTCAAGCTTTCTTGTAACTACACTGAACTTGACTGACAAGGTTTGTAAGCACGGCCGAGTCTGGTCCTCCTTCAGCAGCACTATCTCATTTTCCCTGATTGCTGACATAAATAAGCAGCAACTATACTTTATCTTCCTCTTATTCAGCTTTTATACAGCAACAAGGATATGGAGAGCTCACCACAAAACCATTAACTAACAAATGTATGCATAGCTACTAGCAACTAGCCCAGCAATTAAGTGTCTTAAAGCAAAATACAAATGTAGACATGAAATTGTAATATGGAATTCAGAATTGTTCTCAACCATATAGGACCATCCTATTGTATTCTGTATCACACCTGAAATGACATATTCCTCAAAACTCTGCTTGGTGCCTCTGCCATGTTAGCCCAGGTTTGTGATCCTTAGGAGAACATGCACACTTCTGATATTTCTAATAGTTAAGTGATAACCCTTCAACGTTCCTACTCCTAAGTAGAAATCCTCGGCTTAGACATTATTCAACCTCTTTAGGTTTTGGTTATATATAAGCACATTTTTGAAATACAAAGTCCCAGTGGGATGTGTTGGTGGGGAGGGAGTTAGGGGCAGCAGAGAGTAGGGGATGGTGAATCAGTTCACAAAACAGTATATATGATCATATTTTTGTAAGAACAAATAGTAGATATATTTAAGTGTCTGAAAAAATATATAGCTAATTGTTAATAGAAATTATATGTTGGTGAAGAGATTGTTGGGATTTTAATTCTCTTTTTTATATGTTTTGTATTTTCTGAATTATTTGAAATGAATATATATGTATATCAATATATACATTTCTTTTATAATAGAAAAAATGAAGTTATTTCTATTTTGCAAAACAAAATATTCCTACATCTTAGAGAATTGAAGACATTATTGAATATTATAAAATGTGTGTAAAATGTAAAATGTTCACTTTCTTGTAAATTTATAGACACTATGTCCCCCCACTACTTTTTTTAGGAATTTCAGTCCCTAATTATTAAAATCTCTGGCATATGGATAATATTGAAGGCAATAAAACTAGACATTATGATGGAGACTATACATAGAGATTGTTCTTGATCATGGCTCAGTAAAGCAGCCCTGTATTCTTCAAGCCACAAGAGGTGAACTAAAAGGAGAGAATTTCAGTAGTAAAAATAATTAAAATATTTCAGTAGTAAAAAGAATTAAAATATTTCATCAGCCACTACCATGGCCTCAGTTCACACAATTTCTCAGCCCTCAGCTCCTCAGGGTTCCCTCTAGCAGGCAACTGGGTCTGATGGTTGTATTTAAAAGCTTTGTCTGGGGGCGTCTGGGTGGCTCAGCAGGTTATCAGGTTATCAGGTCATGATCTCAGGGTCTCGGGATCAAGTCCTGCATCGGGCTCTCTGCTCAGTGGGGAGCCTGCTTCCTCCTCTTTCTCCGCCTGCCTCTCTGCCTACTTGTGATCTCTCTCTCTCTCTCTCTCTCTCTGTGTCAAATAAATAAATAATATCTTTAAAAAAATAAAAAGAAAATAAAAAGAAAAGATTCTTTTTTTTGCGTAGTGTACCATAGTAATGAGGTCATGGTCCCACGAATGCTCCTTTTACCAGGTGGTTTTCATTAGGCTCAAAGGTTTTGCAGCCACAGAATGCGCCGGTCTGTTTAGCCCGGCCTTCTGCAAAGCCGTGGTCCACAGACAGAGGAGCCTGGAAGAAAGCACGGAACGAAAGCATCACAAATCTGTGACCACTGCTTTCACAGTAACTTTAAGTTTGCTCCTGTGATAATGGCTCAAATACCCCCGTGATAACAGCTTTACATACAAAGATGAAGATTTCTAAGGTGGGATTAAAGTATAGACAAATCATTCTAAATACGGTGTTCAAGTAAGCCATCTACACCTCCCTGCTGAGCGTGACGGGGAAGCTCATATGACCCAGCAACTTCTACCATCTGATATCAAAGGTGCAAAATGACTTGAGACCTTGATGTTTCAATGTCCCTCCTAGCTTCAAAGTCCTACGATATTCGGGTGGTATGTAAAATTTGAAAAGTCAGAGAATAAAACAAGGTCCTCTGTAAGTCACTGAAGTGGCAGTCAGTCTTCATTTAATGTCCTTGTGCTCATTCCTATTTGTTATCTCTGTTAGATTCTGCTCTTTTCACTTATTTCCGCAAGTTGTTATAAATGAAAAGATGGGAGATATTACTCTAAATTGGAAACTTTTGCAAGGATCCATATTAAAGGAACACTCATTGCCTATAACCCAGCAAACTTTCAAGGTCCATATTTTAACTGCGAAGCATGTCAAGAACATGTATCACAAATGTTTGACCAAATACACTTAGGGTTGAAATTATTTTCACTAATTAATTTTACTTTGAAATCACCAAAGCTTAATGTCAAGGATGAAAACATTTTTAAATGTGCTAATCTGCATAATTCTCCTTTAAGTGAGTATTATTGACCCTGTTCCCAAAAACAAGACAGCTGATCAGCCTTAAAAGAATGTATTTTGATAGGTGGAACCAAGGCAATAATGCAGGTATAATGATTCACAGACCACAGTGCTGAGTTTTAGCTAGTTAGTATTTCTATAAACTCTAAGATTAAAGATCTCTTAAGTATGTCAACTATGTCATAATTTTACCAGATAGAATGAAGAGATAATTGACCTGTGTGTTGATAATTAAACTTGACGTCTCTGCCAATGAATTCAATTTACAACATAGAGTCTCATCATGGTATAAAATCATTCCTATAAAGTAAAAAGGTAAATGTTTTAGTGATAATTGTTTGGACAATATACTGGCTGGCCAGATTACATAAAATATCTGAAAAGATTATAACTAATGTATAAAAATGATATTTGATAGAGTCATTACTTAAATTATTCATTCATCACCAAAATATGCAAAATGATGACATATCTTTGTTTTTTAAATTCACATAGTGTAAGATCTATCCTCTTAAGTTTTTAAGTGCGCAATACTGTATTGTTAACCACAAGCATGATGTTGTACTGCAGGTGTCTAGACATTTTACAACCTGAACAGCTGAAACTTTATCTGTTGAACAACAACTCCCCATTTCCACTGCCCCACCCCTTCCCCGGGGAACCACCTTCTACTTTCTGCTTGTATGGGTTTGACTACATTAGGTACCTCATCTAAATGGAACTATGCAGTATTTGTCCTGTGATGGGCTCATTTCACTTAGCATAATGTCCCCGAAGTTTGAGATATTTACACTCCTGTGTTCACTACAGCCTTATTCATACTAGCCTAGATGTGGAAGCAACCTAAATGTCTACTGATAAATAAATGGATAAAGAAAATGTATTATATACATACAATAGAATATTATTCAGCCTTTAAAAAGGCATACTTTTATTTTTAACTTTAACTTTTTATCATGGAAAATTTCAAACCATAGAGCAGGATAAATCCCCTTGCTCCCAGCATTCTGATTCAATAATCATCAACCCATGGCCAAAATTGTTTCACCTCTCCCTCTCTATACTGAAAGAAAATCTCAGTTATTTTATGATTTTATTCACTAATATTTCATATGTATGAATGTATGCACCTAAAAGGTAAAGAATATTTTATACACATAACTGTAATACCATTATATCTAAAAAATGAGGTAACATCAATATCATCAAATATCTTGGAAGTTTCACATTTCAAATTGTTTATAAAAAAATATGTTTTACAGTTCCTTCTCTGAATCAGGGTCGAACAGCTATGTACCTCTAAACTCCATAGTTCTTAAATTGGTAGTTGGAACACCTTTCCCTGTCTCGCTCATGCTGTAGCCCTTACCTATTTATCATACTCCTTTACACCAAATGCTACCTCTGATTCTTTTACTCTTGAGCCACAATTAATATCGTCCTTGTGGTAGTTGGAATAATGACCCCCCCCCAAAGACATCCACATCATAATCCCCAACACCAGTGAATATGTTGCGTTACATGTGAAAGAGGAATTAAATTTGCTAATCAACTGACTTTAAAATAGATTATCCTGGATTATCTACCTGGGCTCAGTGTAATCACCAGAGTCTGTAAAAGCAAAAGAGGAAAGCACAAGGGTAGGTCAGAGTGATGGGATGTGAGAAGAACCTGACTCATCTTTGCTGGTTTTGAAGCTGGAGAAAGGAGGCCACAAACTAAAGGATGGGGACAGCCTCTTAAAGATGGAAAACTCTGCAAGGAAACCAATTTTCCCAGAGAACCTCCAGAAAGAAACCTGCTGATAATTAGGAAACCTGCAGAAATATACCTGCTGATACATTGATTTTAGCCCATGAGTCCTGTGCTGGGCTTCTAACCTAGAGAACTGCAAAATAATACATTGTACTGTTTTAAGCTACTAAATTTGTGGTAATTTGCTAACAGCAGTCACAGAAAACTAATACACGATTCTTTTTGCTCATGTAGTACTTTGTGCCACTATTTAGTTCAAGGTAGTATTATACCTGGATTCAAATTTCTGCTCTGCTACTTCTAAACTGTATGATCTTTGGCAATTAAAGGAAACTTGCTGGGGCACCTGGGTGGTTTAGTTGGTTAGGTGACTGACTCTTGATTTTGGCTCAGGTCATGATCTCAGGGTCATGAGATCAAGCCCCCATGGCACCTGCTTAGGATTCTCTGTCTTCCTCTGTATACCCCCCCAACTCTCTCTCTCTAAGCAAACAAAGCACAATGAACCTTACTTAATCTCACCTTACATCAGATCCTCTGTATATAACCTTCCATGGCATGTACCTATTTTGAGGGATTTATCACAATTATAATTAAATAATCAATTGAGTACTCAATTAAATGTCTCTTTCTCTCCTAAGATGATGGTCTGCCCAAAGGATGGAGCCCTAACTATTTTGTTAATTACTTGTATCCTTAGCACAAAGTCCAGTGCTAGGAAAAAACAGTTTCTTTGAAAATATTTGCCAATTGAATGGATTTGATTAAAAGTACCCCTTGGGTGTGACATAGACAATACTGCCTAGTAAAATATCAGTACACTCATAATGTACAAATGTACGAAGTATCAGTACACTCAGAATGTACAGTGTGCTGTATAATCCAGGGACTCAAAAAGCCATGACTCAAGAGATTTCACACTCTTCTCTTCTCATTTGCTAAATTATTTTGTCCCTGACCCCCACCTTGGTCCTACCTTTGCTTTCCTAACAAGGAGGCATTTTCCTGTTAGGTGTATCTAGGGCAGATGGAAGGGTATCCTCGCCTTGATAAGCTCAGACCATGAATCTGTGGTCTGATACTAATATTTACAGGTAAATAATATAAATTTAATGTGATAAATTTCAAGGGACTGATTCAGAGCAATCAAATAAAAGATCATTTATTAGCTTACAATAAGAACTAATCTAGGGGCAAAAAATACATATTTTTTTTTTCACACTGGACCACATCTTCTTTATCCAGTAGGAAAATTTACTAGGGAAAAGTATCTTCAAGTTTTAAAAGAGTGAAGGAGAAACAAGTACTATAAATACAAAGCATATATAAAGGGTACTCTTACCAGCAAGTAATACTCATCAAAGAATGATTCTGACTTTTATTTGAATGTATATAGAATTGGTATTCACTGGTCAGTGTTCAGGTATAAATGGTTAATAGATCATAAAAATAATTGTCTTGCATCCAGTCCAAAGGAAAAAAGAAAAATCTTTTAAAATTTATAACATTGTCCACTTTGTACAGTACACCTTGTTTCTACATCTTAAAGACCTTCCTCTCCATCAACACTTACACTTCAACCATTCTCTAGAAAGCTTTGTTATAAATGGATCCCTGCAGAGCTCTTGATATAAGCCTTATTGAGACTGTTAGTGTTTGA
Source organism: Enhydra lutris kenyoni (assembly GCF_002288905.1). Lineage (NCBI taxonomy): Eukaryota > Metazoa > Chordata > Mammalia > Carnivora > Mustelidae > Enhydra > Enhydra lutris. The sequence goes on along the minus strand of NW_019154111.1, from coordinate 18,052,205 downwards.
AAGAGACTCTATAGAACATGCTGGTGATTCACTGCTCTAGATTTCTGGAATTCTACCCCTGAACTGAGCCCAACCTCCAAAAGCCACATATTTGTCCTTGGGCTATCTGAGTCCTTACAGAAACAGCTATAAAGGTTGTCCATAAGGAAGAGTTACATAAGGAATAAGGCAGCATCCTTTCTAAAAGGAAGTGGGAGATGCTGTTGCTTACACTGTTCACTATTCCTGCACAATCACAAAGGCCCGAATTATCAATCAGCGAAATATGAGTCTCCCTAGGCCTCAAGCTTTATGAATGATTAATGATTATCAAGAAAAATCAAAGCAATAATACAAGCAGCCTCAGTATCTATGAAGCCCCAAATATCAGGTACAGCTCTTAGAGGACCCTCTGATGCACCTGTGTTCATTTGGTTTCAGAGTTGTTGCCATCTATTAGGGGTCAGCCAAACACAGGAAAACCACTGACTTTGGGATTGCTTATATACTTCATTAATCACATAGACCTGTTCTAGCCACATAATTAAATCCTATTCTTCATCATAGTTACGGCACATAAATTTCAGATTCATAAAATTCATAAAATTCGGATTCATAAAATTCAGATTCATTCTCCATAAATTTCAGATTCATTAATAAGAGTCAAAGTAGATAAACCATGTACACCCTTCTAAAAGCATTCCTGTTAAACTTTCATTTGTCTTTTAGCTGTAAATTCCATGTCATTGTTTGTAAGAGTTCAGGTCAATGTTACCTTGGTCAGCCCTAAGGAAAGAGGAAACTGGTCACAGACCCACTGTCCTTCCAATAAACAAACTCCTCAAAGAATTCAACAATAGAAAAAAAAAAAAAAACTCTCTCTCCTAAAAAGATGTTCCAAAAATAAATAAATAAAGGTAGAATTATTACTTCAAAAAAAAAAAAAAGATATGCTTACTTTTCCTTTTTTTTAAAGAGAGGCATGGGGTAGAAGGGGCAGAGGAAGAGAGAGAGGAGAGAGAGAGAGAATCTTAAGCAGGTTCCATGCCCAGTGCAGATCCCAACACAGTACTCGATCTCACAATCCTGAGATCATGACCTGAGCCAAAATCAAGAGTCAGACACCTAACGGTTTGAGCCACCCAGGTACCCCAAGATGTGCTTACTTTTAAATGACAATGAGAATTACATAACTCTATATATTTCTCCTCTTTTTTGGCTTTTGCTTTTATAATATCATGCCTAATATGAGTACATAACCTTTAAACTGTTTATATCCAAGGTATTATGTATAATTACCCTCAATCTCATACCCCATTATCGTTTTTTCTTTGTAAATGCATCTTTTAAGCAAACTCAAATCATTTTTGGAATAAATATATTACAAATAGCTGAAAGATTTTATATTTACCTAGAAAATAAATCATAATTAGCTTCCTCTTTCCTTCATGAAAGCTCTTGTAACCACAGTCATTATCATGGACAAAAATAATTTTTGCTAGAAATATTGCTTCTTTTCCATCTGTGCCTCTTCACCCTCTCACACTTCCTAATCACAAACCACCATTTATACACACAGAGTCAAAGGTCATGGAACTTACTTCCAGTTACTGGATATTGTCCTTTCCTACTACCTTTCCCCAGGCTAAAGTTCTCTGAATTAACTATATTACCCTGCACTCCACAAACCCAGCGACCTTAATCAGCTGTTATCTGTTCACCCTGAAGTTCCAAAGTTCCTGAATGGTAAAAGGCATAAGGAAACAGAAACTCTAATCCATGAGGCTTGAGTAGCTGCTTATGGGCTGATGGCACGATCGTCACATTGAGAGGAATGAAGAATGAAGTCTATCAGTGAGTGTCACACAAAAAGAAGAAAGAGTAGGAATACGTCCTGTAGCTTCTTATTGGGCAAAGAGATCAAACACAAGTAGATTATCAGAAAGAAAAGAAAAAAAAAGAGAGAGAGACCAAGATTCATTCTAAGAATATAACTTTTCTCTCTTAATTTAGGTATTCCATGAATACCAGAATTCTAAAATACTGGGATTAAAGGGAATTTAGACATCATTTTATCCAACCTCTTTACTTAAAACCATTTTAGATCAAACTGAGATGAAGAAAGATAATAGTGGCAAGGCAAATCTTCTTCTCCTTTACTTTATAAATCTTTTATAGTTCTTTTTAATTTAGCTTTGTTTTTTCTTTGCCTTATACATTTTTGAGGGCAAATTTATCAATCTTTTCCCTCATAATTTCAAGGAAAGTTTTAGTCATAATTAGAAAATTATTTCCATTTAGTAGAGGAATTCCTTTTTTGTTAAATACATGTATAGTTTCTTTTTCATTTTCACTTTTTAAAATATTCAGATCTCTGGGGCACCTGGGTGGCTCAGTGGGTTAAGCCTCTGCCTTCAGCTCAGGTCATGATCTCAGGGCCCTGGGATCGAGCCCCGCATGGGGCTCCCTCCTCAGCGGGGAGCCTGCTTCTCCCTCTCCCTCTGCCTGCTGCTCTGCCTACTTCTCCACTCTCTCACTCTGTCAAATAAATAAATAAAAATATTTTTAAAAAATATTCAGATCTCTGAATCAATCAGAGGAGTTTATTCTTTTTCTAAGATTTTAAAATTTATTTGAGAGACAGAGAGCACACAGAGGGGAGGGGCCAAGGGAGAGGGAGAGAGAGAATCCAAGGAGACTCCCCGCTGAGCACAGAGCTCCTCTCGGGGCTCAACCCCACAACCCTGAGATCAGGACCCAAGTGGAAATCAAGAGTCAGATGCTTAACCAAATAAGTCACTCAGGTGCCCAGAGAAGTGTTTCTTGTATATAGTCTGAGGTAAGAATCTAACTTAATTTTTTTCCAACATTTCTCCAGTTAACCCAATACAATTTATTGAATTATCGTGTTTCCCCAGTGATTTAAGATGAATAATCCTACATATTTGGGTCTATTTGGGTTTTTTTTATTGTGTTCCTTCTGATTGTCAGTCAGTCCATTTATGTGCCAGTCTACACTGTTTCTCTCAGAGGCTACATGGTATGTTTTAGAATTTGTTACTGCTGGCCTCCTCACTTCCCGTTGCCCTTTTCTTCCTTTTCCCCCCCTTTTATAGCTATCAGAATTTGATCGATTTTTTTTCATATGAACTTCAGGTTCCATTTATCTAACTCTGTTTTTTTAAAAACCTAGTAGTTTTTGGGGGGTCTTATTTTTATCTTGGATTGATGATCTCATCATCCTTCCTTTCTAAGAAAATGGAATACCTTTCCATTTCTTTAAACATATTTCACAAGTCAGTGCTTAACGTTTTCCTTATACATTTTGTATAGTTGTTAGCAGTATACTTTCCTCTCCCATTTTTTAGTTGTGATATTTCTATTTATTCAGAGGACTTAGCATTTACATTCTAAACTTACCTTTATTTTACTCTTAGATGAACAATTAAATATATGCAACAATATATACTAGAGCATTTTGGCTACAATTATTATCTCTTGATTGGATGGATGAAGACTGTTCTCTAGCAGATTCTTCAGGAAGAAAGAACTTGTGAATGCAATATTCCCTGAGTTCATACATGGTTCAAGTGAGTTTTCTATAGCTGTGAAAACTGAAGGACAGCATATAAAACTCCTGGACCACACATCCTCCCTCGAACTTCTTAAAAATGTTACTCTACTTTTATCTAACATCATACACAGCTCGTTGGCAATTCCAGAGTTTTTTAAATTTCTGATTTGTGGTTGTCTTTTATATCTTCAGTTACTTGTTTAATCATATTAAATTCACTTTTCAATATTGTGTTACAATATTCCTTTGCTTTATGGCTTTTTCTCAGGGCAAGGAAATTATCTTACACAATTTTTCATTTTCTTTTCCTTTCTTTATTTTTTTTAAACAAGATAATAGGGCTCACCATCTCATTTAGAGCAGGGTAAGAAATGTTTCAGAATCAAAGTCAAAAGTTGCCCAATTTCCCATCATTACTGCATGGTAGCACTTCGCCTCTCTTACAACTTGATTTTCTCTCCCTGGGACTCAGACATCTCTTTGCTATCAAATAACCCCTCTGGCTGATTGTCCATTACCTATTTTCAATTATTGTTTCTAATGCTGTCTTCAGTATCAGAAATGATGAGAAATTGAGCATTTTTCCCTTGGAGAATACAACTTGATGCAATCTTACTAGCTGAGCTCTACAAATCCAAAATCAATACCTCAGTTTCTTCTCACATTCCCTAAGTTTTAAAGAAAAATTAGAATGCTGTAAATAAATGTGGTACCAGATGCACTCCAGCAAATGATAGCTCTTAGAATAGCATCTGAAATGACAATATGTACTCACTTGGAATTCAGAAATGAAAATGTCCCAGTGCCTTGCTTCATTACTGAAGGGAATCAGCCTTAGAGCACAGCAATTGCCTGTTCCCACCAGCTGACAATGAAATGAATACTCTGTAGGAGCTGAGATGATTGTGGCATTAAACTTAGCAGTCTCTCCATGATCCTGCAAGACTGCTACTGAATCTAAACTAAATCAGTTCTGAGAAGAGTCTGTACAGAACTGGTTCATCATTTAAAATCTGGAGGGGGAAAAATGACTGAAATCAAATGAGTTAGGAAAGATATTATCAACTAAGAGACAACTCAGGGATCTGTTTTAGATCAAACTGAGAAAATAGGGAAGAAAACAGCCAAACAGCCAAAGGAGAGTTAACATCATGCGCAAAAGCCTAAGAGATTGTTTTATTATTATCATCAGTTGCAATGATGATGATAATAATAGGATCTGGTGTTCAGTGAACACAAAACAACGCAACAACAACAGCATTGGCTACAGAAAGAAAAGCATAATGCGGCTTCCCTGCCTGGTAAGCTTGGCATCTAAGCTGCCCAGACTATGACCCATAGCAGGGACACCAAGGGAATGAAGAATATTCATTTCTTCATTAGGGTGGAGTTTAGGGCAACCTAGGGTGAGCATATGACATGACATCACAGACATGTGATCTGTGTCATGTGTCATGACATCTGTGTCCTCTTATCTATTCTCTTGCTTCAGAAGGGTAGTGAGTGAAAAGGTAAGTCCTGGGGGTATTAGGAGTAAAAGGAGCAAGGTGGGGGTGGGAGGAAGAGAGAAGAAAATTGGTATCTCTAGGTAAAGCTTTTTGAATATGTCTCACTTAAAATTCACAACAATGAAATCAGTTAGATGCTATGACTTCCATTCTACATAGAAAGTAACTGAGGTTGGGAAAAGTTAAAATTGTCCAAGTGGCAGGCAGGGAAGCAAGTAGAGTGACAACCTGAAGCCCAAAAAGGCAGAGCCATGACATTTCAGATGAAGGGCTTGAACTGAAGCTCAGCGGGGAGATGAACTAGAAGACACTCGATGGGATCTCTTCCATTTGGAACTTCCTCATCGATGTAACCCTGCTGCAAGTCCTCTTTTTGTCTTAAAGAAATTGGAGAGTACATAAAGATTGTGCATCACATGTGAATACATGACATGAAGAATCTTGTTACAGCTTTTACTCCTATCTGTAGATGAATAGGTCCAGAAAGATGCAAGAGAATCTTTGAATGTACATACATAAAAAGTCTACTTGTTAAGACCAAGTTTGGCTCTAATAACTAATCTTCATAGCTAAAATATAAAACTATTTGCAAAGTATGAAAAAACATCTTGTGGTCATAGTGCACCTTACATCTGTGGTATTCAGCCTCCATGAATGTTGACCAAATTGTAAATTATGCCAAACTCCATATTCCAACAACTATTAATTTTTTTCAAAGATTTTATTTATTTCTTTGACACACAGAGAGAGATATCACAAGTAGGCAGAGCAGCACAGAGAGAGAGCAAGGGGGAAGCAGGCTCCCCGCTGAGCAGACAGCCCAATGCGGGGCTTGATTCCAGGACCCTAGGATCATGACCTGAGCTGAAGGTAGAGGCTTAACCCACTGAGCCACCCAGGCTCCCCCACCCAACAACTATTAATTAAGAGAATTGTGTCTGCTATGGCACTGTCTTGTAAGTAATTTCTGTTTATTTGCTTACTTCTGTCCAGAGTATATTTGTGCAAGTCTTTTATTAGTCATGTTTTGTGAAAGCACACAACTACAATGACTCGTAAGCACAGGAGTATTAGTCTACATGTTTAATAAAGGTATGAACTTTTTGTACACTTGATTCATCAAGTACTGACAAATATGACTAAATGTCCCACTATGCTTTGGATCTATTTCTTTTGCAGATCTGCCAATTCTTGCATAGTGGATTTTGAAGTTCTATTATTTAATATATCCAAGTTTAAAATATGATGTATCAATACTTTTAAAAATTATACTCTGATCTTATCTTCTTTTAAAAATTTTATTTATTTATTTATTTGAGAGAGAGGGAGAGAGAGTGTATTGGGGGGGGGGGCAATGGGCAGAAGAGATAAGCAGACTCCCCACTGAACAGGGAAGTCCATCCCAGGACCCTGAGATCATGACTTGAGTCGAAGTCAAGAGTCAGACACTTAAACACTGGGCCACCCAGGTGGCCATTGTTTATCCTTAACAATGTTTTTTTGCTTTTAGCTTTCTCTGTATGTTAATATAAGTATATTAATTTCGTTTTGTTGGGAATATCTTTTCCTACTCTTGACTTTTAAATTTTCTTTGTATGATACAAATATAAGTACACGAGCTTTTATTTGGTTAGGAATATCTTTTCCTATTTTTTGGTTTTCAGAATTTTGGGATCGTTATGTTTTAGATGTACTTCTTATCAATAAGATATAGTGAGTTGCCTATGTGTATGTTTTTAAGTCCAGTCTGAGAAAAAAAAATTAACTGGCTCAATCTGCCAGTTTTTCAACTAAAGCATTTATCCATTTATAGCCATGATAGTTATTGAAATATTTTAATTTATTTCTGTGGTCTTGTTTTTGCTTTTAATGTTGCTTTTTTCCCTCCTTCCTTGTTTATCCCCCCTTTGAATTATGTTTTTTTACTCCATCTCTTTTAACTACAAATTTGGAGAATATATACCACAATCCAATTCGGTTAGTAGTTACTTTAAACTTTCTGTCACGAGCTATTAGCTTCTTCAAGTCTGAAATTAATAAAAAATCTCTACCATCCTCTCAAACAATGTAAAGAATTTAGAACTCCAAACATGTCTGACCTGTGTGATACTGTCATTGAGTATTTTAGTTTTTGTGGCTTTCCTTATATCCCACAATATAGTATTACTGTTGTTGTTCCTGGTTTATATTAGGTGTTCGGTGATTATTTATTAAATTAACAATTGACAGTTAAATATGTAGTACACTTACAGTAGCATAATGTCCACTGAATAAGTTATAAATCTCAATATGAGTCTGCTCTGGATCGCCTATATCTGCTCACATCCTCTGTTCCCCCTCTTTATTTCTTCTGTTTTTTTCTTTTACTATCTCTTCAATAGCCATTCTGGCGTCTTCTCCCATCTTTTTGTATCCTCTGACTCTTAGACAAAATCAATAAAGCTCTGCCACATCTATGTAGCAAAGCTGGAAAAAGGCAGGACTCATTGATCCATTAGAGCACTTGAGCACCAATGTCGTGCTGGCCTCTGCCTTAGCACTGGGACTATTGTACCTAATTATTATTGCCTCTTGAAATCTTAATTTACAACCTTAATTTCAGCTCTTCAAAATTCTGAGCGTTACTTAATGAACTTCAGTACTTACTAAGTGTTTAGTAAAACTGCTTAATTCAAACGATACACACTGATGACTCTATTTTAAAGGTAACATCCCCTGACAGTAGTACTGGAGCTCAACGTCTATATCTATCCATATTAAAGTATCTTTGAAGAGCATTTTGTCATACTTACATATACTAAACCTGTGTCTGAAAGAAATCAAGTTCAATCCCAGGTAAATGAGGTTCGAAACATTCAGGGTGGTTTGGTGGTAGAGTAATTTGCAAGGCCTAGAGTTAAAAATGATTAGCAGTACATTGTTTGATTTCTTTGAAATTGCTTGCTGGCTAGCGTCTAGTGTATTTTGTTTTAGGTCTAACTGGATTTTATAAACACCAAAAGATGGGAATTTGTAATGTCAACCCTGACAGAACAGAACTATTCAATATTCCAACTGAATTTCTTATTTCCCCCTTATTTTGTGATACCTTTCAACACTATAACTTACTAAATAAATAAACAAATAAATAAATAACAAATAAAAGGTCTCTTGTCTTCCTCTACTGGACTCAGAAATATTATTTTATGTCATGTCTCCTTTTTCTAAAAAAACAAAACCAAGAGCCCTGTGCTCCTCATCTTCTCAGATTCCTAGATTCCTCCAGCAAGGTCTGTCTCCATCCAAGCACAGCCAACAGAAAGTAATCTGCATTTCTTACAGCAGCAATCATGCCCGGGTGGATTTGATATTGACTGTGGCAGATTTGATAGATTTACAGTTGCTTCACTGAAAGCTCATCATACCTCATGAGTGTTTTAAAACAACAGAACTGCATGAAAGAGCCTTGAGGTATAGAGTAGCTATAGTGTGCAGATCAAACAAACAAAATCATCAGGGCCAATGGTTAATTAAGCTTGCTAACAACTTACCTTCATGTACGTGGGCCGAATGGCTGCCTGCATAGAGCTGTTCTCAGATTCCCACGGTGCCCTCCCTGTCCCCCAAAATACTACCCTCACATATTGCCATTTTACCCACATTCCTGTCTCCTACATAGCCTGAAATCCCCACTCTCTCTTTGGGGTTATACAACGAACTAGTTATTTTCCTGGAAGCACTATGAAGGTTTATCAGAGAGTTGAATGAGATGGAAGAAAAATTCTCCTCATATATTAGCATGAATTATTATGTGAAATTACCTCGTATCACCTTGAATACACAGGAGGTTCTAGGGAGAATGAGGGTACTAGGGTACTCACAGGTTAACAAAAGATGGGGATTTGATAACTCCAATAGCTGAACTACTAGTATCTTATTTTTTGTTTCTATTAGTCATTTGCTCTTGTTTCCTATAACTTGGTAAAGTTATAAATGAATGCTGCACATAGGGTATGAAAAGTTCTAGAGACATTTGCCTTCTAGTAGGCAGTTAAGATAGAGGAAATTCACCTTAATCCAGTCTGAAGTTGAAACTGAGCTAGTGTGAAGCAGACTTTAGCTGGTGTGTAAGCCAGTCTATTTCTGGTTTGTTGTTACTATTAAGGAATAATTCTTCAGGAGTCACAGCTGAAATCCTGGGTTGTTAACTAGGTCTGTCCTCCAGTGATCTCTGAATTGCACTTTTGTCTCAAAGCTCTGGTCAGATTTCCAGCCTCTCAACCATCACTTACAAACCAGCAGATGCCTTGAGGGGAAAAGCAGCACTGAGTATTGCACGCACTCACTTTTCCCTTCTCCTCAGCAGTTTGGCCCTCAGGTCCTTGCTACCCTGGAATCTCTGATGTCTTCAAGCAAATAATGTGTGTGTGTGTGTGTGTGTGTGTGTGTGTGTGTGTGTGTGTGTTAATTCAGCTTTTCACCTTCCTAGTTTTTCTTGGAAGAATGATTGATCTGCTATAAGCTAGTCTGCCAGAGCTGGAAGCAGAAGTTGTGGTGGATAATTGGAATTATTATGTGTGGAAAAGGAAAGACAGAATAAGTTTTCATTTTAAATCACTGTTCTATTAATCTGTAACCTGATTTTATTTTTTTTTAATTTTTTATTTTTAAAGATTTTATTTATTTATTTGACAAAGAGAAATCACAAGTAGGCAGAGAGGCAGGCAGAGAGAGAGGAGGAAGCAGGCACCCTGCTGAGCAGAAAGCCCGATGTGGGGCTTGAACCCAGGACCTGGGATCATGACCTGAGCCGAAGGCAGCGGCTTAACCCACTGAGCCACCCAGGCGCCCCTGTAACCTGATTTTAAAAACATTGTTTTCTGTCAGTTTATCTGTCATTCAATCCTGTTATGTGGTCTCCGGAGTTTTTGCTGAAGACACCTATAAAGATATAAGTATTGTTCTAACAATTTGTTGTATATTTGTTGGTTTTTAAGAGGGGGAGGGACAGAGGGAGGAGAGAGAGAATCCCAAGCAGGCTCCATGCCCAGCACAGAGCCCAATGCAGGGCTCCATCTCACAACCCTGAGATCATGACCTGAGCTGAAATCAAGAGTCTGACACAAAGTACTGAGAGACCCCAGGTGCCCCTGTCCTAATAATTTTTAACAGCTAAGTATGAATAGTACTTCTTTCATCAGCTTGGAAAAAAATCATAGATCCACGGAATTGGAAGGGACCTTAGAGAATACACTCTAGTCTCTCATGAAGAAGCCAACTCGCCCAGGGTCCCACACTGTTTGGAGGAATGGACAGTAAGTGTATTCTTCCTGTCCAGCACTCTTTCAACAACACTCTATTGCTTTCAGCAGAACAATTATGTCATGGGAAGATTTCAGTTTACTGACAATTCTTGGATTCTACAGTCCTAATGTACCCCTCCCCCCACAGAAAAAAACTTTTTTGATTATTGCCTATTAATCTCATTCCATCCCATACCCTAAACCATCTTTTTGAAATACTGGCCTAGGGTGTCAAAAGATGACTATGATTTTCAAACTTGCAGGTACTGTATAAAAGAGGGTGTTGTATGTAGGAAGTTGAGTAGAAAGATTTGTAAAATAGCATAGAAGACTGGGTGGAAAAAAACCAAATAATTATGTCCAAAAAAAGTGGGTAGAAGACATGAACAGACACTTCTCCAAAGAAGACATACAAATGGCTAACAGACACATGAAAAAATGTTCATCATCATTAGCCATCAGGGAAAGTCAAATCAAAACCACATTGAGATACCACCTTACACCAGTTAGAATGGCCAAAATTAACAAGACAGTAAATAACATTGTGTTGGTGAGAGAGTGGAGAAAGGGGAACCCTCTTACACTGTTGGTGGGAACGCAAGTTGGTGCAGCCACTTTGGAGAACAGTGTGGAGATTCCTCAAGAAATTAAAAATAGAGCTTCCCTATGACCCTGCAATTGCACTACTGGGTATTTACCCCAAAATACAGATGTAGTGAAAAGAAGGGCCATCTGTACCCCAACGTTCATAGCCGCAATGGCCACAATTGCCAAACTGTGGAAAGAGTCAAGATGCCCTTCAACAGATGAATGGATAAAGAAGATATGGTCCCTATATACAATGGAGTATTATGCCTCCATCAGAAAGGATGAATACCCAACTTTTGTATCAACATGGACGGGGCTGGAGTCAATTATCCTGAGTGAAATAAGTCAAGCAGAGAAAGTCAATTATCATATGGTTTCACTTACTTGTGGAGCATAAGGAATAACACGGAGGACACTGGGAGATGGAGAGGAGAAGTGAGTTGGGGGAAATTGGAGGGGGAGACAAACCGTGAGAGACTGTGGACTCTGAGAAACAAACTGAGGTTTTGGAGGGGTGGGGGTGGGGGATGGGTAAGCCTGGTGGTGGGTATTGAGGAGGGCATGCATTGCATGGAGCACTGAGTGTGGTGCATAAACAATGAATCTTGGAACAATGAAAAGATTTTAAAAAATAAATAAAAAGAAGACTGGATGGAGAGAATGTTTTAACTGGATGAAGTGACAACAAAGGCTAAAGAGCTATCATGTTAATATACTTGTTGAATAAGTTTAAGAGCATGAATCAAGCACCTCATCTCTAAAATTGTCAATTCCAAATTTTTAAAGACATAATTTCCATGATAAATGAAGTAAATTTTTTATAATGGCTTATTTATACATATTTTCAATTTTTTCAGTTCCAGCTGAATTGAAAATGAAAGCAAGTTTTTATTGCCAAGCAAGTTTTTATCTTCAAGTTCTAAGGCATATCTCCTATTAGTCTTTATATTACCTCCAATTAGGTGTGGGTGTGTGTGCAATGATCTTAGAAGTCAAGCTGAACAGGCTATTTGAAGTCATTACATCCTTAAAATGGAGAACAAATATTTCTATGTGAGAACATCAAATAAGAATTTAAAGATCAATTTGCAGGATGAAAAAATATATTATTAACCCATGACTCCTTTAACCTGCCTGAGAATCCAGATTTTTCACTCAATATAATAAAAAAATAAACACTGGTGGTTGGAAGACCATAAAGCCATCTGATTCTTTTTACATGTGCATTCTCAAAGTCTTAGTCATGGATAAAGCTACATAAAATTAGCAGATAACATGAACAGTGTGATTCAAGGAAAGTTGCAAGGCTATACCTTTGGGTAGCTATCTCCTAAAAAGCTCCCAAAGTTTTGCCACTTTAATCTGTCCAGAAATCCCTTCTATTGGAGGAACAAATGCAAATCCTAACACCATTAAACATGGTACCTGGAACAGGTCATTTTTATGCACTTAGTTTCTTGCACATATTTGATAGTTAGATATTTTTATTGTCATTAACACAGAGCAATATGGCAAGTTCTATATTGCAGAGTTCTGAGATGATAGAAGAAAGGAAATACCTTTCAGTTAGAAAAGACTATGAAAAGATTGAGGAGCATTTGAGGGAGGAAGCCTGAGTAGACATGGCCAAGAGATGTACAGAACATAAAGATGTGCACTTCCCAGTTTTCCCTGCTGCCAACTCTGCTAGGTGGCCTCTTATTTTATAACATTCTCCCAAGTAATAACTTTTCTCTAACTTACACTCTAGTTCCTTGCATCTTTTCATACTTTCATATTTGAGAATGTTAAGTTTCTAGTTCCTTTCTCTTCATTCTAAAGACCTTTATTTATTCCCATATATAACCAGGGACCACACTAAAAAGTGTAAAATGCTGACTCTAATGAGCACAGTATTAGTTACTTATATTTTACTATCAATGAAATAGGAAATAATATTAAGAGCAAAGAATAGGCTGTTGTCTTCTAGTTCCAAACTAAGTGTGTATTCTTACCTCATTCATTCTGAAAATGGTTCATCCCAGACAAACTGATACAATTATACCTTGTAACTATTACCATTTTTGTGGTGTAATATTCTTCAAAAATTTCTCTGATGAAACTAATAATTGTTCTTTTCATATTAAGATCCTCTGATTCTAAATATTTGATAAACACTGCATCAAACTTTTATTATTTTTGGTGAGGAAGTGAGAAAGCAGTTGGCAATTAACCAGTCTAAAACTCAAAGACAGATTTTAACGTAATCATGGCCTTCAATCATGGCAATGAAATTCATAATATACATTTCATTCTGGAAATAGTGAGTCTCTTCTGTAGTTGTAGTCCTCTTTAATGTGAGGGCTGTTAGTTTGTTAGCTGGTTATAAAGAAGATAATGTGAGCATTGATTCTGACTCCTTGATATTTTATTTAAAATATTCCATGTGTATCATGGAGAGTAAAGGAAATAAAATTCTGGAAAAAAGGGTGTGTATGTGTGAGAGTGTGTGTGTGTGTGTGTGTGTGTGTGTGTGTAAATGGCTATATGTACAAGGGCATACCTATTCATGCAAATAGTATAAAATAAAAATTTTTAACAAACATACCCCAAGAAATTGAATACTTATCTAGAGATAGCATCTAAACATGAATTTCTAACATGCTTCTTCAAAGTCCACTACTGATTAAATCCTAGTAGAAAAACTTGTGCTTATATAGTATTTCTTCCTATTAGGCTTCAGGTATTTGACTACTACCTAAAGTTCTAAGAGCTAAACATCAGAGGCACATTAGAACTTTGACTGTTCTGAGATTTAATATGAGCAATTACCTTGCTCTTCTACCTGGCTGGTAAATCATTTACTCCAGTGGGAAAATTTTTCTTTTAAAAATGCTTCTTTTGAAAAACAAAAAATCTCAAAATAAAGTTGAAATAGAAGCACTGTGTACTTGCTCCAGATACAAACCTACCAAAATAGAAAACTGGATGGCTTTTTAACTTAAAACCCCATGGGAAATTGGGGGAAATGAGTTTAAAGTCAGAAAGATAGATCTAAAATTCTTTCTGCTAAATAAAGGGTCAGAACAAATTACTGGATGGAGAGAGTTAAACTTCAGGATTAGTGGAAGTGTATCAATATATATTCTGTGCCAAAAGGCCTAGAGGGCAAAGCTAACACTTCGTCCTGGAGCTGAAGAGCCATTCCTATCCACTCTCCACCTGCAAGGTCTAGCAACAGGACAGCGCAGTTAGGGTCTGACAGCCCTGAGTCCAGGTTACAGGCGTTCCAGTGATAACCTGTGTTTATTTCTTATACAGAATGGAGAAGAAAATGGTTTTCAGAACCAAAATCATAACCAGAAAGATGTGTTCCATAAAAGAGGGAGCCAAACTGACCCCATAGCTGGAAAATTCTCTGCCTGTCTCAAAAGGAAAAGTTAGTTATCTATTTTCCTTTTCATCCTGTCAAGCTAAATAATGAAATAAACTAAGGCAAATTCAAACTTCTCAAAAAAGAAAAGTTTCTTCGGGAATAGAAGAGGAATTGGAATTTGAAACACACAAGCTGTATAGTATTAACCCTCAAGTCCTTTGAGGGTTTGGCGTAGGCTGTACTTCCGGGTAGGAAATATGAAGAGGGAAGAGCTCCGTTAGAGTTTACATTAGAATTTTCTTCAGTGATAACAAATTGATCAGTGGTTACCTCAAATCAACCTTGGGAAACAGTCTGAGTTTTTCTTATGATTTCCAGAGGCATAAGCAAAACTGAACCAGGTCAAGTTAGTTTCACAAATAGACTAAATTAAGCTTTTATTTATATGATTCAACTGCTTTTATCTGCTCAGGAGTTTTTCAAAGCTGGTCTCCATTTGGTTTTGATTTTAACAACTCTATTAACTCACAGACTTCGGTAACTCTGAACAGAATGTTGCATATTTACCCCCACATGTGTCTCGGTGCTATCACAACATTTCCTTGGTTTGTAGCTGCATCACTGTCCTTCTCTGCCTTCATCTTCCTGTGGCCCACACCTTTGCACTGACGCTCGGAGAGGCTGGCTTTGGACTGCATCCTGAGTCCAGCAGATGCTCTGGCTGTGGTAGTATCACATGACCATGACTGTGATCACCACAAAGACCACTTCCTAAGAACGGCCTCCCCTTCACATCTGTGGAGTGGGTCACCATGCCTCCCTTAAGGCTATCAGTCAGCATCATTATGTTTGGTGTTCATTATCTAAACCCTCCAAACTCTTCAAGAAGAGTTGTCTAATCCACAGCAAGCAAGACACCCATAAACACTGATGCTTTAGGGCCATCCAATAAGATATTAAAATGCTGTCATTGAAGTTTTAAACTTTGAAATGTAATAGAAACATTATTGCCAGTGCAACGCAATTCTCGGGATTTAAACATGCACTTAAATTCTCAGCATTTAAGGCCACTATATGCAATATTTTAATGCCTAATAAAATGAGGAATGATCCAATATTACAGCGCAATTTGTGTGACTATCCATGCTATTGATAACAAGAGAAAAATAGCCTCCAGGGTCTAGACTGAAGTGTCCCCAAAACTGAGAAGGAAACAAAGAAAAAAATACAATAGGAAAATTCATTATCTTAGTTATTACAGCAAAATTATACTGGTTTGGGACTTATCAATCACAGATGAAAGATGTAAACACCACCAGAAATCATCCTTTCTGCAGAGACGTCAGTCATAAATGAGGTTTCATCATTTATATGCTTGTCCAAAGTGGTAATTTAGAACTATTGCTACCGGCTCTGGCTGTCTCCAGAATGATCATTATGAATTACGTGGTGAGCAGATGCTTGGAAATAAAACTTTGCCCTGGGCCGCCAGGAGCCTAAGCACAAAGCGAACAGTCGCGATAAAACAGTAGTAGTTTAAGCACAAGATTGTGAATACAGCCAGTCTCCCAATCTGCTAAGCATCGATTGAGATCAGCCACGACATACAAAAATGGATGATTTTAAGAAAAGAAACTGTCTGGTACATCGTCCTTTTTGCTTTCCTTTATCTAGGTCTGTGCCTACTCTGAATATCTTAAAGCAGCAACCCAAAATTAATTCACAGGAAAAAGAGAAACAGACTAGTAAAAATTGTATTTATAAGCTCACAGCTAGAAATATGTGCTTAAAATGGGATTTATTCTTTCTTATTGCTATTGGAACGGACACTTAATTTTCTCCCTAAAATGAAACGAAACTTTCAGAAAATTTATGGCTGCTGAGAGAACAGTTTCTCCCATGTCAGGCTATGATAGTCAAGTTGAGAATAAATCATCAAAGAAATCTGACTAGTACTACAATGCTGTTCATGCAAAGTAATATTTAACTTTCTACCCACATAAAGCAATTAATTGTTTATCATGAATGAGTTCACCGCATTCTGTAAAATAATATCCTAGCATCACCGACAATTAGCATTCTTTCTCTTTCTGCTGTGCTTAGTCTTTCTGTACCTTCCCTTTTTCTCATCCTCTCTCCTTTGCCACTTTTCTAAAAATATCTTCCTTATTCTAACATTGGAAGGTTGGCTTGGCTACCCTCCTGCCCTGAGGTGTCTTCCCCCCTCATTTTCCCTTTGTCACTGGGACTAACTCTGCTTCCTTGAAAGCAACTGTAGGTGAGGATACCGAGGATCCCAGACATGTCTTCCATCTTTCCACACTATTGATAATGAAATTACTACATGGTATCATTCATTTAGATTGAAAACGATGACTGATGTTCTCTCCACAAATATGCTTAGATTCTTTCTACAAATGCCCTTTTTGCTTGAATATATATTGAGCTTTTTTATCCAAACAAATTGAAAATTACCTAAAAAATATATAATTTAAGAGCTCTGAGATGAAGGATTATCTTTGTCATCTTGTGACCTCCAATAGATGCTTCACTATTGGTAAGGAAGGGGTGCCTGGGTGGCTCAGTGGGTTAAGCTGCTGCCTTCAGCTCAGGTCATGATCTCAGGTCCCTGGGATTGAGTCCCGCATCGGGCTCTCTGCTCAGCAGGGAGCCTGCTTCCCTCTCTCTCTCTCTCTCTCTGCCTGCCTCTCCGTCTACTTGTGATCTCTGTCAAATAAATAAATAAAATCTTTAAAAAAAAAAAAACCATT
>NW_019154111.1:17927685-18035048 GCF_002288905.1 Enhydra lutris kenyoni | reverse complement strand
GGCTCTCTGCTCAGCAGGGAGCCTGCTTCCCTCTCTCTCTCTCTCTCTCTGCCTGCCTCTCCGTCTACTTGTGATCTCTGTCAAATAAATAAATAAAATCTTTAAAAAAAAAAAAAACCATTGGTAAGGAAAAGAGATTTCTAGTTAATAAATTATGAGTCCACATTATAATAAAAAAAAAACCTTAGTCAATTAGAGTAAACACCATTACGATATAAAAATAAGATGTAATAGTATTTTTTTTTATTGAGTGCTTACTATGTGTCAGAGACTTGGCTTTGGTTATTGAACACATGCATAGCCCCAGGACTGTTAGTGCTGTCTCTGGGGCAGCAATGAGCACACTCAGTCTCCAAGAAGATACATTAATTGTCCGTGTTCTATTGTCCTCAGCCTCTCAGAGCCTCAGGCAGCAAATCCTTTCTATTTATTCCCCATGACTTAAAGATATATCAGACTAATCTGAGGGACATAATTTTCTTTTGATAGAACATAATCCATTGTATAGCCAAATATTTTATCACAAACTGTTCCTGTATTTTTATATCATTTCTATAATTCTCACTAGTAACTGGCTCTGGGTTTCAGATTCTTAAATCATATGACTGAAATCTACACTTCTTTTTCTTCCATGCTGTGTAAACCTCCATTTGCAAAGCTTACATATATCAAGAAAGGCCAAACTGCCACCTTAGCAGCAGATTCTGCTAACAATTCTTTTGCTAACTCACGTTTAATCCAAGGGACTTTTCCTTAGTCATCAGAGTGGCAATTCTGAGGTTGAGGAAATGCTGCTATTAAGAGAAAAATCTAGCTGAGCACCTAATGGCTGCCCTTTGGAAGGAAAATCACACATGTTTTTATTTTAGGAATTCAACTTATCACGGGATAGTCATGTGAAAATGAAATCAAGTTAATCATCTCTTTCTATGTAAATGTGCTCCTGGTCATACTAGTTAAACATTAGGACTTACAAAAATCAATTTTCTAAACTGCCTACTTCAGAGAATTATAGGAGATGGGGCAAGTATATAGAATCATTCAGAGGTGAAGTTGTGTAAAGAGAAGGGTCCTTGTGTTCACATGGGATGTGTGGATCACTTGAGGAAAGGCTCCATTATCTTTCTGATTCTTCACATTCATTGTCTACAAAGCTCAGAGAATCAGTGGTGATTCAGAGGGTTAAACTCAACCAAGAGAGGCATGAAGTGTTGTTTTTCCTCAGTAGAATCCTGAACCCCTTAACACCACAGACCTTGTCTTATTAATCTTAGCATCACCAGAATCCAGGAAAGAACTTAGGTAGCGGCTCAACTTATATTTGTTGAGCTGAAACAAAGTGAGAACTAAACGAGTTAACCATAGGAAATGTTTTTGGAAGCATGAAATTATATATGTATGTGATATTATAATTTAAAATACACAATTCCTTTTTAAGATTTGTTTGAGAGAGAGAGAAAAAGTGTGTGTGAATGAGGTTTGGGGGGACAGAGGCAAAGAGAGAGAAAGAGAACCCCAAGCAGACTCCACTGGCCCAGAGCCCCATGCAAGATTAGATCTCAGACCCTGAGATCATGACTTGAGCTGAAACCAAGAGTAAGATGCTTAACCAACTGAACCACCCAGGTGCCCCTAGAATACATAATTCTTATTGTAACTTTATATGCATTTGGTTATATAATTTCTACAACCCTGGAATGTGCACTATTTTTATCTTCCACTTTATAAATGGGAAAATTGAGGCACAGTGGGTTGAAGTAATTTTCCCAAAGTCACATAGCTAGTAATGGACTCAGCCAAGATCTGAACCCAGGATTCTCTTGCCCCAGAGTCCATGTTCTCAACCATTGAGCAATACTTGTCCTTCATAAAGTCTCGTAAGAGAATGCTTTCCTAAGGCACTGTGTACTTGGTCATGCATACAGTTGTCATTTCCCTAATTATGCCATGAACTCTTGAACTCTTTCAGGAAGCATCTGAGGATTACTCACTTTGAATCTGATCCAGAAAACCCTTGAACATACTGGTCTGTTTATAGTTGGATAAATACATCCAAAGAAAATCCTCAAGCAAGGGGAAAAAATAACCACAGTGGGAATCTTCAGAGGTAGCACAGAGGTATGGATAGAGATTATACCTAAGTTCTGGACTCTCAGAAACAAAGGCATGATTCACACTAAAATATTTATGACTAAAATCCCCTAAGAAAGGAAAGTAGGGTCAGTACTAAAACTAGAACCTAGACCAAAGCAAGGAGCCCTGGGCTCTTGGGGTAGAGCTTGAAGCATAAGAAAGGAAAGCGTAGTCTTCTCAGGGTCAGGCTTAATGTGTGGTAACACTCCAAACAATGTTTGGATAAAGGACAATGGTGGCCTGCTCAGAAATTTCTGCCAAGTGTTAACATATATAGGAATCTTTTCCTATTTGGGCCTTTCATCTTTCCAGTTAGCAGACTGATTTATCAGATTTATCAGACTAGTCAGTTGGCATCAGTGGAATAATACACAGAAGGGGAAGGCTTTAGGGGGCGAATGGAAGAGGGAATGGAAATGGCATAAGAATAATGGCTTTCAGATATCAATGGGCCTGATGATGGGAGGTGGCCTGCAGGGCTAAGCATGCCTTTGGTGATAGGGAACCTGAACAGACACCTAGCCATGACTTGTAAGTATAGGTTATGAAGATATTTTTTAGTAATATACATAGGGAAGAAAATATTTTACTAGATATAGAACAAGAAGGTATGCCTCCTTGGATCTCGGTTTTCTCATCTGTAAAATAGGAGGGGATTGGACTAGATGACTCCTATGGCTCCTTCCAGATCTAACATGTAGAATCTACCACAAAGTCATCAGAGCCATAGTCAGCTTGAATCACTGAGCAGTCAAAAACAAACAAACAAAAAACCTTTGCCAAGAGCTAGCAGTGTCTAAGAAGTTTGAAAGCCTAAACCAGCCCACTCCCTGTCCAGTACACCCTTTGCCCTTCAATAACCACGAAGGGTCGTGCTTTATCTTCAAAAGCTACCCAGAGTCTGGGTATCTTAAGTACTCAAAATCATAAAATTAAATTCAAAATCTGAAAATCTTCTTAAGGAATGTAAAATGGATGTGAATGGTTACACTCATTTCAGAGAGCCCTTCAATTACTAAAAACCAAATGCTGCAAAATAAAAAATTAAAAAAAAAATAGCTCTCTGTTGTACAGTATTCTGCCACACCGAGGTTTAGCACTGTGTCAAAAGGGAAAACAAACACACTGAAAAATTATCTTATGGGTTTCCTAAGGGCCCAAAGTTGTCTGAATTCAAGTCCATCTTCTCTTCCAAGGGAGTGATAAATCTGAGACAAAAACAAGTCACATACACAGAAAGAATCTAAAAAAAAAAAAAAAAAAAAAAGAATCTACAATCACAGTCAATTTACTAATTTACTTACAAGCATGTACTGCTTCTACACCATATGGTTTGAACAAAGACATCAAAAAGTGAAAACAACAGCAGGTCTTGGGCATAGCAGTCATAAAGATAGCTCCATTTCCAGGTCTGGGCTGTTCTCAGTGAAACATCCACTCACAGTCTGTTCCATCACAGGCACTCTGTTTTAAAAATCCATTTACAACTATGCAGTCATCAAAAGAAATGAAATCTTGCCATTTGCAACGACGTGGATGGACCTAGAGGGAATTATGCTTAGTGAAATAAGTCAATCGGAGAAAGACAACTATCATATGATCTCCCTGATATGAGGAAGTGGAGATGTAACATGGGGGATTTGGGGGGTAGGAAAAGAATAAATGAAACAAGATGGGATCGGGAGGGAGACAAACCATAATCTCATAAAACAAATGGAGGGTTGCCGGGGGGAGGGGAGTAGGGAGAAGGTGGTGGGGTTATGGACATTGGGGAGGGTATGTGCTATGGTGAGTGCTGTGAAGTGTGTAAACCTGATGATTCACAGACCTGTACCCCTAGGGCTAATAATACATTATATGTTTATTAAAACATTTTAAAAATTATTTTAAAAATTTTGTAATTAACAACAACAACAAAATGCATTTACAGGGGTGCCTGGCTGGTTCAGTTGGTGAGGCATTCAACTCTAGATCTCAGAATCCTGAGTTTGAGCCCCACATTGGGTGTAGGGATTATAAGTAAATAAACTTTTAAAAAATTGTTAACTAAAAATGCATTCCAGAACTCCCCTTCCATTTGACCCCTATGGATGAATTAATGCTTTGCGCACCAGGTTAAAAATTAGAGGACCTTTTCTGTTCCAGTGGTTCTTCCTTTCAAAGATATTATTTTGTCTGGTTATTCCACAGATGGTGAGGACACAGCAGATACGAATGAGAGGCCTGAGCAGTCTGTCTTCAGGTCCATCATATTGTATATCACGATGCCTCTGCTCTTCCCCATCTTAGTGACCCCCATCTTGGCCCCCCACCTTCTCCTGTCTCCCAGCTCTTCATAGCTCCCTGGTTAGGTCCCTTTTTGTTCTGTCCCCCACCCCACTGCTACTGATAGTCCCATATCTTCTTCCCTATCACATCTCAGTCCACATTCTCTTTTAAAACATACCTATGTATTAAACATCTAAGCTAAAATAATGAGTTAATGAATCCTAATGAAGATACTGCCTTAAAAATAAACATTTATAGAGACAGCATGAGATAATGGAAATGAATTGCTTTTAGAATCAAAAGATATATGTTTAAGCTCCGATTTCATAATATAGTAACTTTTCTTCTATTGAGTCTAAACTGAATAGTCTTTCCCTGTAAAATATTCATAATCATTAAGAGACTTATGGAGTGTTGACTATTCCAGTAGTTGTGCAAAGCATTTGTCTGCATGATCTAATTTACTCTTCACAACTGTCCTATGAACTACTTATTACCACCTCATTGTAACATAAGATTGAGGCTTAGAGAGATTAGGAAACTTGATTAGATCTAGGGTATTAACCTACATTTTTCTGAATCCAGCACCAAAACTTACCTTATGAGGTTGGTATAAGGATCAAACAAGATGGTGTATAAAGGCCCTCTGCAGGTTATGAAACACCGTGTAAATGTAAGCCACTGTCCTACCCTTTAAATTAAAAAATCTAGAAAGTTTAGACATCATGTCCAATTGGGAAGAAGAAAATGAAAGGGCAGTAATTAAGCCTAAGACTTCTTGTTATGGAAAATAGGGTTCAATATTCAGGAGGGACAAAATACTGTACAAGAAATGCAAAAGCAAAATGCACTGTGTGGCTCAGGTAACAGAGAAGCCTCTCAGGGCAGGAAACTCCAGAACAGAAAAGGGTAGAGCAAGGAAACACTGGATTTACTAATCACCTATTTCTTCTTTCTTTACTTTTCTATGTCACTATCATGAGTTCTTCCCAGACTATCCAATAGAACGAATAAATACCTCTTAATACTATTTTTGGAAGTATCAAAGAAAAATTGCACTGGATAGGTTAAACATGAAAGGAAGACTTAACTTAAGACTATTAAAGGGGCACCTGGATGGCTCATTCAGTTGGAAGTCTGACTCTTGATTTCACTCAAGTCTTGATCTCAGGCTCATGAGTTCAAGGCCCGCCCTGGGCTCCACCCTGGGTTTGGAGACTACTTAGGACTATTGCAGTAGGGAAGATAGGGTGAACTCAACTCCTCTAAAACAGAAAGTGGTGATTTTAAAGTATTTGGGTGAGCTAGTGGGAAAATGCTGGTGGACATTAGCTGAGAGATTGTCAATATGATCAGGACATCCGTTAACCAGCACTTAACAAAGTTGGGCTCCTACTCTTCCACAGAGACTAGGTGACAGGGGCCCTAACTTACTTGTTGATTATATTTCAAAGGTCCCAAGTCACTGAGGAAGATATTCCTGAGTTGTACAACTGGAAAATCTAGAAGATTTACATCTCAAAGGGGCAGAAGAAGAAATTTACAACTGCAAGTTTTCTAAAGTAAATGCTCTAAGAAAAGGGAGCTCAGGGGTCCATAATCAGGAAGAATGCCTAAAGTTTAGTCAAGCTGAGGAGAATGTTAAGGCCATCTTACTTATTATGACTAGGCAAACTAGATATTTCGGTCCCTTTTTTTTTTTAGACACTCATCCTAGGAAACCCTCTCTTCATTCAATCCAGGCTGGTTACCCTCTAGGTCTAATGGCACAGCTATCAACCTGGGCTTTATCTTTCCTCTTTTCTCCTTACCTGGAGACACCAATCTGGTAAAATATATTGATTTGGTAGCATACACATACATCATTCATTAAAAACTAAGACATGGGGAAAAAATGTTTTTGAGACTTTAAATGTCTGAAAGTGTGGTTTCCTAGTGTCACTCTTGACAAATCACTTGGATGGATATTAAAAAGCATTTTCCCTTCATAATTTTGAAGATACTTTTCCACAGTCTTCTAACTTCCAACGTTTCTGTTGAGAAGTCTAATGTCCCTTTGCCCTCAGTTCCTTGAGTATCAATTTGTTTGACCTCTAAAGGCTTTTAGCAAATTCCTGTTACCCCTGGTGGTCTGAAATCATGTTCAGTGCATTGAACTTTCAATGATCCCTTCCCCCTAAAGTCACACATTCTTCAGTGATGCAGATGTTATTGGATAAATCTTCTCTCCTCTGTTTTTCTTTTTTCACTCTTTTGGAAACTTTTATGAGTCAGATGTTAGATCTTATGGATTTATCATCTGATGTCCTCTCCTCCTTTAACTTTGCCTTTTTGTTCTAATTTCTCAATTATTTCCTGACTTTATAACACTTTTATTGATTTATTTTTTGTATTTTTCATTTCTGAAAGCTTGATATTTCTATTGCTGCTTTAAAAATATTCTGGGTTGGTTTTGTTTTTTTAGAATTTTATTTATTTATTTACAGACAGAGATCACAAGCAGGCAGAGAGGCAGGCAGAGAGAGGGGGAAGCAGGTTCCCCGCTGAGCAGAGAGCCCCATGTAGGGCTTGATCCCAGGACACTGGGATCATGACCTGAGCCAAAGGCAGAGGCTTTAACCCACTGAGCCACCAGAGCACACCTGGTTTTTGTTTTAGGAATGAAATATAATCAGTTCTCTGAGAATACAGATTTAAATATACTGTTTTCAAAGTCCCCTGTTTTTTTCTTTTGTCCTCTGGAGTTTCTTATTTTTGAATAACTATGTGGTTGATTTGTCTTCCAACTGTCTTTTAAGTTGGAGACCTTTTCAAACTTTCGAGTAGTCCTCGATTGACCAACCATATTTATGAGTGTGGTGCTACAAAGCTACCTGGAAGTTCACTTTAGCAGACCTCTAGAGTTTAAAATTGGAGCACAGAGGTTGCATTAGAAAACCTCCAAGTATCAATATCTTTGTTTGTGCACTGCCCCCCATCATGTCTTTTCTCTGTTCTTCTTCTGTCCTACCCTGTGTCCCCTGAGGCTGACCCTGAGAACTACATACCAGGGCTCCCTAAATAACCAGACTCTGGGTATTTTCCTCTGCCTTCCTCTTGGCTTCAGCACAGTCTCTAGCAGTATCTGTAACTCTCCATGCTTCAGTTACTGCCTAGAGGGCTTTGTTGCACTGTTTTATTCTTCACTGGCCTTTATTTCCCTCCACTGTGCCTTCAACTCTGGGGATATAATGACTTCTTACTGTTGCTAGTTGCTAGGTGACTCATCATTCCTCATTTGTCCACGTACAGACTGTAAGTAGTTCTCCTTTGTTAATGTCTCTTCATTTGAATCATCTTTCCTGCTAGGATGGCAGCCACAGGTCTTTTCTTCTGAACACTTCAGTTTCTCCAGAGAAGAATTCTGTAATATTTCTCCAAAAATAATGGAAAATGTATATTTGACTTTGAATGCTCACACAGCAAGGAGCCCGGGGTGGGAGGTCAAGTTTCCATATACATAGTCTTTATTATTAGTTTATCATTTACCATTTTATTGCAGTTGCTTTTCCCTACCAGCCGTTATCCCTGGTGTTTTTGAGATTTATTCTCTACAAAGTAAATTTCCAGTTTCTTGGTAGGGTTAAGCTATAGGAAATGGAAGAAAGGATCATTAGGTCTACCTGACTCTCAGAGAGGCTTTTAACCAATTCTTTTTGTTTTCAGCCCCAAGTTTCATCCCCATCTTGTGTAATAATGAGGTGTCTCTAACTCTTGAATCTTTGCCATATCTCACGGTGTGGACTGATCTGCTTCGTATTGATATATGCATTCAATACTATAATTTTCCCTCTAAATGCTGCCTTCTAGGATTCCCAAATTTTGATGTTATGTGTTTTTATTTATCTCAAAATATTTTTAAATTTCTTCTGAGTTTTTTCTTTGGCCTATGCGTTATTTAGAAGTATGCTGTTTAATCACCAAGTATTTGGGGGTTTTCTAGCTATCTTTCTGTTATTGATTTCTAGTTTAATTCCATTACGATCTGAGAGTAGAAAGACATCATATAATTTCTACTCTTTAAAATATGCTAAGGTGCATTTTATGGCATAGAATGTGGTCTATCTTGGTGATCGCTGCACATGACTTTGAGGAGAATATACATTCTGCTACTGCTGGATGAAGTACTCCATAGATGTCCATTATGTCCAGTTGACTGATGAAATGTTTTGAGTTTGACTATGTCCTTACTGATTTTCTGCCTGCTGAATCTGTCCATTTCTGAGAGAGCAGTGCTGAAGTCTTCAACTATAATAATGGGTTAATCTATTTTGCCTTGTAATTCTATCAGTTTTTGCCTCGTCTATTTTGATACTATGTTTTATGTGCATGTATGTTAAGGATTGCTATTTCTTAGAGCAGAAGGGAAAAACGAAAATATCAAGTAGTGACTCTTATGAAGTTTACCAAGTGTTTTGTGTTATAAAGTCTCTCCTTCACGTCCTCCAAAAATTTTCCAAACAAAGGTATAAAACTTGTTTTATTTACTTATGCTTTCTGGCATGGGTGGGCTTTCAGGGCAAAGTGCTGAATTCCACTATGAGTTCATGCTGCAGATGGAGACAAGCAGCATTTGGGTTCTACTGTTCTTTATTTTCCTTTCTTCATTTTTCTTTCCTTCTCTCCCATTCAATAAATACTAAAGACATTTACTTAGTTATTATACTAGCTGCTATGAATTATAAATCTGTGTTTTTTTTTTAAATCAGTGTTTTCAATACATTTACAAGACAGTTGTAGATACTGAGAATTGCATTGGAGTTACGGAAAATGGAGGAAAGTGTCTGAAGTATTGCAGCAAAGTAATGAACAGAGCACTTGGTGTAGAGAGGAACAAATGATACAGTCTCCATCCACAAAGGGCCTATGTTCCAGACAAGGGATGTTAGAACATAAGGATTAGTAAAAGAATAAAGTAGAAGAGAACATTCTAGATAATGCAAAGTTATGTGCAGAAACAGTGAACCTGAAGCTGAGTGACCCATTCAGGGCAGACAAGCCAGTCAGTGTGGGTGCAGGGTAGGGTACAAGTGAGGAACCGGAGAAGGTGAGCCTAGGGGCAGACTGTGGAGGAACTAGTACATTTTAAATGTCGTCCTGAAAACTATGGAGAGATTTTCAAGAATTTTAAGAGGAGGGGTGGGATATAAACAGGTTGAGATTATTAGGAGACCACTTGGGAGCATTGCTGGGGATAACGAAGCGGGGCCAGATGGGAGGCAGGGGGATGAAAGGAATAACTGCAGTCTGGTTGTTAGAGCTATTCCGTGTTGAAGGGGCTCCCACAGTGGCAGGGGATATAGAGATGAAGGAGAGAGTAGGAAAGTTATTACAGTGAGTGGTTAAAATCTACAGAATCTGGTAATGGGTTATTGGGGTGAAAGAGGATGCAAAATAAAACCATTAAGAAAGATCTAAGATGATGCTTGGGTTTCTGGGTTTGGTAACTGATTTCAAGGGATTCAAAGGTCTTTTTAAGATCTTAAACTGCACACAAACGATGTTTGGAGAAATGAGATTCAAGAACAAAGAGAAAAATCAGATTGAAGTAATGGGTCTAATGAATATTTGCTTATGTGAGAAGATCAGAGGTTAAACATTTCTCATTATGCCTCAAGTTTAATTGAGTTCCTAATGCTTTTTCTAATATCTGCAACTCAGGGAGTCAAAGGAAGCTTATAAACTCCAGGGGAAAATGTAATCCCTGCGCTGGAACATGCCCATTTAAAGAGGCGTGGGGAAATTACAAGGGTCCCTCACTTTAACACCTGGGAAAACAATCTACTGGACTGGCTAGTGCCCACATGGGGGTAATATTAATAGTACAGTTAATGCCATCGAATATGCGGCCTTGTAATTACATATAAAATGTAGTTAGATAGGCAAGTCTGTAGGGGCAAAAAGTAGAATTGTGGTTGCAAAGAACTGGGGGGAGGGGAAAATAAGGACTGATTGCTAATGAGTAATGGGATTTCTTTTTAAGGTTATGAAAATATTCTAGAATTCAAGAGCGATGATGGTTGCACGGCCTTGTGAATACACTAAAAACCACTCAACTGTATACTTTACAAGGGTACATTTTATGGGATGTGAGTTACATCTCAATTTTTTTAAAAAAGGAAAAAGCCAAGTCTCAGGGCCTACATGCCACCAACCAGACCAGCTGAGGCATCCTCTCTGGTCCTAAGATCTTTGAATTAAAAGAACTCCTCTCTGAGTTAGGTTCAGCTCCTTTCACTGGAGACCTTCTGTCTACTTTAAACCAAGTAGAAGCTTTGTTTAAAGTAATGACCCTTATAACACTCCTTGTCATCTATAGCTTTTTTGTCCTTGGGTGGCAAATTATTATCCAAGAACCAAAGGAGAGACAGAGAAAGAATCATTCCAACCATCCCAGATGAAATGTATCTGCAGCTTCTAGCTGATGAGTGGCCTTTTTCTGCAGGATGCAAAGATTTAGCTTATTAAAGAAATAAGAGCACACACACACACACACACACATCCCAAACATATATCCACCAAGAAACTGCAATCTCCATTTCCTATATCTTCACTACGTCTGAAACCTAATCAATTTTTCAATTAGGTTAGAAAGCAACAATGTATTGAAATTTAATTTTAGTAAGACTGGAGTGGATTTTCCTTACCAATCCTTACTTAGCAGTAAGGATTTTCCTTACTGCTTGCCTTTAGCTAGCATGACACAATGAAAAGACCCTGGGCTTCAAAGTCAAAAAGATATGCGGTTCACCTGGTAGTGTGTGTCCTTGGACAAGGTGTTTGGAACACTGTAAGCCTTTGTTTCTTTAACTCTAAATTGAAGATAAATAACCTCAAAGGATTACATGCCATTAAATATGCTAAGTATCCAGCAGCAACTGGTAAGATGTTTTCTATGAGCATTACTCCATTCTCTGTTATGACAAGGTATAGTTTTCCTGTCTTAAAAAGATGTTCTCTCTCTCTCTTTTTCTCTTTCTTTTTTTTTTTTTAAAGATTTTATTTATTTATTTGCCAGAGAGAGAGAGAGAGAGAGCGTGCGAGAGTGAGCACAAGCAGATAGAGTGGCAGGCAGAGGCAGAGGGAGAAGCAGGCTCCCTGCTGAGCAAGGAGCCCGATGTGGGACCCTGGGATCATGACCTGAGCCGAAGGCAGCGGCTTAACCCACTGAGCCACCCAGGCGTCCCTCTTTTTCTCTTTCTATCTAACTTTCTCTCTCACTCTCCCCTACCCTCCCTCCCTCTTCCCTCCTCTTTCTCTTTTTTACATTCCTTTACAAAATCTGGGGTGTTTGACTCTTGTGCCAACAAAGGGACAACCAAAATCTAAGATTTTATGATTCTTTGAATGTCTTTTTTAAAAAGTAGAAAATCATACATCACATTTTAATGTTTACCTGTTTCTATAAGTCATACAAACATGAACTACAGGAAGATGCTGGTAGCTCAGTGATTTTCCACCACTTAGGCATAATAATACAGCTGATTGGTCTCTCTGGCCTTTCCATCATCATTTTCAGCCAAGTCATGTTCAGTTAGTATATCATTTGCTTGCTGACAAGATGAGTACTTTGATATGCGTAATAAAAAAAAAAAAAAAAGAAAACCCAAACAGGAAAATAGAACACCTTTTTAATAACTGATGCATTAAATGAGGAAGCGTGTTCTTTCATGAGAGTATATTACTTGACCTTCTACAGAGACAAGTTCATTGGATTTAATTTTGAGGAACCAATTACATTTTTTTATAGCCAGAAATGGTTTGACTTGACTGAATTCTGGTTAGGATGCAAAGAGGCTATTAAAATGATTCTTAGCATTTTTTTCTAGAGAATGGTCCATGATCGAGCCCCACATCGGGCTCTCTGCTCAGCAGGGAACCTGCCTCCTCCTCTCTCTCTCTGCCTGCCTCTCTGTCTACTTGTGATCTCTGTCAAATAAATAAATAAAATCTTTAAAAAAAAAAAAAAAAAAAAAGAGAATGGTCCATTAATTGCCTGTGGATATTTATTCCTCAAACCTCCTACTCTGTTAGGCTCAAACCAGAGTTGTAACATTATGATGTTTTTATTGATGTAATTAGTAACAAATGGTACTCGTTAACTTGGTTATAACCAAATTGGACATTTGACAAATGTTCTCAGGGCCTTGCTCCAGTGAATTACTATAGATATGAGGCAACATATTGACCTCAAAAGATGAAAGAATATTACTGTGGAAAGAAAAAAAAAGGCAAAAGCACTTTATCAACTTTTGGAAAAGCAACAAATAATGATTTTTAAAACTAATTCTTTTTACGTTTCTCTGAACACCATGCTGAAATAATTTAAGACGTCTGTTCAATACACAACGTCAGTTGAAATATTAAAAGATAGTTTAAAATACCAGAAGCAAAAAGAACACTATGAAGAGCAATAATACATCGCATGCAGAGATCAAATCATGAACAAAATAAATAAACAACCCACCACTTTGCTCTACTCCTCATACTTCAACCAGCACCTGTTTAATCAGAAAAGCCAAGAAGTAACAACAATGAAACTTTCTGCCCTATGGTAATTCTGCAAATTGTAACTTTGAAAATCATATTCAGATGTGTACCAATGGATATCAAATGTGAAAAGGCACAGGGAACCAGTTTCACACATGTAGAGTAAGGAGCCAGAATAAGATTTTAAATCAGGCTACACTAAGATGCAATTCATCCATGGGCTGAGTTGATATTTACCTTCATGGTATTCGAAATCAGAATGTAGCAAGGATTTTTCTTTTATTTAAATAGTTAATTTTCAAGCTTTAGGCAATAACCATTACTGTGCTAATCCCTGACCCACATGAACAGGTAGGGTGGGGATGGTAGGGAAGTGAGGAGCAGTAAAGGAGGTGGACACTCATGTCAACCAGACATAAGCATTACGTAGCTAGAGAAGAAACTGAGTTCCACAAGGCTAGGGTAGTTACTGTTTTATACCATTTTACAGATCAGGAACTGAAGCTGAGAGGGTGCTTGTGCAAAGTCATAGCTAGGAATCAATTTTTTCTGCCTCCCAAGCCCACATTTTCCCTGCATCTTCAGAAAGACAATGCAAGATTCTGAACAATGCAAGGATGCCTGATCAACAAAACACCTTTATGAGAAATCCTCTTCTGACAGGAAAATTGAGAGTAGGTCAGGGTGGCCCAAGGTTCTCCACTCCTTCTCTTACTAGCACTCGGCCACAGAGCTACACTTCTCGCTCTTCAGTGCCCCTTGGATAGCAACGTGAGCTGAGGTCTCAACAGATAGAAATGAAGACGCCCCATCTTCCTCCACATGAAAAGGTCACCTGTTATGGGCTGTGTGAGGGTTCAGAGAAATGGGATACAATCCTTGTTAACCAGATGCTTATAGGTTGATTAGAAGAAAAGGGCAGGATCATCCTTGCTTCTATCCCCCAAAATAAATATAATGAGAATTTTAGGCAACTATGGAGGAACATCAGAAGGGATGTTTTGGGGCAAGAGTACTTTCAGAGGTCCTACATATTAAAGCACATAGGTGGGAGTCAGCTTCAAAATGCATGAGGATAGGTAGATTGATGTAGGTATGAAAACATTACTCCTTTTCTTTTTCTGTACTCCCTTTTGTATTTTTAGTACTTTCATACCTCATGTCCTATTGCCCATCTAGAGTCTCCAGCTGCCTAGGCCTTACCTTGTCTGTGAAGGACAATTTATACTCAACATCTTTTGTCTTATTCCACATCCTCAGTATTCTACTCTCTCCTGAAAATTCAAACTTAAGTGTTGACTCTCCCAGATAAAAATTATGCTTTAACAGGATCAGGGAGTCAATGTTGTTGGCAATATTAGCCATCAAGTTAAGCTATGTGGATATTTTTAAAAGATCACAAAAATCACTTCCAAAGGAGTGCGTATTATGTATTCTTGCTCAGACCATATCCTGAGACAATGGTTCTTAGACCAAACTATCTTAGGATTTTTTATACTTTAACTTCAAAAACCATGAATACAATCGATATTTTTAACGAAGTAACTAACCTGAACTTTGTTCAAGTTTCCTTTTTTTTTTCTTAATAAAAAAAAGAGACCTAGCAATCTTGCTTCAGTTGGTCAAAAAAATTCATTTTAGACACTATAAATGTTTCAATGTTTTGCCCATGATTCAATCTGCCTAGTTAAAAGAAATTTACTTTGGTTTTATGTGCAAATTTTTACTGTATTTTACGATTACTGACCCTTAGTACATATTGAAAACTGAGAGTTACATGTATTTGACATCCTACTACACCAGCACACATATGAAACAAATAGAGCCTTTCTGGTGAATTTTGTCTTGAAAAAATAGAAATCTAAACTATGGTTGCTATCTAGCAGAATCTCAGCAAATCCTTGAGAACCCACTATGTAGGTAAACTATTTTCTTGTTAGAACCAGTCTCAGTCCACTCAATAAACTTGCATAAGGGTTTCAGATCAAAAATAAGGTAGATTTATGAGCATTGGTAAGAAACAAGTACTAACTCTAACCTACATAAACATGGTTGGCTTTGGCATTTTCTTAAGAAATACTCCTCCAAGGAAAGGATTTATAAATAGGTTGCTGAGACAACTGTATTTCCTAAATCTCAGTAAGCAACCCCCTATGCCTTATAAAACAAAGCATTTTGAAATACAATTGAGTTGTGAGAACTATAATCTTGGAAAATCTTTAATGAGAAAGTACAGTATCATAAGGACTAAAGTTTCTGGTGACTACAGCATCCTAAATATATATAATAGTAAAATTTACCAGTGTGTTTCCATGATGGTCTAAGGGACCGGTTAATTCTTCTTTAGAAATAAAGGTTAATAAATAGAGACTGGCGATAATATTCCTCAATGTTAACTATTATTATAATTGTCCTCAGAGATTGTGTGACACCCCACTCTAAAACAGTATAGTTACTGAGGAAGCTTCTAATATTGATTTAATTTTGTAAATAAACTTTCCTATAAGAAACAAAATTTGCTGCCGAATCCCATGGGATTTTAGTCCACTCCTTGGTTGTTTTTTGCCATAAATTAACAAGTTGGCATTATTGTATACAAATCAATTCCTTCCAGATGACTCAATCTTCTAGAACTTACTTACCCCTAAATAGAGTGAGAAAACTGGGTTCTAGTACTGCAAATTGGAGGACATGTGATGACCCCATCCAGGAGCACTCTCTGAAGCACTAAGACTCAGGCTCTGAAAAGCAGCTCGGTCTTTTGCTTGCACTTTCCTCATTACCACAGCAAATGTTAACTTTTAAGATTAAGCATCATTATCTTCATCTTTTTTGCATTCATGTTTTAGATTAATTTCTATTGTCTTGGTCTCACTTTTGGAAGAATTACACTTATTTACACTGATGTGTTCAGAAAGCAAATTTGAAATTCCCTTACTTTGAATAATATGTGCCAGGTATAATTTTAGAAGGGGATAGTGCCCTGAAATCAATCAGTAAATGAAAGGGAGTAAGTCCAAAAACGTTATGGAGCTCCCATTTCTGACATGGTAAGCACTGTTTTGTGATGACAGCTAGTATCTGTCATAATGCAAACATTGAGGGCATTTAGGATGACAGAGTTCAGGCTGGGACTTTTGTTCAGGCAGAACATGCTCAATTCATAACCTGTGTTATGGTCAAGGGCAGGCTACCCCAAGACAGTTCATCTTTCATGAACATTATTTTGCATTAAAAGAAATAAAAACTCAGCAGATTCAGGAAAAGCTTTTTACCTCCCCTTCAACTGCCAGTGTATACCAGGAAGAGAGCTACTCACTGAGATTCCTCTTTACCTAAGAAATTTACCTGCATAATTAGGCAGCCTTTGTTTTCTAAACGTCTCTTCTCAGCTTCCTGCTAATGGACTCTCTCCCCTCTGGATCCTCAATCCCCACTACACCTTTCTTTACTTCATGTAAGTGTCATGTTGCCTCACTCACTGTCTTTGGAATTTCATGTCTGTGTGTATTCTAAATTTGACTTTCTCATATTAGTCTCTCTCATGTTAATTTGATTCTTAGTCCAGCTAGAAGGATCTTAAAGGGCAGAAGAAAACTCTTCCTCAACACCTGCTTAATCACAATAACCAAAACCTATGGAAACCCTTTAAAGAAATGTAGAATTTTGGAACCAGGTAAAACTTTAGTGGTGAGCTAAGCCAAATGCTTAGTACTTCTGATAAGAAGTTTTGCCAGAAGTTGCAGGATTTGCCTGCCATCACACAGTTTCCTAGGAGAAATCTGGGACCTTTGGACTGTTGGTTTAAAGCTCCCTATAGCTCCATCCTCGTTTCCATTTTAACTTGCACCGAGGGACAGAAATCATGCCCTTTAATCCTTGCTGCATTTTCGCCACTTAGAAGCACTATATTAAGCAAAGGTAAATACTTACTATATGTATCTTACTTATTTATTAATTATTAATTATAAATGAGGTTATTTAATTAACCTCACATTGACCAGCTCAGGCCCTAAACATTATTCCCCTGAGTTAGTCTGAGCAATTGTCTCTTCATTTCAGCACATGTTTGGGGTGGGGGGGGGCGGGTATAAGCATCTGCTTAGGGTAAGAGAGAAGGAACCACCACCCTGCTGAGCAGAACATTTCAACTGCAAGAAAGAAGTGGAAAGGAACCAGAGCTATCCCAATGAATAAGATAAAGGAATTGCTCACAGGAAAAGATAGTTGGAAACTGGGTTGACACGTACTGTCTTTACTTTTAGGTTAAAAAACAAAAGTCTCTGAAGGATTACTACCCTGAGGCAAACTGAACATGCACTTTATTTTAAATAGTTGTAAATTATATCTAAAGAATCGTTTTCCACAATAGATAAACATTAAATGAAGAATGACTCTCATCTAGTATGTATCCTACCATATATGAAAATAACTTATGAGGAATAACAGCTTTCAAAATGTTTAAGATCTTTTAAATAATTAACTACAGGTTATTATTTTTTTTATAAGTTTTTTTTAAATGGCATCATAGTCTGTTTTTCTTTGAGAAATAGGTTTTTCATGGGATGCCTGGATGTCTCAGTTAAGTGGCTGCCTTTGGCCCAGGTCCTGGAATCCAGTCCTCATCGGGCTTCTAGCTCAGTGGGGAGCCTGCTTCTCCCTCTGCCTGCCACCCACACCCCCTTGCTTGTGCTGTCTCTCACTGGCAAATAAATTAAAAATTAAAAAAAAAAAAAGAAAGAAAAATAGGTTTTTCTACTACGTGTTCTTCCACAAATCCAATGTAATTAACCCATTCTGTCCTTCAAAAATACATCAGTAAAGTGTGAAGAGAGAGCAGATGGCCCAGGGCAAATTTGCCTGTGGGGACAACTCAATGCAAAAATCTTGTGGACCTGGTTATTAGGATCACCTCATATGCAGAACAACACACTTGCCTCAAGCTAAACTAATGTCTGAGGTTGAATGGTGCCAGGCAATCCCAAAGTCACTACTAAGATTTCAGGATTTGTTCTGGAATCAATGCATAACTTTTCTTGATATCTCATTCATTCATTCATTCATAAAACATTTATCGACCAACCAAATGCCAAGTACTGTGCTCAGTCCTAAGAATACCAAGTTATTCAGAAGTCCTGTACTTTATGAGCTCAGAGGCTAGTTTGAAGAGTTCTTATTTAGCACCAATACACCAGTATTATTTCAAGCTGGTTTCTATTCTGATTGGTCAATACCTGTACTCTGCTGGTTTTTAAATGTTTCAAATATCCTCTATCACCTTGTTGTTTGTAATTATAAATTTAAGGAACATGGAAGAACTTAAAACCATACCACTGTGAGTTTCCTGAGTTTTAATAATGCAAGGTATATGCAAGGGTCAGTGCGAGAACCCATATGAAATTCACATGATGGCATCTGAAAAACCTTCAGAGAGAAGACATTGGAGCCTTAAAGAATAGGATTTGGGAGTGGTGGCAGGAATGGGGGAAGGGATTCAAAGAACTAGGGTAAGTCCAGGCATTATTGGAATTCCAGCACTTATTCTTTCTGACCAAATAATATTTGGAAGCAGCTCGAGTCATACTACCGCACAATATATCATTAAATATAGCAACTCATTTGGATGTTTAGATGTTTAAATGTTTTAAGCATTTAGATGTTTAAAAGATAAGACTACTATTCATATTTTTCCAAAATATTTAAGGATATCTGGGAGCATTGTTTAAACATAAATAAATAAAAATGGGAAGAAAGCAGACAATAGCTAAATAATAGGAAAGCATGTAGCTCCAAAAATTGGTAAAGAGCTTCTTAGATATAAAGCCTTCTTCTAATTCCCTCTTCCTGGATTCCAGCCTTCACTAGTCATTAAATTATGGAGTGAGGATGCACAGGAGGGACTATGGGGAGGATGGATATCTTTTGGCTGCCTGCCATTCTCTGAATTAGGGCTGATAAAACACTAAAGTACAATAATAATGGTAAATTATTCTGTCTTGTTCCAAATGATTTTTAAATTTTTGGAGAGCTTTCAAATGCTTTTGAATTAAAAGAATGATTGCAATCCTAAATTTTAGGAACGTGAGAAAACTTAAAATGATCCTATTATTTTAAACTCGAGGCACCTTCATTCTTAATACATATTATTTTACAAATCCTTCAATATTTCAAGATCTAAACAGATTTTTTAAATGTTCTTTGAAACTTAACTTCTTTATTTTAATAGAAATTAATATACATGCTTACTTAATGTAGACTCTTACATTTAAATGTATAAGTTATATTTAAATGTATAAATTAAAATATATACAAATATCCAATAACAGAGAATATTGCATATTAGCTTGTTAGTTGAATTATCTTTTATGAGTAAACAAACTTAGAGCTTATGAATGATACCAGATGGAGAACCAAAAGTATCAGTGTTTGCTGTATTTTGACTGCAATGACAGTGAACCAAGGAGCTTGGCGACACACCATGTCTCAACCCTGACCTCCAGAGGCCATTCTAAGAATGACAAAAGGTTTCTAAGATTTAACAGTTGAGTGAACTTTATTAAAGCTATCTAATTTGTCCATGTGCTTTAGTTACCCTGTCCCAGATCACAATAAACAAATCAGAAAGCTACCCTGTCTTAATCCAGAAAGAACAATTCTAAATTTCTTTCATTTCCAAGTAATCCTCAATATTTTCGAACTGGCGGAAATTTCTGACCCATTTAAGTACTGCAATTAACACTTCATTCACTCTTCCTCCTATTATTTATGAAGAACAATAATTCTCCTTTATGAAGAATGATCAACATTCTCCTTATTTTATTATCAGAAAAGTGAAAATTATCAGCACAAGGGTTCTCAATTTTCCTGAATGAACTTTTAATCTTCTCCCACAGGTCTCATTTTCTAATCTTTACTTATTTTTATGAGGCTACTCTAAGACCTTTATTAGATTATTGACATTAGATATCATGTGTCAATGATGAAAGAGATGAATTTATTTAACATATTTCAAGGAAATTTCATATTTCTATACCCATAAGCTACGAAAGGACCATCCTAGAAAATTACAGTTAATTAATGGTATTTAAACAAACAAACAAATTACTAATAAGAATTAAATGACATGAAGAAATATTAAAGTGTCATTTTGACATATAATATGAACAGGATAGTGTCAGATGCTACACAGGATCTTATTTTCCAAGAACTGATAACTAAAGCTTATCCTGGGCACACATGGCCCATATTTTAAGAATAGAAAACTTACAAATATCAGGACCAACACCTTTCTGAAAGGCTTATTCAGAAGCAATATTATGACAAAACTCCATATAACTCCCACCACACTTCTATCACTACCCACCCATTGCCAATATATAGAGAATATGAGTCCCATAAGTGATCAGATTTGAAGGCTGCAGGAGGTGGTCTTATTAGAACCTACCACCTTGCAGAGTGTGATATTTCTAAGAAGTATATGTAGAACCAAAACAAAAACAGAGTTGTTTATGTTGGGGACAAAATGGAGTTGACCAACACACGTCCATTAAAGAAAAATAAAACTTAACCTTACCTAACATAAATTGCAGGAATTTATAGCTTTTCTCAGAAATCAGCAGAAGAGCCCAGTCAATCCCCAAACACCAAGTCTGCTTGCATCATCTTTGGACTTCCTTGTTCCCTTCAGTTACCCTAATGTAAATAAAGAAGAAGATCACTAGGCAACCAATCAGCTGAAAAAGCCAAATAACTTCCACATTTACCCCATAAAAACCCATTGGTCTGTGAGCAACTCAGAACACACAGCTCCCATAGTCTTTAGTTTCCCAACTTGTAGGTCAAAACCCTTGCAATAAACTTGTCTTTCTGCTTGGTTTTACTCTGTGTGCAGCTTGCTTTTTGACATATATTTCTGTTCATTCAGATGACCAAAACATATTTCTCATGTATATTTGGTCTTCATCCATGGTTCCTGGCTCATTGCTTCCAAAACCTCTACAATTTCCTGAAGTATCAGGAAGCACCTTTTGTTATAATATTTGGTCTCTTGTTATTTATCAGTTCCTGAAATTGATTCAGAGCCATAAAGGTGAAATGGGCATTTTATTATTCATAATAAGACTCTTTCCACCACAACTGGGTTTATGTTTATGAGGTAACATCTGGAAAGCACCTAGAGATGGAGGTTGGTTACCAGGGAACCTAATCATGTGATTAAGGTTTGGGACTTATAGTCTTACCCAGTGATTTCCAAGGGAGTAGGGAGGGAGCTAGAGGTTGAATCAATCAGCAAATGCCAATGATTTAATCATTAATGCCTATGTAATGAAGCCTATATAAAAAGCCAAAAGGAGAGGGTTCAGCGAGTTTATGGCTTGGTGAACGTGAGGACATTCAGGGAGAGTGGTATGCCTGGTAGGGTCATGGACACTCTGTGCCTTTCCCATACCTTGCCCTATGTATCTTTCCATTTAGCTGCTGATTCATATCCTTTAATATCCTATGTAATAAACCAGTAATCTAATGAGTTAACAGGTTTCCTTGAATTCTAAAAGCTGTTCTAGCAAATTAGTCAATACCAAGGAGGGGGTCATGGGAACTTCTGATTTCTAGCTAGCAAGTCAGAAGTACAGCCAACAACCTGAACTTGCAACTGGCATCTGAAGTAGAGAGTAGTCTTCCAGGACTAAACCTGTGGGAGCTGATGCTATCTCTGAGTGGATAGCATCAGAACCAAGTTGAACTGTAGGACACCTAGTTGGTGTCCAAAGCATTGTTTGGTGATGTGGAAGTAACTTCCCCACAAAACATTAAAACCCGGTACAGAACCTCAAATACTGAGGTTCACTACAACAACCTGGGGTAAAGAGGTAGATACCTGAAAAAGATGTGCTAAGAGTCTTCTAAGAATCTTGATGTCTAGGAGAGCTGATTGAACTTAAACATCCTATAGTGGGATGGACATAATGTTGGATTTACTACATGTCCACAAGGAACAGCAGTTACAGCCAACCAAAGAATGAGAAATGACTTCTCAATACAACCAAGAACATGGCTGTCTTTTTATTTTATTTTATTTTATTTTATTTTATTTTATTTTTTTTTACATGGCTGTCTTTTGCAACTCTTTTTCTCAGTCTATCATTAAAGGAAAGAAAAAAATGGAATATTTGCATATTTTTCTCTCTCTCTCTCTCTCTTCCCCTCACCTTTCTCTTTCCCTTCTCTATATCTCCCTCTGTCTCCCTCCCTCTCTTTCTCTATTTTTCTCCAGCCTTGGTGAGATTCATCAAACAGTAAACAGATAGATAGAGATATAGAAATACAGAGAGGGAGGCAGAAGAGAGCTCTCCAGCCTTATAAGAGTGCTTACACTATTTTAGATAGATAGATAGATAACATATGAATCAACATTGCCTTCAAGCAGCTTACTGTCTAATAAAGTAATGTTTATTTTCAAGTAAGATACTGAAAAGTCACCTGTATAAATGATAATTTAGCAATTTGTTGAAATATGTAGCCAATAGACCTTCTTTTTATATGTTACACCTATAAAAACCACTTATATGCTAGTGTCTTGAAAAATGGCCATTTCAATTTTGTTTCTTCAATATGGTCTGACTCATGTGTGAGCTATGTAATTGCTGGTCCATGGTGATAAGCTGCAAACACCAAAAGCTGTTTGCAGTCCTTCTCACTTGTTCTTGAACTCCTGCTTTAACCCATTTCATCTTTTTATCTTTATTCTTGGCTTTGGTCTCATTTTTTAAAACTTGCTTGCCGTTATAGACCTGGCATTTATATCTGATTTCTTTGACTCCTGACTTATGGCTCTAACCTGGATCCCTGACCAGTTCTCTCTGGCTACTTACCCTGGTGGCATACTAATAGGAATGAGCCCCTCTGGGATTAAACCCCCAACTCCAATCATCCATCTACACTTAACCTTCTGATGGAGATGGCTCTGACCAATTAGCACTCACAGAACAATATTAACTACTTACACTCCAGAAATGTGCCCCTTTCGTATATATTTTTTTACCCTCAAAGAACTTGATCTGATAAAAATGGCAAAAACCAAAGGTTATTGACAGTCTCCCAATCACGATTCTTAATCTAAAAAAGCACATCAGATACTGAAATATAAGGATTAAAGTAAAGAATAAGGAGTCAGGATAATAGCACAGTCTCTCCAGTGGTTGGAGTCAGTGTTCTCCTAGCGGTAGGAAGGCTAAGAATTCATAAGGAAGTCAATTCTGAAGGTGAGGTACAAGTGAACAGAATAACAAAATTTTGCTTAAGGAATAAAAATTTGCAGCCAAATCATTTCCTGTGTCCTTGTCAGTGTGTGTTCTTGGTATCCACTGTGTTCACAATAGGATAAATAGGGAAGGACAGGCTCCAGGACCCACACAAATCAGCTTCCCAGCCCAAGTTGAGCTTAGTCACAGACCTCAGCAGTGGGGGCAGAAAAATAAGTTGGAGAAGAATTCTACTTGGCACATCAAGCACTCTATTTCTTTGGAGAGAAAATACCATACCTTGGACATAATAGCAAACATTGGCAAATCTTAAAGGATATTTATTAAAATGTTCTATTTTACTATAGATATGCCTTTTAGTATAACTAAGGGAATAAAATTTTTAATTTCCTCATAAATGCTTTCTCACAAATAAGAACTGAGGAGAAAAATTTTCTTAACCTCTCTCCTTCTGCACCCTTGGAGAAGAGTCCCTTCCCACAAGAGATAAGAAGGGCTTGAGGATATGATTCACATTACCAAGCCACTGGATTAACTTCCCATTTTTTCTATGTGTTATAATGGCTTTCCCGAATGAGTGGAACATTTCATTTTTTGGTGAACATTTTTAAAAATCAGTTTTGTATTAATGTTTTGTCATGTTTGTATGGATTAGATAATTAAAACTCAATATAATCATTTTCTGGAATAATCATTAATTAAATAAATTATTTTGTTTTAATAAAGACAAGAAAAACATTTTCCTTGAAATACCTTTTTTAATTAATAGATTTGTTCTTCAAGATCTAGGACATTAACATTCACATCTTGCTTCTGTTTTATGGCTAGGCATAATCTTTATCATTAAGAGAAGGAAATTATGACTAGCATTCAACAACAAGAATATTACCTTAAAAAATGAATGTTTATCTCATTAAGGCTTTCAAAATGACTTCTGAGATGCTGATACATTATTTTATATTCCAGGAAAAGAAGAGACAACTGTAACTATAGTTACCAAGTGTATCAGGGACCTCTGCTTTCCCAAATAGCCTCCAGACTAAGTATTTATTCAAGGAAGTTGTCATGTGAACACACTTAGGGGCAGGAGGTTAGCGAAGACTTTAAATGCTCCTGTCATAAACATTTTAATATGTAACATTTATTTTCTTCATTTTTTTCATAAAACACTACGTACTTCAAAAACAACTATTAGGAAATATCCTTCCTTGAGTTGACTAAGACAAAAACTATTAACTGGCCTTAGTCCTAGTACAACAAGTGTTTATCTTCTAGACCTTACATGTCCAGTACTTAATGCTCATAGATGGCCTTGACTTGCTTAATATTTTTAACTGGAAGGAAATAACTCCTATTGTTTTAGCAGACAAAATAGAATGCCCGGCTTACCTTGCCTCCAGAAAATACTCCCTCTATTTACTTCATGAGGATATAAAATTCCAGTGTCTGGAAGTAATGATATCTATGCACGAGGCTGTGGTACAGGCTGTATTATTCTACACATTGGTACTCAATATATATGACTTACTCAGAGAATAAAAAAAAGTAGGGTCTAAAATCAGGTACCTGAATTTGAGTGCTAGATACTTCATTAACTAGATTTGTGAGCATGACAAAGTTACTTAATCTTACTAAAACTCTATTTCCTCATCTGAGAAAATAGTAGTATCTTCCTCATAAATCAGTTTTGAATTCTTAGACCTCAAGAAATCAATATTCTTGAGGATTAAATGAGATAATTGATGATTCTTGCAGATTAAGTGAGATAACAATAAATGTTATCTATTATTGCTTTGTTAATGATATTACATATGTATATCATAACTCAGAAGTTGAAATTACACTAAAGAAGATATTCATGACTTATTTAAATAGTTATATAAACAATTGTTAAGCTTCCCTGCATCAAGTGTTGCCTTTCTTTGGTGCACTTGACAAATGGGTGGTGGGTTGCCTTACGTCCTCCCCTAAGTCATCCTCTTAGCACTCTGTGGCTCTTCTGGGCTTCCC
Source organism: Enhydra lutris kenyoni (assembly GCF_002288905.1). NCBI lineage: Eukaryota > Metazoa > Chordata > Mammalia > Carnivora > Mustelidae > Enhydra > Enhydra lutris. The sequence goes on along the minus strand of NW_019154111.1, from coordinate 18,009,846 downwards.
ATGCTTCACTGAGACCTACTGTGCTTCTTAATGCAGTTTCAGTGCCACAAGCTGGGCAAAACCACACTTTCCTTAACTCCTCATTGTGTCACTGTCCACGGTGCTAACGCACAGGCTACAGAAGTATAACAGAAATGAGAAGGGTAAATGAAAGAAATGAGAACATTGGGGAAAAAATTTAAATTACCCAGTAAGTAAAAGGCTGCCCACAGTCCCAGGAAAAAGAAAGTCAATTTTCTTTCACAAATCACCTCTCTGCAGTGATAACCCAGTGGTTATCTTTGCTTCACTGAGTTGACAGCTGCTTTTCTTTCTTCTCTTTAAAGAATCTCTTTTCTTTATACTCTCACAGAGCCAGTATCCATCCCCCTTTAGAAAAACATCACCCTTTCCTGTTCACAGATATTTCTTCTAAGGATCCATTTCCCTTCTCTTACTAATGTGATTCATAGAACATAATGTACTCTGACACTTTTCCCAAAGATGTAGTTACTCAGTTTGGAATTGTATCTTGAGGGATAGCTAGTCCTTACACACACAGACAGTAGAACAATCCCTGTTTAAAAAATTCAATTCTCTAAGGCTTAGTATCTTCCAAGATATCTCTACCAGTGTTAACAGAAGATAATCTTTCTTATCCTTCCAAGATAATCAATAGGAAACTATTTTTTAAACACACAGACACTCCTCCAAAGGGAAGCAGGGGGGATCAGAGGCAGTTTAACATTGAGGAAAGCATTTTCCACAAAGATGACAGCCTGCTATGTTATTATGCACAGTGGCAGCAGTTCCCTTCTGTTCATCTATTTGAGAGATCTGGACTACAATCCTGACGTCAGGCTATTTATCCTTGTGGGATTGCAACTCCCTTCAGAGAACTTCAATTATCCCAACTGCTTTAGCCAGAGTTGAGGGGGACCAAGGAAGTCTCCCTAAGTTGGTTCTTACTCCTCCACCAGGAGCCAATACAAAAAAGCTTTAGTATACAGAAAGGCTCTTGATTTTGTTACCAAATTATTAAGTTACCTTATTAGATAGAATAAATTTCAGTTTGTTATTTTAGATTTTCTAGGTACAAATAATAGCATTCTAAATTATAACTCAGAAGTTCCTTATCTAATGTTTATACCTCAGGTTTTATGACCACACTCTTAGAGGGAGCAATCCTAAATATACTCCTTAATTATTGATGTTGTTACAAATATAAAGGTTCAAATATTACTCAAATATATTTGTTTTCTTTAAGTGACCATTAACCTAATAGAAATAGAGTGTTGATTTCAAATCACACCAAAAAAATGAAATAAATGCATTTGATCAAAATAAATAAAATATATTCAGTCAGGACCAAAAAAGATAAGAACATAGTAAAGAAGGCATAACAAAAATTAAATAAGACTTCTATTTCTGGATTTGACAGAGCAACTGGTATAAGCAGGATTGTCATCCTGGGCTTCTGTCTGGAGGTATTTTTCTACTCTGATTTAAGAAGTGGACACTAAGAGGAGTAATAGAAGAAAGGGCAGCAAAAACTGGAGTTCCAAGTTGCTGAAGAGTTTAGAGGGAAACTATCAGAGTTATAATAATAGAGGACAAGCAGAAGTCTGCATGGAGATTGAACTTGAGTCATTAGGCTTGGCTGAAGATGCACAAGATAAGACTTTGGGAAATTTAAAAGAGATTGTCTGCTACAGGACAGAGAACTTTGGGTTCAACAAGTTCTGAAAAGGCATTTTCCAAGTGGTTTACATTCATTTTAAGTTGATCACAAGGGAGATATTATTAACAATTACCTTCATCCAGCCTAATCAGAAAATGTAAATAAACACACAAGCTGCTTGATGGAGAAACTAAATGAGAATGCAGTTAAATTAGCAAAGTAGCAAATTAACCCAGAGTGCACAACAGTCAGGTCCAAGAGTAATATACACATAAAGAGCTTCAGTGAGTTTCTCTAAACTTGTTTTAAGAATTATTTTCTAACTTCCAGGGAAAATAGCAGAGTAGAAGGACCCTGTACTCATCTCAACCTCTGGATACAACTAGATAACACTTGCATCAGAGCAAATAACCCAGAAAAGGACCCAAAGACTGGCCAAACAAACTCCACAACTAAACGTAATGAAGAGGACACATCAAAGAGGGTATGAACGGCGAGGACATGGTAGGAACCAAAACCCCAGTTATCTGATGGCCAGAGGAATGGAGCCACAAGTGTAGAGAGGAGCCAGAAAGACTAGCATTTAGGGAACCTGAAAGGGGAAGAGAAATCCCTGGGGCATTTGGCTTTGAGAATCAGAAGGGCCAAATTTTGTGGGAGCTTGAAATCAGTGGGACTTAGAATCTGGAACTTTAAAGGTCAGTGGGCTTGGTGTGGGAGGATGGGGCAACAGGGGGCTGAGTCCCTACCCTTGAAGGGACAACACAGAAAATGGCTATGAAGATGCAGCCTGGGAGCAGGAGTTTTGCGGGGTGGTGCCTGGGGCTTGCAAGAGGAAGAGTTGGTTGCTGATCTCAGTTCACTAAGGGACTACTCCAGGAACAGGGGACTGGCCAGTGCCATTTTCCTTCCCTGCCCCTCATCATAAACACATAGCCTCCTGCAGGAGCTAGCACTCACTATCTAAATTCCTTACACTGCTCCCTCCAGTCAGGCCTGCCTCAGTTCTGGTGCTGCAGATCCTCTCCCCCCAGAAGACCCAGGCATACTGTGCCAACATTGCATCTTGCAACCTCCCATACAGGATACATGCACCTTGTTAAAACTACACCCCTAGCCCGTCCATGCTTTGTGGATAGTAAGACCAGTCCTCCTCTCCATGAAAGGTGTTCCTCCCTTGTGGAGAAGGACCAGCACCACCTAGTAAAAAGGGCACCTCCCACCCACTACTTTCAAAAGCTAGAGACTTAGTTGATTATCCTAACACAGAGAAACGGACACTGGGAGGTAGGCAAAATGAGGAGACAGAGGAATATGTCACAAATGAAAGAACAGGACAAAACACCAAGAGATCCAAGTGAAATGGATATAAGTAACATGCCTGATAGAGAATTTAAAGTATTAATCATAAAGATAACCATTGGACTTCAGAAAAGAGTGGAGGACATCAGTGAGATCCTTAAGAAAGAGAAAGAAAAGAACAAATCAGAGATGAAGAATGCGATAAATGAATTTAAAAATACTTGATGAAATAAATAACAGAAGAAAAGAAGGAGAGGAATGAATTCATGAACTCAAGGACAGTAAAAGAAAGTAATCAAACTCCATAAATGAAAGAAGAAATAATTATGCAAAATGAGAATAGACTTAGGGAACTTAGTGACTCCATCAAGCATAATAACATGTGCATTATAGGGATCCCAGAAGGAAAGAGAAAGAAAAGGAAGCAGAAAATTTATTTAATGAAATAATAGCTGAAAACCTCCCTGATCTGGGGAAGGAAAGAGATGTCCAGATCCTGGAAGCACAGAGAACCTCCCCACAACAAAATCAACCAAAGGAGGTCCACACCAAGACACACAGTGAATAAAATGGCAAAAAGTAGTACTAAAGAAAAAAAATAAAAACAGTAATAGTAAGGAAGACAGTTACATACTTAAGGGAAAGCCCAGAAGGCTACCAGCAGATTTTTTAGCAGAGACTTTGCAGGCCAGAGAGAGTGGCATGATATATGTAAAGTGTTGAAAGGGAAAAATCTACAGCCAAGAATACTTTATCCAGCAAGGCTATCATTCAGATTTGAAAGAGACATAAAGCGTTTCTCAAATAAACAAAAACTAAAAGAAACCAGTCCTACAAGAAATATTAAAGGGAACTTTTTGAGTGGAAAAGAAAGACCATACGTGGAAGTATGAAAAGTAGGAAACACAAAAGCAGTAAAAATAAGTATTTCTGTAAAAAAGAAAAAGATCAGTCAAAGGATTCACAAAACAAAAGGATGCAAAATGTGACACCATATATCTAAAATGTGGTGGGAAACAGAAGTAAAGAATGAGTTTGAACTTAAGCGACCATCAACTTAATACAGACTGCTATATGCAGAAGATGTCATATACAAACCCAATGGTAACCACAAATCAAAGACCACTTATGCAAAGAATAAAAAGAAAGGAATCCAAGTATATCACTAAAGAAAACCAGCAAACCAGACGAAAAAAGGAATACAAGGCATCCAAATTGGTAAGGAAGAAATAAAACTTTTATTATATATGCAGATGACACGATACTATAAATGGAAAACCTGAAAGACTCCCCCCAAAACTATTAGAACTGATAAGTGAATTCAGTAAAGTCACAGGATAGATAATCAATGTGCAAAAATCCATTGCATCTCTATATAATAATAATGAAACAGCAGAAAGAAAAATAAAGAAAACAATCCCATTTACAATTGCACCACAAATAATAAAATACCCAGGAATAAACCTAACCAAAGAGGTATTTTGAAAACTATAAAACATTGAGAAAAGAAATTGAAAATGACACAAGAAATGGAAAGACATTCTATGTTCATGGATTAAAATAACAAATATTGTTAAACTGGCTTTACCACCCAAAGCAATCTACAGATTCAATGCAATCCCTAAAAATACCAAGAACATTTTTCACAGAACTAGGACAAACAACCCTAAAATTTATATGGAACCACAAAAGACCCTAATAGTCAAAGCAATTTTGGAAAAGAAAAACTGGAGGTATCACAATTCCAGACTTGAAGTTATATTACAAAGCTATAGTAATTAAAACAGTATGGTACTGACATAAAAATAGGCACATAGATTAATAGAACAGAAGAGAAAACCTAGAAAAAAAAACCCATAATTATGTGGTCAACTAATTTCGACAAAGCAGGAAAGAATCTAATGGGAAAAAAGTCTCTTCAAGAAACTGTTGGGTTTGCATGGTAACTACATGCAAAAGAATGAAAATGGACCACTTTCTTATACAATAAACTCAAAATGAATTAAAGATCTAAATCTGAGAACTGAAACCATAAAAATTCTAGATGAGAACTCAGGTAGTTATGTCTTTGACATTGGCCATAGCAACATTTTTTTAGACATGTCTCCTGAGGCAAGGAAAACAATCTGAGGGTTTTGAAGGGGTGGGGGATGGGAGGTTGGGTGAGCCTGATGGTTGGTATTATGGAGGGCACGTATTGCATGGAGCACTGGGTGTGGTGCATAAACAATGAATTCTGGTAGACTGAAAAGAAATTTAAAAAATTAAAAATTAAAAAATAAATAAACTATAAAATGACATCAAAATAAAAATCTTCAGAGTAAAGGAAACAATTAACAAAACTAAAAGGCAACCTACTGAATGGGAAAAGATATTTGCAAATAACATATCTGATAAGGGATTAGTATCTAAAATATTTAAAGAACTTATACAACTCTATACCCTAAAAGCAAATATTCCAACTAAAAAAGGGGCAAAAGACAATGAGCAGACATTTCTCTAAAGAAGACATTTAGATGACCAACAGACACATGAAAAGTGCTCAATGTCACTTATCATCAGAGAAATACAAATCAAAACTTTGATGAGCTATCACCTCACATCTGTCAGAATGGTTAAAACCAGAAACACAAGAAACAACAAGTGTTGGCAAGGATGTGGAGAAAAAGGAACCCTCTTGCCTTGTTTGTGAGAATGCAAACTGGATAGCCACTGCGGAAAAAGGTAGAGAGGTTCCTTAAAATGTTAAAAAGAGAACTACCCTAAGATCCAGATACTACTGGGTATCTACCCCCGAAATACAAAAACACTAATTCAGAGGGATGAGAAACAAAACAAATGAGCAAAAAAGGAAGAAAAAAAATAAAGAGAGGGAGCAAGAGAAAGAATTAGACAAACCAAGAAGCTGACTCTTAATTATAGAGAATAACCCGGTAGTTGCCAGAGGGGAGATGGGTGGGAGGGATGCATGAAAACAGGTGATGGGGATTAAGGAGTACACTTGTCTTGACAAGCACTGGGTGATATATGGAATTGTATACCTGAAACTAATATAACACTGTGTGTTAACTATAGTGGAATTAAAATTTCAAAAAAAAAAAAAAAAAAAGAGAGAGAGAGAACTATTTTCTAGTAAGTCATGTATCTTGATTTTAGATATCTAACTAATAAATATCATAGTAGAGTTGTGGCCCATTTCTCTTTGTGTGGCTCAGTTCTTAATTTTGCTGGGCTATCAGAGCAAGAAAAACCAAAGAGACCAATATGGGTTGTGGTTTCCTCATAAGTAAAGTGAAGGCAAATATCTGTGGGCTTCAAACACGAAAGGTACAAAATGAATACATTTTGATTATTTAGATTTATACTGCCAAGAGGGGCTATAAACTGTCTACAAACCATAATTTTATTATATTTCCCTGACTAATTCATTCAACAAATGATTTTTTTTAAAGATTTTATTTATTTATTTGACAGACAAGAGATCACAAGTAGGCAGAGAAGCAGGCAGAGAGAGAGGAAGGGAAGCAGGCTCCCCGCTGTGCAGAGAGCCTGATGCGGGGCTCGATCCCAGGACGCCGGGATCATGACCTGAGCAGAAGGCAGCGGCCCAACCCACTGAGCCACCCAGGCGCCCCAACAAATGATTTTTTTAGTATTGATATATGACAAGTACTGTTTTGAACATAAGAATTAAGCAGTGAACAAAACTAACAAAAATCTTTGCCTTCATGGAGCTTGAATATAATCACAGTGTAATTAAGTTAACATGATCTAGAGGACTGAGTTGGCTTATTTTATTTTTTCCTAGGTAATATTTTTAGGAATAAGTTACCCTTTTTATTTTTTCTCAGTTGGTCTAGCTTTATTCTTTATCTTAATATTTAGACTGCTTCTTAAAGAAAACTTAAATTTGATTTGTTAATAATAATCAAGTATCAGTAAGTAGTTCAAACATGCATAATATACTTGAAAATTTGTACACACTGAAAATTTATTCTGGAAATAATTCAAAAATGGATAAAAGTGTTTTACCAAAAGGATATTCATGTTTCACCAAAAGGATTTCATCAAAAATAAAGGGCATGCTTTATTTTTTTAATTCACATTTAAGTTTCCTACAATGATTGTGCAGTGCTTTGGTTAGAAAAAGAATATTATTTTAAAATTTAAGTATATTTCCTCATATGTCTATAGAAATTAGGTTACAAATAAGTAAATACAAAACTTGCTTTTAACATAATATTCTACTGAACGTAGACGTCTACAGGTATAGCTACAACCTAGGTAAATGGTGCAATTAGTTGAGACCTCTTTGGCTGAAAAATAAGGACATTTCTTAAAGCAGTGGACTGGAGAAAAATCTTTTTGTGAAATATTCATTGGGTAATCAAGCTTTAACTTAGTCCTCCCTGATGTGCATTATAATATATTTTTATATGAAAGAACAATAATCTGTACAAAGCAAGTTTTCTGTTGCTTAAATTGAAATGCCATTACATCAGTGACAACTGTCCCAAGTTTAAGAGTTGTCCTGGATGAGTAATTAAATTCTTCACTGTTAACACTCCCCTGAAAGGTGCTGCTGAGAAACTTTTTTTAAAAATGAAGTCATGGAAATAAAAAGATACAGATTCACATATCCTATCTGACTGTCTTCAGAAATTTAAAAGTAAACTAGGACTACTATTGAAAGTCAGTCTAGGACTTGTAGGTATAGATCTCTCTTAAATAAATTAAAATAAAATAAAAGACACAGAAAGGCTTAGCCATTGAAACCTGTCAGTGGATGGGGTCCAAAGTCAGTCTTTCCTGAGCCCCCTTTGTGGGAGTGCACTGCTCTGTGAGTGGCTACCCATTAGGTTTGAAATTATTGGTACATGAAGGATTAAGAGAATACACTGTGTTTCAATGTGCCCAGAAATGCGGGCCTTGGTAACAAGAAATACTTGGGTTCTTTTGTTTTTAACAAGTTATATTAGACTAAAGAAAATTTTCTCTAAATTTCATTTCAGTTTAGAGTTTGCTTCACTGGTTGCTAATATCTGGATTTTTCTTTTAAATGGAACTTTAAGAAACTCTTTTTGCAAAGGTAAATTAAACTCTAGTTATTGGTACAGTCACTGATTTCATCAGCACAAATAATTGCTAATGTGGTATAAATAACTCATACCCAGACCTGTCTTTTAGGATTATGGTTCTACAAATCTAGTGCTCTTTAGATTCTTACCTCATGTTATAGTATGTCTCTAAGTATTTTGTATTCAACAAATGCTTCCTGAACATCTGTACTCCACACTACTATGAACATCTAGGCACTGTGTGGTAGGTACTTGGAATCTGAAAAGAAGTAAGATAGACAAGATCTTTGCCCTTTGGAAAACAGATTAAAAATAGATGAATTATGTATGTTTTAATGTATGGGGTTTTTTTTAAGATTTTATTTATTTGAGAGAGAGAGAGCGAGCACACACGCACACACATGAGTTGGGGCGGAGGGGCAGAGGGAGAGGAAGATGCAGACCCCGCACTGAGCAGGAAGACCAAAGAGGAGCTTGATCCCGGTACCTTGGGATCATGACTTGAGTCAGCAGATGCTTAACCTACTCATCGATGAATGTCTTAGAGGAAACAAATGGGGAGCAGAGCAGAGAAAGATAGGGAAGACAATATACTTCAGATGGGAGAGTCAAAGAGAGGAAATGTAAGCTAAGACTTGCAGTCTGAGAACTCATCCAAGCGGAGTCAGGATGGGTGGAAAGAGGGACAGGAAGAGAAGGGAAACATCCCACATAGATCAAAAGTCCTAAATGAAACAAAGTTCATCATGTTCAATCAACTCAAAGGAGACTAGAAAGAGGTAAGGTTAGCCTCCTTTGTGTCATGAAGGCCTTCAGTTTAAGGTTATGGACCCTCATCCTAAAAAGTACATGAAAATTTATATGAAATTTTGTGTACAATTTCAGGGCTTTTTAAAGAATTATATTCATACCTGATTTGACCTTGGTAGAAAAGACCTAGATCACTTCATGTGAATGAAACACTTTCCCTTGTTCAAAGCCTCCCCCCCAGACACTTGGCAAAAATCTCTCCACTGGAGAGCCCAGCAGGCTACCCCCCATTCCTGAATATACAGGCATAAGCACCAATCAAGAGCAGAAGAAAGTTTTAATTGACAATGTAGAAAAATTCAAAGATGTTTCTCTTCACCAAGCAAGTTATGGTTTCTCAATAACTTCACAATGTCTGACCATGAGTATTCCCACATGACACACAGAGTCCTGGTTCAAGAATTTTTCATCTTTCCTCAGTGAGTTCCTTGCAAGGCATCCTCTGCTCTGCCTTTTATTGGTCCAGCCCTCGTGTCAATGGAATCCTCCCACCCTGTTCTTCTTGTCCTGTTGTCCAGAGGCAGACCCTAACATGCAGGCCTCCGTTCTTCATGTGGACCTCACCACATGCTCCTGGGCACTTAACTGTGCATTGTCCGAGGATGTACAGAGGTCCTCATCCAGGCCCATCAGCACGTCACTATATGCGGAGCTAAGACTGCAGAGCGAGGCCGCTCATGCTCGAGAGTAAAGTCAGCCAACATGTTCAGGGCTAAGTCTGCCCCCACCCCAATCTGTTTCTTTTGCCAGTTCCTGAGACCAGTCCTCAAGCTCCTCAAGCAAATTTGAGGAGCAGGAAGTGCTAAGTTCAGAATCCTTCCTCTGGCCGCAGAGTGTTACACATATATCCTGACTCATTTTCTTAATGCCTACAAACTACTGAGACCACAAAAATTACCAGCTTTTAAATCTTATTATAGTAAATATCAATAATATGAAACCAATATGAGATTTTCATGCACCAATATGTAGCTGAGTCATTTCAAGTCAGTTTCTGGGAAAATAAAATATTCTGAACAGTCCTTTAAGATTTGCAATAATGGAACTAATGAATAAATAGCATTTCATTGATTATTCACTCAAGTATGGACTCCGTCTCCTAGCAAAAGATTTCTACTTCTAATATGTTATAGTGGTGCCAGGGTAGGCTGAATTATATCTCCCAAAAAGATATGCTGATGTCCTAACCCCAGGACCTGTGAGTGTGACTTTATGTGGAAATGGTGTCTTGGTAGGTATAATCAAGTTCAAATGAGGTCATCCTGGATTAGGGTGAACTTTAACCCTATGACTTGTGTCCTTATAATAAGAGGGAAATTTGGGCAAAAACACACAGAGGCAGACATTGGAGTTACGTGTCCACAAGGCATGAACACCAAGGATCACTGGCAAGCACAGAGGCGAGGAGAAGAACATGGAACAGATACTGTCTCAGAGCCTCCAGAAGAAACTAACCTGGCTGACAACTTAATTTGGGACTTCTAGCTTCCTGGACTGTGACAGAAAAAAATCTTTGTTGTTTGAAGCCACCCTGTTTGGGGCACCCCGTGACGGCAGGCCTAGGAAGCTAAAATAGGTGCTGATGGCTTTATACAAGAAGAAGGCCAAACAGGATATTCTCTTTATTATAATATGCATAATGTCATTTTTCAAAAGAGAACAACAACAAAAAATCTAACAAAATAGGAAGACTAAAGCCAGCTGATAGCCATCTTAATGCTTGAAATTCTATAACTCTGACTCTTAAACCAGAAAAATTGTGTAGTTGAACAATTATGCACACAAATGGTCCTTACAAGGACCAACTTACTAATGTAAGAACTTTCCTAAATGTGGCAAGGTGGCCTTACAGTCTGAGTTGGGAAGCCTTCACTTGTGCACCTTGATGAAATATTATGTTGATATTCCTTTATACCAAAGGAGAGTTTGGGCCTAAATTATTCTCCCTGCCTATCAAAATCAAGTTCAACAAAATTGCATGTATTGTATAAATATGGCTTTAGTGTTTATATAATTGTGGGGGTTTTTTGTTGTTTTTTTTTTTTATTTTTTTCAGAAACTAAACGTTTAAAATCCTTTAAACCGCAGAAATGTTAATTTCTCTTCCAGGATGCATATATTTCTAGTGTAAATTTTTTAAACAAAAGAAAACAACATAGATCTTTTCAACAAATGTATTTTAACCTTGAACCAAATAAAAGCAATTTAGTATTTTCTTGAAAAGACATGTCCATACAAAGCAGAAAAGGAAAAACAATGGAAATAGTTAAAAACAAAGAGTTTGGTTTAAGACAAATATAAATAAAGCAAAACAGAAAAGGTCTCACCCCCTACCAAACACCACAGAAAAATGTCAACATAGCAGAAAATGTCAAAAGAGAAAAAAATTTAACCTTCTTTTTTTTTTAAAGATTTTATTTATTTATTTGACAGACAGAGATCACAAGTAGGCAGAGAGGCAGGCAGAGAGAGAGGAGGAAGCAGGCTATCTGCCGAGCAGGGAGCCCGATGTGGGGCTCGATCCCAGGACTCTGGGATCATGACCTAAGCCGAAGGCAGAGGCTTTAACCCACTGAACCACCCAGGCACCCCAAAATTTAACCTTCTTTAATCCCATTCATTCCCCACAGACTTCAAGAATCTTTCCTTTTTAAATAAAAACTGTCTTTTTTTTTTCATTTCAAGAAAGAATATAAATCAATCTGCCACTGCCCTAAAACCCAGACTAAGACTAAAGAGGAGCAACAAAAAGATGATCTTCCCTTTCCTGGCACTGTCTTTCCTTCAAAGGCCTTGGGGTATCAAAATATGGACTACCTACAATCTGAGGCTACTCAATACAGAACAAAATGAGGGGAATTGAAGTCCACCCTTCTCTCTGCACAGGGCAACAGAGCAAACTGAAAGGACTGGCATTTGCACAGCCCCAGGGGTGCCCTTCCCCTCACATAATCTATGCAGCATCTCAACAGAATGGTTCAGAGCTGACCTCAGGAGTGAGTGGGTGGAGCCAATATGGCTTCATTACTTACTAGCTATGTCACCTTTGCAAGCTATTTAACCTCTGAAGCCTTAGATCTCATCTACTGAATAAGATACCAATATTCTCTATTTCATAGGCCTACGGAGGGTCATAAAATAATGCAAGTATTTGGCATATAATAAGAAGGAACTCAACAAATCGTATATATATTGTTAATTTATATAAGCTTAGGATATGGATATGTTAAGGATATAAAAGTTTAAACCTTCCTTCTGGGTCTCTCCTCTACAAATACATTCACATATTTATTCCCCATACCACCTCCTGACATTCTCATCTGTTTTGACTTATTCTTATCTAGTTATCTTATCTTAGATTAAACAGCTAAAGCTCCAGTTATGAAGTCAGATGTCCTTGAGAGAAGAGTTACTTAGGTTGATAGGGATTACCTCCCAATTTCCAACAAACAGTGAGAGACAAACAGGCCTCTACACTGATGTTATATCAGTGGCCTAGAGAAGACACTAATGTGAGTGAGGAGAGAATTAGGTATAGACACAACTGGAGAATTCCTTATGCTCATCAACAGATAAACATCTGGGGAGTTAGTGGCTAACCAAGTGTCCTTTCTGCCAAAACATTAGTGTTTTTCTTTAAGATTTATTTATTTATTTGAGAGACAGAGAGCTCATAAGCAGGGGCAGGGAGAAAAGTTAAGGGACAGAATCTCAAGCCAATTCCCCACTGAGTACAAACCATGATGCAGGTCATCTCAGGACACTGAGATCATGACCTAAGCTAAAACCAAGAGTTGGACACTCAACCAATTGAGCCACACTGGTGCTTCCCAACACTGGTGCTTTTTGACCAAAGGCCAAAAGTCTCAGGCAGTCTGCTAGTCCTTATAGAGGCACTAAGCCTAAAGAATATGCACTGAGTTGAAGCTACAAGGTCACCCATGTCCAACACAAGGGAAGCAAGTTGATTCTAGGTACCTCTCTCAAATGCCAACTGTGTGTCAACAATCTTCTGATGGAGTTGTTGGGCCAAGTATCAGTTTTGCTTCCTTTCCTTGTACTTCCCAGAAGTACAAATAGTCTTCTGAGTATTTGACCCATTATGTGAAGTCATCAACTGTATAAGAGTTTCTTATATTAAGTCACAGAATTACTGCCATGGACAACTGGGGCTTAATCTTACAGTGGCTCCTTGAAAACCACATAGAATGTACCTCAGCATAAGTAGTTAAAATCACAGCCCAGCTAACATCACCCTTAGAGGTGGGAAAATGGTGGGAGGTGGGAAATGAGGTGGGAAAATGAGATGAGGAACAGTAAGTTCTACTATGAAGTCAGGGTGTGACTTCAAATGGAGTGAGCTGGGCAGAGAGGAGGTAGCGATCTCAGAAGGATACTTGAAATTGAGATTATAGAGTGTTCGGTCATAGTTCTTATATTGGCCCTCTTACTGGAGGACAGCTTCGATGAGAATAGAAAGCTCAATCAAAGTAACTATTGGCTCCTCTCTGTGCCTCAACTCACTCTACCCCTGTGCTAATTAAATGGTTTATTTGAATTACAAATTTGGGAAAGCAACCCTTGACTCAGCTCCACCCTTCCTCCTTTTGGAAGCACCTCCCTCCAGAGACCACCAAGTTCTCCTCTGCCCTCTGTACTGTAAGATACGCTGGGCTACCCCAGGATAGGAGGAGGGGAGGAAGAGAAGCCTGCTCCCACATGGTGTTGCTCAGGACAAGGTGAGAAGTTTGCCTGATTCTTGTGTTCAAAATTGGAAGTTCATGGCTTATGAACCTAAAAGTCCCTGAGGGAGGGTAAGAATTGCTGCTGAGCATCTGAAAGTCAAAGCTGACCCTATTCTAGAATATATGCCTCTTTGAAGTGGTAGAATCATCAGTTTAAAAAAAAAAAAAGTTCTTTAATTTAGGAGAAAAAACTTGAGAGTCAAATGTGAATGAACCTAAAGCCCATATAGGAAAGATCCTTCTTCTAGAGACTGATCTTAAGGTGAAGAAGCTGTGCTGAAGCTGAAAGGTGGAAGAGAATATACCATCCAAACAATCCTCCATTCTCCACTGAGGATCTAGCATGCCGGCATGGGATTCAGGAAAGAACATGGTGCTAGAGTAAAACAAAGATTCCACTTGTGCCTTTGCCACTTGCTTGTGAGCTTCTTTAAACCTCATTTTCTCATCTATGAAATGGGTCAGTAGCACCAAATTTGCCAGGATAGTATGAAGATTAGAAGTGGGCACGCAGATGTATTATAGCACCTTATGTTGACAGTTCTCACATGATAAATGGAAGCTGCTGGAAGATGCCTGCTTATAAAATGGGAAAAGTGATAGGGAAGGATTGAAAATGATCACATCCTGATTTAAACCTATGCCAAGAAAAGAGAAATATTGGAAACTTGCTTCCATTGTGTATCATTTGCTTCCTCTGGTTATTCACAACATAGAGAAATTTAGTTCAGTCCTGGAGACACATGCCAGCCTCCTATGGACAATGTGGGGAAAGCTAGGCCTCCTGAAAGAAGAAGAGGCTGGTTTTGTGGACCTCACTAGAAGAGCATCAAGGAGTTAACATAGACTCTTCAGGTTAGAGCAGATCTGAGAATATACCTAGCATTAATTGAAAATCCACACATGATAAAATGTGGCCTTAACTGAACACTTCATTTTTATTTTCTGAGTCATTAACAGATATCCCTGAGTCTTTACTGAAAAATACTCATGAGCCATATAAGAATCTTTTCGAATGAGCTCAACTAAACGGAAGCATGTTTAAGCTAAATTATTCCAATCTTTGATAATCCCCATGTCCTAATATTTCTCTATTTTAAACTTAAATTAGAAATTTCAATAATGTATTGAGATAAAATGTTAAATAATACGGTAACCATGTAGAAAATGAATATTGTCATAAAAACAAGAACATTGATTTTTTTCAATAAATGTTGATTGCATGCCAAACAAGTGCACTGATCTTGGCATAAAAGATACTGCACATAAGCTCTCCTTCTGGTTTCTCCTTGATGCTAGAGAGAAGATTCAATTCCAAACCAATTTGTTCAAGACTCAAAGACTGTTTGGAGAGCTGTGTCAAGTTACCAAGTTCCATCAAGAAGTCAGTCCACTATAGCATGCACAGAATGAACTCTCCTTTTAGAGACTTAGGCTTAATAATAGTTCTACTTTTAGGTTTTTGGTTAAGTTGCTTCCTAACTCTGTATCTCAGGATCTTGGTCCGAAAGATGGGTAGATTAAACATCAGAGACAGAATATTTGTACAAAGAACAATCTTTAATTAGATGGCAAAAGCAACCAACCATCTAAAAAGCAAACTACTGAAAGTGTTCAACCACATGACTTAAAGAAGTCTTACATTATGAAGAGAATTGGTTTAATTCATGTTATTCCCATCTGCCTTTTAACAATTTAAAAAGCTCCTTAACACGGCTGATATTTTGTCAAAGCATCATTTTTGTTTGTTTTCTACTCTCCTAATATTATTTGGTTGGCAGGTATTTCTTTTCTGCCAAACTAGAAAAGAAAATTCACTACGTACATTTTGTTTTTCTCCGGGTATCTCTAAAGTTTACTTAAGTAAACTTTATCTTCACATTTATTTTAATGAATCCCTATTGAAGGATTTTCTCTGAGACCATGACCACAGCTTTTCCCAAGGAGACCAGCATTGGCTATCTGTCAGTTACAAAGCAAACCCTTTCGAGTTTGCTCAGGTTGTACACTTATATAGCCAAGGATCTCTGAGATCTTTGCTAACATACACAACCACCAAGCAAAAACAATATATGAAGATTCAGACTGACCTAAAATATAAATTAAGAATATTTCTTCTTTATAAGAGGAATTGCTATAGGTTTTCTCCTGACAACTCTGATGCATATTACCAAACATATCTTTAAAAAAAATTATTAAATATTATGTATAAGTTCACTCCGTGAGGCCCATTAGAGAATCACTGACTGTTCCCTAAAAATGTACAACTGATTTGGGTACAGCTACATAAACAACTAACTGTAACTCAGAAATTTTAAACCAATTACAAATAGGAGTTTAGGCAACATGTTGTAAACATGGAGAGAAGAGAATAATACATTCTGGTTGAAATATTAGTAAAAATTTGGAAATTATCCTTTAGCTGAGCAGTAACATACCAGAAACATTTTGATAAATGGCGCGACATGCTATCTTGGTGGCCTGCCCTGATCCCCCGCAATCCCTTTCACTGCTTTGGCTGATGCACCCAAATCCTAGCTGCTCTGGAGTGCTTCAGCTAACAGTTTACTCCTCTGATCTTCTCTGGAAGAGGGCCTGTGATTGAAACTACCTTTATGCCATTTACCCCATTGCCTATTCCAGTAATTGACTGAATGGGGGTACAAAAGACCCACTGCCTCGTCTCAAGGTGAGACAGTATTTGTGGTGGAATTTACATTCCAGAATACCCCATTATATCGTGATGACACTAGACTCTCCCTGAAACTACCAAGGATTGGATTCTTCCATATCGCCTTCTTCTTCCCAATATTATTTCTCTTTCTGGGGTTTTACTCAAAGGAGCTACAGGCCTTGGCTCTCCCAGCCAAAACCAGGAAAGTGTACCTGGGAAGGGTGCTAATAATGTTCGCTGGACCAAACAATAGTGGCAAAATGTAAAGCTGATTAAGCAAAATTTATTAATAGGGAGGTCCTCTCCCGTGAAACAAAATCTATTATCCTGGCTAGCGTGCCAGTCCTGAAGCACAGCTGATAAGCTGCTTAGACACTTGGGAAAGTGCTGGCTCCCATCAAATGAACAGCACTAGCAGAATTGCCCTGGCAGAGCACGGAAAGGAATCAAAGGCTCAGAGAGGGGTGGACTTGTTAGAATGAATCTATTATGGAAATCCCCCAAACTTAAAACAGACCACTTTTTGGAAAGCCCAGAGGACTCTCCTTTCCTTGGTGGACCTAGCTACTGGTCTGGTGTCCAGGAGGGACAGTGAAGGCAGATCCTGAGGGCAGCAAGTCTTGCTCTGCAAGGTACATCTCTCCAGGTGCATTACAAAGGGATACCTGGTGAATGTGGCCAGATGCACGAAGTCTCAAAGACAGTATAGATTACCTTTCCCTTTAAAACATTTAAAATATATGGAGACTACATAGACAAAAATAGAAGGAAATTTAAATCCTTCTAAGAAAATCAGGGAGACTAAAGTAATGAGTCTGAATTAATCAGAGCTCCCCTTTCATCCTTAGAGAAGGGCGGCAACAATGGACAAGGATCCAATTCAAAGGTTTTGTGTCGGGGCCAATTCAAGATGTACATCACCCAGTCCCTTCCCTATTCAGCCCAGCAATCTCTGAGTGGGAGACTAAAGACTCAACACATATATACAAGACTCTGAAAGCAGCACAGAGCAGACCCTCTCCATAGCTGTGAAAGCTCTTAGCCATCAGGAAGGAAAACACTGTGGATGGCACTAAGTGTACCATAACAAGAGCAATTACAGCAAGAATGATTACAGCCTCAAGGATCAGTGCTTCTGTTATTCTGCCACAGGAGGAGCATGTGGAGTCACTGACACATGGTGTGTTGGGAAGGAACATAATGTTGGCCCCAGAGAGAGGTGCTCCGTATCCATGAAAAATATGGCCCTTCTCCTAACAACATCTGTCACCTTTGCTTATGCCCAATGTGCTGTTACTGTTGCTTTTTTCAGAACATATTTTAGACTTTTATTTTAGCCAAGATATCACACACACATCGCCCATCAACCCTATTATAGCGCTTGCTGAGACATATGGGAAGAGTGGGGAGCAAGATAGCATTGGAAAAAGTTAAAAAAAAAAAAAAAAAGGAGCAGAGTCAACCCAGACTGGTTCTCATTATTAACCCAGAGTTTACTCAGAATGGAATCCAAGGAGCAAGAATATTTGCAAAAGATAGCTGTTAGTTGTCCTCATAGCACAAATCTCTTGAAGTAAACTCTAACTGGAGATAATATTAAATCAGTACAATATATACAAAATAAAGTGCTCATTATATCGCACACACTAGCAACTCCACTCCAAACACCACACAAGATCTTTATGTCCTTGATTTATCATTAAAACTGAATCTTAATAATTTATATTTGAAATCCACTGTGCTTATTGTCTTTAAAAAAATAAAATGAAATCTGGTTTGATTTAACCTGTCGCATTCCTAGTTTCGCTTGTAATAGCAAAGCAGTCACAAGATAGCACCACAATCTTTTGTGATTATATGCTGACCATCAAACCCCTCTGAGCTATAAATTTGTCCTCTGAAAGATGATTTTTTTCTCTACTGATCAGCTGTCCTGTAATCTGACATTTACCGTCTCTCAGTCATCAAAGGCAGCATGATGCTGTTAGCAATGTTTGCAGCCCTAGATCCTGAAGAAGGACCACATCTCAGAGTTGTGGGTGATTTTTTTTTCTCAAGAAAATTCCAATATTTTTCTCAGAACTTCATTTCCATGCCTATCCTTTTGGATCAGAGTCAGTGCTTTTCTCCTTGAATGTCCTTTGGCACAGCTGATTAGCCAGAACCTGCTCTGATTTTTAAAAATGGCCTTAAAACTGCCAAGAAGAGTTTTAAATCTCTATCACTATCTTTTGGAATTTATTTCCTTTAATGTCTCCTTTTCAGAACTCATGACTTAGTTCAAATTAGCTTAAAAACTAAAACATTTACCTCTATTCCTCATAATAATAAAAGACCAAATATCCAGAAAAAAAGACCTTCCCTTTTAAATACCTTTTTAATGCATACCTGGTCAATGAGAAAGCTAAGGAAATTCAGAAGCCCAAAACCACAAAAAAAGCACAAATCTAGAGAGATGAGCCTGCGCTAACACTATGATTTCTCTGAGGACATGGGTCAGTCCCTGGAAGTCTTTGGTTTAACGGAAGATAACAAGGTGAGAAGACAAAACCAAGCCCTCTCATCATGTGGGAAGTTGTAGCCAGATAAATGTACCTCAAAAGTCAACACTCTCAATGGGTAAAGTTAAAAATCAAGCAAACATAAACACAAAGAAAGCAGGTGAGAAAATATATCTGTCTCAGCCTTGGTTGGTAAAAGGGGTTGGGTGGAGGAACTGCCTCCTGAGAATTCAAAACCACAAGCTCACACTCATGTAAACCTGGGGCTGGAATTCACATCTCCAGTGAGGCCCTTATATCTCAAACTGAAAATTTGGTTTGCTCCTGATTGGCAGTTCCTCCAGAAGCATCTGACAGAACTATCTGATAAGTCCTCTATGAAGAGAAGCATTCTCCCCTTAGGCCACTTAAAAGTCCCAAGATTAAATTCAGCCAAATGGGAACTAAAGATCTGAGATCCTAGGGTTTGAGGGATTAAATGGCAGTCTGGGGGGTAGCCAGGGATTCTGGTCATGGGTTTCTAAAGAGTGAGAAGAAAGGAAAATAAACCAGAGATCCCCCATGGAGGCCCACACTTACCATCAAACTATAGGATAGAAGAAAATCTGCCAACTTGAGGCAAAATCTCAAAGGAAATTTACAATCTGTTTCCCCCATGGCTCAGAGTGAGGGGAAACTAAAATACAGAAATCCATAGACTTTAGGCATGCAAACAAAACTTAGAAGAAATAATGGAAGAGCTGACTATATTTACTTTGCAAAAAATAACAAAGTTTTTATTTTCAGGTTTTATTTATTTATTTGACAGAGAAAGAGAGAGAGAGCACAAGCAGGGGGAACAGCAGGCAGAGGGATAGGGAGAAGCAGGCTCCCCACTGAGCAGGGAGTCCCATGCAGGGCTCGATCCCCGAGTCCTGGGATCATGACCTGAGCCGAAGGCAGATGCTTAACAATGGAGCCACTCAGGTGCCCCGAGTACATAAAGTATTACTAATTAACAATACTAAGCAATGAACCCTCAAAAAATAAATCATGAGGTGAAGAGAATGATGAAAACTCTATCTTACAATTAACTGTGCTTACTTGATGATGACTAGATACATAGAATGCTTTTCCAAAATCTGGTTGTAGGATATTGGAAATGTGTATATTAATGGTGTAATAAATTAGCACTTTACCTACTAAAGAGTACGAGCATTTTCAAGCACACTAGCAGCCATGCCTTATTTACAAAATATATGGCTGGCATGCAGTAGTCACACAAAGGATGGTAATAAATCTAATTGCAATTTATTGTCTACTACTAATTAGTGAAATTCCCAAAGTAGTTTTCGTTAAATATTTAGATGTAAATACCATTAATATGGAAGAGAACTACAACTACATTGTTAAAATTTTTCTAGTTAAGCTTTTATTATTATAAAACAAATTTTTTTACCTTCCTATCCTTGCCTGAGAAAATCAATCCCAATTACTAACATTTTCTAAATTCTACTGCCACTCAGGAGCTCCTGGTGGCTCAGTTGGTTAAGCAGCTGTCTTTGGCTCAAGTCATGATCCCAGGGGCCTAAGGCTAAGCAGCCCCAAGTCGGGCTCCCTGTTCAGCGAGGAGCCTCCTCCCTCTCCCTCTGCCTGCCACTCCCCCTGCTTGTGTTCTCTCTCTCTCTCTCTCTCTCTCGCTGCCAAATAAATAAATAAAATCTTAGAAAAATTCTACCGACACTCAGAATACATCGTAAGTTGCAATAACCACTTTCTTATGACTTAAACAAAGCTTTAAATTAAATCAAAAGTGAATTAGAGAGAAGAAGCTTTCAAGAGAAAAAGAAATTTGAATAGAATCCCGCAATGATCCTAACAAAAAAAAAAAAACAAAAAAGATCCAGATGAGACCCAAGGAAGTGAGAAAACTCAAGCCATGTTTTCTCACAGAGTCCACAGTAATTAGATCTAGATAGAATACAGATCTAGATACTTCTGTGTCAACAAAAAGATATAGTAAGCAACCACTAGTTCATTTGTTGGGATTCTGAATGCTTTCCACATCAAGATAAAAAAGATTCATGTTTAAATGTTTCAGCGCTCATCTTGTCATTACTAGTACTGCCTTCACCTTGAAACCAAATTTTCAACTAGTACAAACCTGCTGTTGTCTCCCTGCTTAGAACTGTAATTTTAACATTAGAATTACTAACCCTTGAAATTAAAGGTTATAGACAGCTCATAAACTAGGAGAGATCTCTCAATGTTTCAGCAGACTTTTCTAGTCTTTTAGAGAAATCCTTATTATGCCTTTCTGAATTTCAAAAAATCTATTGTCCTTGCTTAGAGCTTTGGCAAGTGGAAAACCTCCCCAAAACTGCTCAGTGGACTCCTGAGGAGAAGCAAAGAAGGGAGAGCGTGAAGAAAGCATAGAAAACTATGACTGACCAATCCAATAACAGTGTTCCATTCTACAAGAGAACTGTTAAAATTCATTAGAAACTTGTAGAATAGCAAGGCTCAAACTGAAGGCACTCAGGCCCCGTCCTTCTTTCTATACCCTTGCAACTCTATAAATCGCCCCCCTTTAATAAACCGAGGTTCTCAGGTTCAGATCTTTAGGCTTTTCTTCCACTCCCCCATTGTTCTTTCCACAACATGTGTATCAACTTGTCTTTTTGACTCTTCTCATGCTGTCTCTTCTCTCCATCCCTCCCTTTCTGTTTAGCGCTGCTCTAATCCCAGTCTGAGATTCTGTACTTCTTCCAAATGTCCTATAAATTACAGCTAGTTAAAGATATGAAGAAAAGTTACAATGATGATCACTTTTTCTGTCAAATCAGATGGTGACTCTCATTTGCAAAATTCATAGTACATGTCCTCCAGATAATGATGCAAAAGAAAACTGGACATACCAATTTTTTAAATATGAAAACCTTGATTGGATGCAGAAATCGTGGCTCCACAACTTTGTTTCCCCTATTTTGGGCCTATAAATTCAAGCTCCCACCACTGTGGAGCTGGAGCCAGGAACCTAGACTCATCACTGAGCCTGCTAGAGAGTCAGGCACTGCCACTAAGAAAGGGCTGGCCCACTACCTCCACCTGGGCTAGACATAAAACTAACCCTATGCTGTACTAACTCCATGCAGCAGCTGCCTCTCAGGCTGCTGGATCCCAGCCCATCGCTGAGGAACCTAAGTTATCTCCTACTACCAGAGCCAGAAGCAGAACAGTGTCTATTCCTGCCGCCTTCTAAGTTCACTTTTGGACCTCCCCACTGGCAGCAACTATCTGAAACCTAACTCTCAAGGGGTTCTAGGAAGTGCCTCTGGTCTTTTCGGAAACAGTAGAGCATGGGAAAGAGGGGTTGCCGTCCAGTATCAGCCAACAGGATCTGGCATGCTTACAGATTTTAACAAGAAAAAACGGGTAGGAATGATACCATTTAAGCAGGCTCCTATCTTAATAGAGCAGGGTTGATACAAGTATATATACTTTTGAGAAAAAAAAAAAATTTAGAGAACAATACACAGTAAAACAGGCTGTTGACTCTAGATTAGCTTTTAAAGTCTGTTTAGAAAAATACCTAAACGCCAAGTTCATGCAGTATATCATTAAACCAATCCTCAGAGTTAAAGGAATTTTCTAATGTGGAACTTTACTTTTTAGTGAAATAAGAATTTGAAGCATTTATTATTTATTTATCCACTCAAAGTCATGTATGGATCCACTCAGGACGCATTGTTCTAACTTTGGTGGATAATGCATGAGGACATCATCTGCAGCTTCGCAACTGAAAGAGATAGTCTCCTAATAAAGAATTAGAGCGTCCTAAAATGAATGTGGCATAACAGCTGTCTGTACAAAACACAACGGGGGCAGAGAGATGGGCTGAGACAGAACATTTGAGGGCAGACAAAATAGCATATGCAAAGCCACAGATGCATGAAAACAATTGGTATGTTTGGGAAATGCTACTGAAGTGTTTCACAATATCAATTTTACCTTGTAATTTGCCTGCATCTAAAACCCTACAGTATTGTCCCTTCACTCCAAAAGGAATCGCAAAGTCCTTACAAGGCCCTGCAAGGTCTGGCCCTTAGCTACCACTTGGATCTCACCTTCTTCCACACTGGCTTTCTTGTTCTTTCTGTCCAGAACTCTCCACCCCAGTTAACCTCCTGCCTTACTCCTTCACTTCAGTTAGGTTGTTGCTTAAATCTCATCTCATCTCATCTCATTTCATCAAAGAGGCCCTTCATGACCACCATAACTAACAGAACTTCTCTCTCCACTTTGACTTTTCTTAACAGTATTTACCTCTAGCTGACATTGTATACTTATACATGTATATTTAAATATTTATACATATTTATATAGTTAAACATTATATTATACACTATTTGTCCCCCACCCCCACGTCTACATGGGGGCAAGAACACTGTTTTATTCACTGCTGCACTTCAGCACCTAGAACAGCCAAGGGCATGGTCGATAATAATTATTTGCAAAATGAACATATAAATAACTGAATGAACAGCTGAATTGACAGGCAGGAGAAAAAGGTGAAGAGCTGAAGAGAGTACCCTGATGGGAAAACAGAATGCATTACGAGGGAATCTGGCTCTGCTATTTGAGGTCTGAGAAGGGCCAGCCAAATGAGTGAATATGTGGGAGGGTGAAAGACAGTCTCAACCACTTTTTCCAGGGTCTGAATTTTGCCTACCATTGGCCCTTTGGCCCATCATTTTGGCTTTTTTTTTTTTTCATTTTATTTTATTTTATTTCTTTTCAGTGTTCCAGGATTCATTGTTTATGCACCACACCCACTGCTCCATGCAATACATACCCTCCATAATACTCACCACCAGGCTCACCCAACCCCCACTCCCCTCCTCTACAAAACTCTCAGTTTGTTTCTCAGAGTCCACAGTCTCTCATGGTTTGTCTCCCCGCCCAATTTCCCTCAACTCACTTCTCTCCATCTCCCAATGTCCTCCGTGTTGTTTAAATCCAATAGGAAATGCTTTTGGTACACTTATGAGACATGCAAGAAAGGAACTACATCATCACACTTCACACTTAAGCCTTAAAAATAAAATCCAAGATATTTGCTTCAAAATACTGTAGCCAGGATAAATTATGCTAGAGATAAAAATATCACAGAACTCTGCTTGAACGGCTACCTTATGAAATCCTATGCCCACCTTCCCTTCCCAATCACTATCTCCCACAATAATCACAGGGAAATCTCCTGGAGATATGTGTAATGAACAAGTCATCAGTTCCAAGCCGGGGGGTGAGGGTGGGGTAAGGGAGAAGGTAAGACAAAAATTAGAATGATGACAAGGCAAGTAAAAGTAACATCAGCAAGACAAAAAAACTTGGAACCCAAGTCAGCCTGGCCAGCCTGAGCAACAGTTCCACTCAAACAGCTGCGGCTCCCTGGGATTTTTTTGTTGTTGTTGTTCTTTTTTTTTTTTGTTTTTTTTTAAAGATTTTATTTATTTATTTGACAGACAGAAATCACAAGCAGGCAGAGAGGCAGGCAGAGAGAGAGGAGGAAGCAGGCTCCCTGCTGAGCAGAGAGCCCCATGCGGGCTCAATCCCAGGACCCTGAGATCATGACCTGAGCTGAAGGCAGAGGCTTAAGTCACTGAGCCACCCAGGCGCCCCTCCCTGGGATGTTTTGAGGGGGATAGAGAGCGCCATGCCTTTGTCCTTCCCAAAAAACCTGTCCCAAATGACACACTTGCTTCAACTCTTCTCCAGCCCTCACCCAACACTCTTGTTTCTTCCCTGTCTCCCCAACCTTAGTCCAGACTTGTTTATCCTGGTGCCTTGCCAAGAACAAGGCGTAAATGTAAATTCCACGTAAACAGGAAATAGGACACTGAAGCTCCTCCCTGACCTAAAGGATTGGCTTCCCCGCTTAGTTGACAAGGAGTACTGGTGCACAGATTTTCTAAATTTATTTAAAAACATAAGACATTTAGCAGAGAACATCAGGGAATCAGACTGGGTAGCAGGATACCTTCTGCTGCCCTAGAAGGGCTTCGTAAATTGGTTGAACAGCTTGTCTTGCTAAAATTATTATAATAATGTGCATTATTTATATAGATAAGCACAGATAAAAATGAAATTAAAACACCATTAATTAATTTCACCATGTTCTGTTTGGTCTGGTTTTGCTGTGCTTTATAGCTTTTGAGAACGAAAGGCCTGGGGTGGAGAATGAAGAATGAAGGAAGTTTATTAAAAATAATGAATAATTTTTCTCGTTCTAATGAAAGTCACCAATTCTCTGCCTGTTGCCAAATCAAATGAGGCACATGAGACCAAAGAATTACCCCTATAATAGAGTTGCTAGATTTAGCAAATAAAAATACAGCAAATAAACATTTAAATTTAACTAGACATTCTATGCCTATCAGTGCGAAAACTACCTTTGTAATGTTACTGCCATCCTATGTGGGAGACAGGATACAACTACAATAAAAAGATTACTTTTGCAGATCATGGCCACTGTTTGTAATTTATCTATTTAATACTGTTTTCCCAGATGGTCAAATGAGATCGTCATATAACTTTAAGTTTGGGCGTAGATACTTGGCTTTAAGCTTTTCGACTACCATACATGTCTTTCTCCTGTGGAAATACAGTTTTGGCTCTTGTGGATATTAAAATGTATAAAATCATCTTTAAAAATAAACTGAGACAAAAATAAGTGATCTTTCATTATCCAAGCTTATTATAGGATCTCTGGGATCCATATGTTGATTCTAAAGATACTTTTCAGAAGCCATATCCATACATAAATTTACACTGGCAACATTTCTTTCTTCCTGCTGTAGTGCTTTAAAATTCAAATGCAAAGAGACCATCTTTAAATTATCTTGCCTTGTGAGTGACATCCTCCATTAAGGGCTAAATTTACCTCCAACCCACATAGATCCAGTATTCACAGAGTTTGCTGCTATGAATATTAATAGCTGGAATGAAGAATAGTGGCACAGAGCTTTGAGAAATCACTTGTGCTGAAAAAAAAAACAAAAAAAAAACCAGCCTCACATCAGTTTAGATATCCTTTCTCAACATGTAGTTTCAAAACAGGGAGATTTACAGAGGAACCCATTGCAGACCCGGACTCAAGAAGTAACGGTCATGAGTCAATATACCTAGAGCAAGTAGCCTATGTTTTGTCACCTGAAATCAAGAATGGCCTTGGGGAAAACTGCTGTGCAGCGCTTCCCATATATATAATAAAGCTGGAGTTAAAGGGAGTGGGGTGGTGTGTCCCTTTGTAAAGAAATTTCACCCCCAAACTACCAGAACTCATACAGCAATTCAGCAATGTTGCAGGATACAAAATCAATGCACATAAATCAGTTGCTTTCTTATACACTAACAATGAAAATATAGAAAGGGTAATTAGAGAATTGATTCCATTTACTATAGCACCAAGAACCATAAGATACCTTGGAATAAACCTAACCAAAGAGGTAAAGGATCTGTACTCGAGGAACTACAGAACAGTTATGAAAGAAACTGAAGAAGACACAAAAAGATGGAAAAGCATTCCATGCTCATGGATCGGAAGAATAAACATTGTTAAAATGTCTATACTGCCCAGAGCAATCTACACTTTCAATGCCATCCTGATCAAAATTCCACTGGTATTTTTCAAAGTGCTGGAACAAACAATCCTAAAATTTGTATGGAACCAGAAAAGACCCTGAATTGCTAAGGAAATATTGGGGGGGGGGAAACAAAAAAACAAAAAAAAAACAAACCTGGCAGCATCACGTTACCTGATTTCAACCTTTACTACAAAGCTGTGATCACCAAGACAGCATGGTAATGGCACAAAAACAGACACATAGAACAGTGGAACAGAGTAGAGAGCCCAGATATGGACCCTCAACTCTATGGTCAAATAATTTTTGACAAAGCA
Organism: Enhydra lutris kenyoni; assembly: GCF_002288905.1. Classification (NCBI taxonomy): domain Eukaryota; kingdom Metazoa; phylum Chordata; class Mammalia; order Carnivora; family Mustelidae; genus Enhydra; species Enhydra lutris. The sequence goes on along the minus strand of NW_019154111.1, from coordinate 17,983,137 downwards.
GGAAAAAATATCCAGTGGAAAAAAGACAATCTCTTCAATAAATGGTATTGGGAAAATTGGACAGCTATGGATAGGAGAATGAAACTCAACCATTCTCTTATACCATACACAAAGATAAACTCAAAATGTATAAAAGACCTCAATGTGAGGCAGGAATCTATCAAAATCCTAGAGGAGAACATAGGCAATAACCTCTTCGACATCAGCCACAGCAACTTCTTTCAAGACATGTCTCCAAAGGCAAAGGAAACAAAAGTGAAAATGAACTTTTGGGACTTCATCAAGATAAAAATCTTCTGCACAGCAAAGAAAACAGTCAAGAAAACAAAAAAGGCAACCCACGAAATGGTAGAAAATATTCGCAAATGACACTATAGAAAAAGGGCTGAATCCAACATCTATAAAGAACACCTCAAACTCAACACTCAAAAAACAGATAATCATGTCAAAAAATGGGCAGAAGACATGAACAGACACTTCTCCAAAGAAGACATACAAATGGTTAACAGACACATGAAAAAAAGTTCATCATTAGCCATCAGGGAGATTCAAATCAAAACCACATTGAGATACCACCTTATACCAGTTAGAATGGCCAAAATCAATAAGACAGGAGACAACAAGTATTAGAGAGGATGTGAAAAAAGGGGAACCCTCTTATACTGTTGGTGGGAATGCAAGTTGGTGCAGTCACTTTGGAAAACAGTGTAGAGATTCCTCAAAAAATTAAAAATAGAGATACCCTATGACCCTGCAATGTACTACTGGGTATTTATCCCAAAGATAAAGATGTAGTGAAAAGAAGGGCCATATGTATCCCAATGTTGATAGTAGCGATGGCCAATGGCCACAATTGCCAAACTGTGGAAAGAGTCAAGATGCCCTTCAACAGACGAATGGATAAAGAAGATACGGTCCATATATACAATGGAATATTACATCTCCATCAGAAAGGATGAATACCCAACTTTTGTATCAACATGGGCAGGACTGGAGGAGATTATGATGAGTGAAATAAGTCAAGCAGAGAAAGTCAATTATCATATGGTTTCACTTACTTGTGGAGCATAAGGAATAACATGGAGGACATTTGGAGAAGGAAAGGAAAAGTGAATTGGGGGAAATCAAAGGGAGAGACGAACTATGCTAGACTGTGGACTCTGAAAAACAAACTGAGGGCTTTAGAAGTGGGAGGGGGATGGGTGAGCCTGGTGGTGGGTATTAAGGAGGGCAAGTATTACATGGAGCACTGCGTGTGGTGCATAAAAAATGAATCTTGGAACACTGAAACAATAAAATTAAATTTCAAAAAAATAAATTTCAAAATTTATGCTAGTATCTGTGGAAATAAGTAATAGAGATTGGGTGAAAAAGTTAACCATGCAATTTCTAGGTATCAAATGAGAGAGGTTATTATACCAAAAATGGTAAAAGTGGTTTTCCATCCTCATTTACAGTAGAACAGAGGACATAGGACTGGTCTGTGACATGAGAAAAGTTGGTTAAATGACAGGAATTTCCCAGCAGGGAGGACGTGTAAATTGTGGAAGGGGTTAAGAAATTAAGGTGTCAGCGCTTCATTAGTGAAAGCATTTTGGAATCTATATTCACTCATGTATTGGTTACTTCTATTTTTTAGAGAGATAAATAGGAAAATGTACTTGATCAGGAGCCCAGTGCCTATTGCCAATGCTCTTCTCAGTAACCAGTGCATTCCTCAATTAAGGGACAGGTAACAAGAGTTCACCTTCATGGATTATTTAAAAAAAAAAAAAAAAAAAAGACTCTTGGGGAGCCTGGGTGGCTCAGTTGGGTAAGTGTCTGCCTTTAGCTAGGACATGATCCCAGGGTTCTAGGATTGAACTCCAGAGTACCAGATCGGGCTCCCTGCTCAGTGGAAAGCCTGTTTCCCCCTTTCCCACTCCCCCTGCTGAGCTCTCTCTCTCTGTCAAATAAACAAAATCTTTAAAAAAAATTAACCCAAAATAAATAAAAACAATAAATTAATAAAAGAGCAGATGTCAATGTAGTAGACAGCAAGGAATACAGAAAATCAATTAAAGTACCAATAAAAGAATGAAGAAAGGAAATTCCTTTCAACAAATGGTGCTAGCACAACTAGATACTCATATTAAAAAAAGAAACTTCAGTCAATCCCAGTCTCACTTAATATACAGAAATTAATTCAGATAAATCAAAGACCTAAATGTAAAGGCAAAACTACAAAGCATGTAGAAAGAAGCAAGAGCTGCTAAAATTTAGGGAAGGCAAAATTTTCTTAGGATACAAAAGCACTGACCTCCAAAAAAATAGCTGATTAATTGGACTTTCATAATTTCATAGTAAAAACTGTTACTTATGAAAGGATACAACTAATACAATTAAACAGAGAGCCACAGACTGGAAGAAAATATCCACCATACACATATCTGACAAAGGAGTTGTATCCAGGATGTATAAAGAACACAACTAAATAATTAGAAAACCTACCCAATTACAAAATCGGTGAAGTACTTGAAGAAACACATTCAAACAGAATCCATAAGAATGATACAATAAAAACAGGAGAAGTTGTTTTTCCCTTTGTCCCTGTTGTCAACAGGGATATGCAAATTAAAGCTATAATAAGATGCCCCTTCACATCCAATAAGATGACAAAAAGACCCACACCTCTAAATACTAGTAAGGATTCAGAACAAATATAGTTCTTATATATTGTTGGTGGGAATGCAAATACACATTGTTGGTGGGAATGCAAAATAATATAACCAATCATGGAAAAAACTGTTTAGCACTTTGTGCTAAAATTGCAGATACACCTACCCAACAACCCAACAATTCCAATTCCAGATATTTGCTCAATAGATATGAAAGTATATGTCTAGAAAAATGCTTGGTAAAGGAAAGTTCATAGCAGCTTATTTATACCAGCCCAAAAAAACCTGGCAATAATCCAAATAAAATACCATTCAACAATAAATATGAATAAATTGCTGATGCATTCAATATCAGTGAGTCCCAAAAATATTACATTGCACAAAAGAAGCCAGGCACAAAGGAATTCTTTATAAAACTCAGGAACTAGCAATGCTAATCTTTGAAGTCAGAATGGTGATTGTCTATGGTGGGTAAGAATTGACTATATGGGACCACAACACTACTTCCTGACATAATGTAAATGTTCTATAACATATTGGTTATATAGATATACACATTTTTCAAAATCCACTAAACTATACATATATGATCTATGTATTTCACTGTTTACAAATTTTACCTAAACAGTAAAATGATGCAATAAAAATGAATTCCTCATATACACTTTACCCATGGTAAATAAAAACTGCAACTATAGGTATATTCAGGGACTTAGGATCCTTTTTATGAGTCATAAGTTGTCAAATTTATGTCTTGTGTAATATGGCTTTTATTAAAAGAATAACATGACTACTTTTGCTATTTCTTATCATGGCATTTTTATTAGTATATTGATGCTTTAAAACAAAGTACTATTAATGATTTATCAAATATCCAAGGCTACTTTCTTTTTCCATACTTGCATAACATACAAAATTAGACATACGCAGTCTAATTTTTAACAATCCTGCATATTGTGACGTTTTGGCTTACATAGTTTTCCCCTAACAGTTATTTATAAGGGGTTTAAAAGGTAGATCAAGATGAGTTAAGTCAAATAATAATGTAATTTAAAAGCTGGAGAAAACAGCAGGTATTAAATTCATCCTAAAAATAGTTAATATTGCTGGAATTTTCTCCAAAAAAAAAAATTACAAAAATAAATTGTTACTACAAAACAGCTGGGGTTTTTGTTTAGCAGATAAGAATTCTTTATTCTCAATTAAAAAGTAACTTAAACATTTTTTTCAACTCAAGAGTCTTTTCTGGCTACTTGCTATGCATAACACAAATTATATAGTTTCTTACAATGCAAGGCTAACTCCAATTGGTCTTATTCATATCAACTTAAAAACAGGTATGGAAAATAGAGCTATCACAATATGTAATATTTTTATTCTAATAATTGTTATTTCAAAAACTTTTACATTAAGAGAATATTTGTAAATTATAAAGCTTAAAAAGTTAAAGACCATATATAGTTCTTTGTTTCAAAGTCAAAGCAGTCTCCTAAAGTTTGAGAGAATTACTGGCTTTACAAATTAGAAAAGAGAGAACTAGTGAGTTGTTGTCTTCCTAAAATTGGCTAGCTGCTTCTAATTCGGGGAGGATAAATGCAGGTTAGGAAGACCACTGGAAGCTGCCAAACACAGATATTAGTCAGGAGCCAAGCTGAGTGGAGGAGAGAACCAAGGAAGCAATTTGAAGATAAAGCTGTTGTGAAGATAGATTTTTCTGAGTAAGGCCACAGGAAGTTCATAACCTCTTGAATACCTGTAAAGCTCATAGCTTGCAATGTATCATGGTAGTTGTTCTGGAACATTCTCAGAGTTCTGTCTCTTCTGAATAAAAGGAAAGAGTAAAGATAAGGGATAACTCATGGGTCAAATTAGCATCCACTGGCTGTTGGGCAAATTCCCAGAGAGCCATGTCACTATTTTATAGTTAACAAGCATGTAGGTGACAAAAAACAAACAAACAAACAAACAAAAAAAAAACAGTCATTAAAGGGTAGACCTAATTCTGAGTATCCTCCAACAACATATTGCATATGAAATCATAAAAGAAAACTATTCTGTCCTAAAAAAAACTTTAAAAAAATACTTAAAGGAAGCTAACTTTAATCCTTCATTTAACAAACACTTAATATTTCCTGTTCCCCTATATTTTACATATACAGTCTAATTTTTAAAAATCCTGCAGCTGAAGTATTGCCAACTTTACTTTATAGATGAGAAAGCACAGAAAGATTGCAATTTTTGTCTATTTACCCGGGTTCTGCGAGGCCATGGATAGCATTTTACTTAACATTGTGGCCCCAAGGCATAATAACTAGTCCATATTAAGCCTGAGAAGTATGTGCTGAAGAGATGAGTAAATGAGTGAATGAAGTACAGTTGGGCTGGCCCTAAAAATAGTAAAATATTAGAAAAAGTAGAGACATGGGAGAGAAGATAGGAAAAACAACTAACCGACCAACCAACCAAGGGTAATATCCAGCATGTGAAAATGCATACTGTGTAGATAACAATTTGAAGAGCCATCAGGAAAAAATAATCCAGTCTCTTTCTTTCATTACTTGCTCTTGCACCTAATTCAATTCATAAATCCAATACTAGCATGAAATACTAATACTAGCAGAATACTAATTCTGACTCTCATTGGAGAGTCAGAAAAATACAGACTTCTGACTCGTGCAAAACTTTTATACTCTGTTCACTATCAGTTTGCTTCTGCATCACCTATATTCATCTTCACATCAGCTCACATGAATCTGCAATGATTAAATATTGCTCAGTTCAGTTTTTGATAAGCTCTTAATTTCAGTTTAACACGACACAAATATATCAGCTCTCTAGAATGTGAGATCAACTTTTAATATGTATTTGCTGAGATTGTAATTTACTTCTACATTGTATGTGGAAAAGAAGTTCAAATTCAGTTTAGATTTCACAAACACCTCGCAACAGCTGTATATAAAACGCTAAGAAAAGTAGACACTGTCCTTGTCACTAACTGTTCATTGCTGAGAGGTGCATAGTTTAGTACGTATTTTTCCTTTCATGATTACATAAATGTATAATATTTATGGGGACTGTAGTGGAAATATTTCTTCCTGAGCCATTAAGACTGAAAATTGAGTATTTTATCTATTGTATGTGCATTAGACGTGAAATATAAATGTTTTTTTAAATGTTTTTAAAAATATGTACCTGTTTTATATGTATTAGATGTGTAATATAAGAATGTTTTTAATGCAGTTCATTAAACTTAAGTTTGTAAAAGGACTATTAGAATTCTTTCCAAGCCAAGAGCATCCAGGGGGCTTCTGGTACAGCATGTAAAAAGTTTAGAAGTCCTCACACTGTCCTAACAAATAAAAAGCTAGGCTAACTGAAAAATCAACAACTCTTCTTAGATCCATAACAGAAGGAAGGTCATTGGACCAACCCCTGCCCACACTATTGGAGAGGATGACAGGGAAATAGAGAATCACAGCCTATTGGAACAGTATTCCTAATTGACCTAACAGATAACATTTTATTCAAAATAACAGCAACAATACATTTGATTGTGCCTTTGTATATGTCATTTATATGCTTATATATATACAAGTGAAATGAATGACAGCAATGATACAAGGGATAGAAGGGAAGAATTAGGATTATTTTGTTATAGTTGGGGCTTCAACATTTATCCAAAATGTACAGATCCAGCAGTCAGAAAGTCAATAAGGACATAGTTGAACTCAAAACTAACACCAATTATCTGCATAGAATGGACATCTACAGACTACATCATCCAAAAGAATGTATATTCTTCTCAAGCAAAGAACATCCAGTATATTATTCTTTCGAAGAAAGTTTTTCAGTTCTCCCTCTGAAGTACATATTACTGTTCTACAAAATTTTGTGGTGACAGTTTTGAGAGTGTAAAATGATGTTTTATAATGCCCATTATGGAATGATACATTATTCCCATAAGGCAACGTGGAGTACTGCCTCAAATAGGGCACCATAGCATACTATCTGGAGTATCATTTGGAGATGCCAGAGATTTTGTGAGATCTGGTGAGAATGGAATCATCTTAAAACCAAAAAAATTATGAAAGTGTTCTTTCTCAACCAGGTATTGGTAACTCTCAACTTCTAAAAGGTAGAAATTATGACTTGTTCACTTAGTTACCCTTAATTTGACCATTTGTGCTCTCTAAAGAACTGTGTTGAGTCTCAAATTCCAATTCAGTGGGAATATTACTGTGTTCCCTGGAGAATTTCTTCCTTGTGCATTAAGACCTACAAATCTACTGAGTCCAAGGTCGAAGGGATGGGAAGTGATAATTTTATGTAGATTATGTGGCATAGTAGTGAAAGGGCTGCACTCAGCTTTTTCCTTTTGTTCCCAGGTCTGTGTACTTTTAGGATAGGGCAGACAGCACTATCCACTAGTCGGCTCTACCCGTTTTTCCCCAGCCTATGCATTCCAGCTATGGAGGAGACAGCACATTCTGATCAGTGATTTAAGGCATAATACTGCATCCTGTAAGACACCACTCCAACACTCCAGGGTACTGTCACTCAGATGATGCCATAACTGACTCTTCAGTAGGCCATTCCAGAACTTTATGAAGTCAGATATTTCTGGGTAGTAAGGACATGGTAAGACCAGTGAACTCTGTGAGCATGAACCCACTGTCTCTTTCCTACTTTATGAAATGAGTCCTTCGTTGAAGGTAATGTAATACATGACATCATAGTGGTAAGTAATGCTTCCTGTAGGTCCATGACAGAAATACTGTAAGCAAGAAGGACAAATCCATATGCATATTAAATACCCATATTTGTGAGAATGTCCTCTCCTTGATTAAAAAAAAATCCAAAATACTCAACTATCCATCAGAATGCCAGGTGCTTTCCCTGGGGAATATTATCAGCTTATTAGTGCCCTCTGCTGTTGGTGAATTAGACACCCAGCTGTGAGGGTAGCTAAATGAGCCTTGGCACAGCAAAACCCCTGTTGTTAAACCCATAGATGAGTTCCATCCATACTGTCAAGGTTAGTTTGTAAATGAACCTATCAAGCAAACACCAGAAATCTAGTAAAAGAAGCTGATTGACATACACAAGAGGATGAAGACTTGATTACTGACAGTGTCCTCTGCGGTGGATGCCATCTGGAGTGCTCTTACATAGGACAGGCTTATTTACACACATCTCCCCCAAATGCCTTATCACTAATATTTAAATATTATTCTCTTCCTAGTTGATGAACCATTTAGGCACTGTCCATGGATCTCTGTAGATCTATACCACCATCTACATCCCACTGCACAAAAAATGGATAACGAAGACTTGAAAGTCTTCCCTCGGAGAGAATTCTTTATCCGTGTCTTCCTTGGCCTTCCAAAGTGCAGCTGTAATCCAGTGGAAGCATATGTGCAGAACTTTCCCTAAACCAGACCATCAGTTGACACTATGGTGTGCAGATCCTCTGCAAACCAGTTCTTTTCTTTTCTTCCATTTAAGTGACCATAGGGAACTCTCCATGAGCCACAGATGTTTGTTGAGGGGTAAGTGGAAAAGCAGTAGGAGCATATACCACAGGAGACCGAAGTATCTGCTTCCTGTGGTTTACTTGTAACTTCCAAACCTGCAAGGGCATTCTTGGGTATACAATTCCCACTTTACAATGAAATGATGCTGTGTACATTTGACTTTATGACTGGGTGAATCTGATAACACACAGTTTATTATGGGCATTTTTTTAGTAATATAGTCACTTAGTGAATCACTCAGTGATAAGTATCCTCATAAGAGAAGGAAGAGTAGAAGACAGACACATAAAAATAAGGAGGCCAGGTGTGACCATTAGGGCAGAGACTGGAATAATAATACAGTCAAAGAAGCCAAGAAATTCCTGGAGCCACCAGAAGCTGGGAGAAGCAAGAAAAGATCCTCTCACATAGCATCCAAAGCAAGTTGGCACTGCCAACACCTTGATTTCAGACTTCTGGCCTCCAGAAATGCGAGAGAATAAATTCTTGTTGTGTTAAGCCATCTAATTTGTCGTAATTTGTTATAGGAGCCCTAGGAAACAAATACAGCTGCCCATTTCATTCCCACGGATCTGATTATCATTTAATCATTGTTATAAATCCCCACAGGGTCAAATCACTTGGCTCCTAGGGCTTTTTATTATAACTCTGTTCTCTTTTTCTCTGATGATTAAACTATACCAGTTGGCTTTTAGCATTAGGGATCCCATTGTTCCCATCAAATTGAGTTATCACATTCCAGTACAGCATGCCCGCTGTCATCTCCAGCCTAGAGGGAACAGCTACCACAGAGCTTTTCAAGGATGCTTGTAATCCACTCATGAATGCATTTCTTAATGCCTTGGTGAAGATCCTCTTGTGGAGTGTTGACACCTGTAAGAGGTGTCTGAGAAACTCACATATAATGGAGCCACCCCAACAACCCATTTTCCTGAGTAATGTTTTCCAGGGAAATTCTTGCATTTTGAGCTCATTGATATTTGCTATTTTTGAGGCCAGGCTTCAGTTAACACATCTAGAAATTCACAGGGCCTTAAACCAACACATAAAATCCTGAATTCTAGGCAAGTACGTGAATTTGGCTTGATACAATCTTTTGTCTTGGCTTTTTTGGTCTAATAGCCTTAGAATAATCTCTTACACATACTCCCCTGACTCTTGATAAAAACTGACACAATCCTACAACTCTTTCAGTATATAGGCTAACTCATACCAGACCGTACCTTGTTCATTCTTCCTCACTACTATCCTCACCTTAGCATGAGATCTAGCTGGGGTGCACACTTAATTGACAATACAACTCTATAAGCCTTACACCTGGCTCTAGACTTAATCCTTAGCCACATCCTGCCATGTAAACACAGGAGATAAGTAATTTCTGTAGAGTTGCCATAAAGGCTTTCTGAATTTCTCTCTGGGCCTTGTGTTGGACCTTCAAGGCTTTCAGTTTATCGTTTTCCTCATGAACCCTTTCTGGTGTATGAAATGCCATCCTATGGCACAATCTTTGTCATCAAAGTGACTACTTGGCTCAGCCATTTGATCTCGCTGTGCTTATCCTCCCCTCGCACCCCATTCTATGCCACCACTTGTGGTATTTTGAGTAATCATGATGCTACCACATGCTGCCTATCACAAGTGTCCTATTTCCCCTGGCAAGGAGGTTATCCATATGTTCTTCAAATATGTGAGCAGCCGAAGCCCGGATTCCATTTTAAAGTCTGTTTGCGGGAATCATTCCTGGTATCAATTACTGTTCTTGTCAGGGTCCAGCAGGTACACGTAAACTGGTTAATTTGAGAAGTATTTAGAAAAAGGTTGTTTATGAAGTCAAGGGCACTGTTTAAGGAAATCAAAATGAAAAACGGTAGCACCTTAAACCTCACTACAAAAGAAAACAATACCCATATGCTGAAGGAGAATGAAGCTCAGAATTCAAAAAGAGCTATAGCGCACAAGGGCTGACCACCCAACCAGAGATATGGTCTTAGGCACACAAATTCAGTCACTGACAACAACAGATCAAAAAGATAGGAGAAGCCAGGGGAATAAACACCCAACCTCTGCCTGTCTTTCAGACCTCAAATGTCCTGCTGATGCTTCCCATTGGCCAAAAGCAACTGGAAGACGTCACATACTTACTGACACAATGCACAAAGAGCCGCTCGCTCTCTGGGCACAGAGCAGAGAGGAGAAGGGTAGAAGGTGGATCTGAAGAAGCAAATGAAGAATGTCCAGCAAAAGCCATGTTATTTCATCTTTTCATGTTTTTAAATTTGATTTGCTAATACTTTGTTTAGGATTTTTGCATCTATCTTCATCATGAAGTTGGCCTATCAATTTCTTTCTTGTGCTAGCCTTGTCAAAGTTTGATCAATGATGTACTGGTGGTGTGAGTTGGGGAATATTCACTTTTTCTATTCCTTAGAAGAAGAGCATCTATAGAATTTGAATTTTTTGATCTTTCGATGCTCAATTGTGACACAGGACAATTTTACTCGCATTACACTTTGGGCAAAGCATATTATATAATCCTGCCTCATTTCGAGAGGGTGGAGAATTGCGATCAGTCACCCAGTGCTCCCACATTTTCTACCTCTTGAGTCACTTCTCTTTTTTTCATTTTTAAGGTTATCTGGGTCAAGAACTGCTAAGGGTCTGAAATGCTACCCAAACACAAGCTACCAAGTTTGGCTGCCAGAATGTCACAGATGACAGGGGACAACACGAGACTCCTGGGTCAGAGATGAAGCACAATTTATTGTTCACAGAAATAGAGCAGCCAGAATATCAGCATTTTGCCCTAATTCCCCCAGGGTGATACAAAGTCTGGATGACACATGCACACACATTAGAGGGTAGAAATCCTGGGCTTAGAAACTCTGACTCTTCTAGAGTGAACAGTAAACACTATCCCTATCTTTCAAGACTGATTACTATACAAACCACCTTCAAAATAAACCAGAAAAGAAGAACTACTATCTCTGCTCCAAAGATATGCATAAGTGCAAGAAGCCTATGGAGAATGGTTTTTCAAGTGACTTTTTAAAAACTTATTTTTGTACTTAACAGAGATTAATCATTTATATTGTGAATAATAATTTATCAATATAAAGTAACTCCCATTTCTCTCTTTTTCTTCTCAGTTTCATCCTTGAAATTAACATTACCAAAATTTTGGTGTCTGCTTGCATGTGACTATCACAATTTTACTAAATATCATACTTTTAACCTTTATATGTCATTTCATTCAGGGTATATATCTGGTACACAGCATTTAGTTCACACTTTTGATATAACTATCCTTTACTGGAGAACTTTAACCTATCTGAATTTATGCACTGTGATATTTCTAACCCAGTTTTCTCTAATATGTACTTCCTGCTAACTTTAGAAAGCAAAAACCAAAACCCTTTATTTCACAATAGTTCTCAAATTTGTTGTTTCCTTTTTCTCTCTAGAAATGTGTTTATAATTCCATCCTCATTCTGCTACCAGTTGCTTTTAAATTTTTAAACTAAATATTTGAATATCTACTTTCTTACCTATCTGTTGACACTTCTCCAACTAAAAAGACTTGGAAAAATTTCATCCCTCTGAACTCTCCAGTAGTAGATATTTTATTGGAATAGGGTATTATTTTTACAGATGGTTTTTTTTTTTGACAGTATAGATTTTTACTTGAGGAATTACTTTTGTTCATCACATTGTTTCATAATCACACAAATGATCATTTAGAAAGGATCTTGAGGTTGTAGGGCTCACTATCATTTCTCATTTACGATATCATGCCCATACCCTTCTGCCACAGTTTTAAGGTGGGCTGGAATACAGAATGGGAAGGCAGAGATTCATGATATGCTTCCTGCTTAACAATGTCTTTCTTCTGCCTTCATAAACATGAAGTAAAATTCTTGGGTCATTTTTTTTTTAACCCTCAAAATTCAAAATCCTTCAGTAGAAATGTTCCTCCCTTCTGGCATTTAGTGTTGGAAAAGAAAAATCTACGATGCTGTTGATTTTATTTTCTTGTGGCTAACTTTTCCCTTCTAACTTGAATGCTTATAGAATTTGTCCAATATTCTTGAAATTCAGAAATACCATGAGATTGTGCTTTTATATGTGTCTCTATATTAATTTTCCCAGTACTTGGTAGATTCTTTACACAGCTAAAGTTATATGTCTTTTTAGCTTAGGAAAATTGGCTTTAAATCTCAATTTGCTAATTGTTCCTCCTTTTTTATTCCATTCTAGGCTCATGTTATCTTTAGTGTATATACAGCAAGACTATTAAACTTACTATTTTTGCTCATCTACTTCATTACTTTGTCCTTTACCTCTAAATTCTAGGGAAGTATCTTGAGCTAATCCATCAAATCTCTATTTTAGATTCATCTTTAAAGTACCAAATCTGCTGTTCATTGCCATCTATGTGTTGTTTTTGGTAATTAAGCAATTGTTTATCCTGTGTAATAGCTATTTTTTCCCAGTACCATCTTTTGCCCAAAGGACAAAAAGTGCTATCAAATATCATTAACATGAATTGATAAACGAATATTTGTTCTCATTCCTCAGAGGGTCCCTGTTTGATTTTTGCTATCTAGTGACTATTCTTCATCAGCTTGTTTTTAAAATTTGCAAATATAAAATTCTGTCCTATTATATTATTTAGGCATCTATCTATACAATACAGTCCTCATGAAGGAGAAAGACGGAAACACCTGCTATAGTTTCACTTGTTAGTGGGCCAAGGGAAGTATCATCATCAGGTCATAAACTAGAGGAATGCAGATACTATGAAGGCAGGAGAACCAACTGCTAAATGAGCTGTTGCTTTCCAGTATGCTAGCGTTAGGATTTTAGTGGATAGCAACCTGACTTTCCCCCCACCCCCGGCACTGACAGCTCTCTAACCAGATACGCTCTCTAACCAGATACGTCTTCTAGCCCCTTCTGCTTTGGATTTTCAGATAGCTGTCTAAATTGAGAACTGTAGTTCCAGAAGGACTGAAAAGTGCTTAACAGAATGTTTGGGAAAGCCTGTCTGTTCTTAGCTGTTTTCCCCCTTAGTGGTTATTCTCCCAGTTCTATAGGTACTGCCCCTTTCCTATATTCAATTGCTCTAGCTGGTCTACCCGTCTCGGTTGCATTCCACAAATCTTCCATACTAACAGCAAATGCTATCTGGTCAGTTGCTTCATCCCTAGGGTGAACAGTTGAATTCCCAAAGATGCTTATTTGCCCCTATCTGAATATTTCTCCCCTGATGCTTGCCTCCCCAGCCTTTTTTTCTAAGATAGCATGTTCTTGTACACTGTCTAATGAAAATCTGGTCATTTACATTCCTGTGTAAACCCACTGTTCTCTGTGTTAAATTGTTACCTATTTATTAGTGATCAGAATGGTCTCCAGTCTAACCCTATCTGTAATTTACCACTAAGAAAGTTCCAGAATGTCTGAATTGTCCATGGAAACCTGAAAATAACTCATTATAGCGCTTCTCTCTTTGATGTTTATTTCCTTAAGAACAATCACCATGTGCCATGCTTTTGCCACAAAAAGAAATAATTATAGATGTCCTAGAAAATATATTGCTGAAATATTGGCAAATATTTATGTAGAACAGATATTAATATTTAGATTGAATTCCTTGAGCACTAAACTGAAGAGAACAGCTCATTAACTACTGATGGGAATCAGGAGAAAAATTCTCCCCTCACCCCTCACTCTCAAATTATGCCATGTGCGCATGCACAGGCACACACATGCGCGCACACGTGTGTGTGTGTGTGTTGTGTGTGAAATACTGCTACCTGAGTTATAGAGCTTCACTCTAACTTCATACTAAGAAGGTATCTTCTATTTAGCCGTCTAGATCCACCATCCCCATTATCTACTCCACTCTTTTCCCTGAAACTGCATGAATTATGCCAACAGAAGTCTATTTCTCCTGCTTTCCTTCTGGGATCTACTAATGGGGAAAGCAAGCAGGAGACTAGAGAAAGGGAGAAGTATGAAATTGGAGTATTTATTTCTCCAGTTCATGAGACCACCTAGGGCTGACTATCCCATGACAGTTGGCTTCTGATCCTCTCAACTACCTTCTTTACACTGAGCATTCTCAGACCTCTTCCTCTGCATGTTCATTTAAGACAAGGGGTCGAGATAGCCTGTATCTCATACTGGCCCTGAGTTCCTGCACTATTCCTTTAGTTTCCCTAAATACTGCCCACACTTTATAATAACTCCCTCTGTAAATACAACCTCCTTGAATTTTCCTATTTTGAGTGTCAATTTCTTATTAAGACACACACACACACACACACACACACACACACACACACACACTGTTCATCACTGTAGGTCTCTGACATGCATGTAGTCAAGGTTATTTCTTTGTCTTACTGAGGAATGAGGCTGTTACAGTTAACCAAGTTTATCCTTCCTCCAGAATGTCATCATTGCCCCATTGGGAGTTTTCCGCCAATAGAGTAAAAGATAGTTCTACTGTTTACCCTGCTTTCCAGCATGGAATGCATTTGTTTGTTTATTTAGAAATAATTCCAGTTGTTTTACTGGGATTTTAGGAAGCATGGAAGGTAAAAGTAGAAAATAAAAAGTGAAGATTAAAATCGTTGTATTTAAATATAGCGTCTTTTATCCCACCTGCAAAGATTTTTAAGAAAGAGAATTTTATGTTTCCTCCCATCTATATACTGACTATTCCACAACTACATTTAACTTAAATTACTTGAGTCAAAAGTTAAACCTAGCTTTTGTTTGTTGGTTTTATAGTGCACTGAAATTTCTAAAAATTTTAATTGTGAAAATATGAAAAATAAAATGTTCTCTTTACCTTAAAATATTACTTTCAGGAACTAAACTGTATTTCAATTTTCACTAAACGTCTAATAATAAAACATTTATATGAGGATGTTTTGTCTTCATAAACTTATAATACTATGAGAAACAAAAAAACAACTAAAATCAATAAAAAGATAAAATTCTATTTCCATATTATACAGCCTCTGTATTCCTCTATTAGCAGTGGACAAAAATGCTGATCATCAAATACTCCTGGATCTTCTAGGGACTAGGCCTCTGGGACACTATAATCTTAGGAGTTGTTTCTGAGTGATATTTCTTTCGGATCTCATCTATCTCACCATCACCAAGTAAATATGAAGCCAGCACTGGAATTTGAGAAAAATAGTTCTTAGCCAGGATATGTTTGTGTTTGATCTTGTGAATAAACAAGGGTTCATATCCCTGAAAAGAAAAGAAAATCAAATTCTATTAAATGTCACAGATATATTTTGCCAAACAAAAAAATAAAAACACTTTCATATCTTGGTGCCCTTGCTCATCTGTCCTCTCACCCCAGAGAACATTGCTTCCTACTTTGTCTACCACCTTTCAGGGCTCAGCTGCTATGCTGCTCTAACCCTGAAGCCTTTTCTGACTCTCCCTCTGACCTCTGAGTCCAAACTAATCCCTCCTTCTTCTTACTTGCAAGTACTTTTATGTATTTTAATTGTAATATTTAGTTCATTCTGCCTTCAATTTCACTATTTGCTTGAGAGTCCCTCCATTATAAGGAATACTCCTTGAAGGTTCAAACTGGGTCTTTTTTATATAAGTGTCTCTCAACACCATCCAAAATCAATATATTTGAATGAACGATTTTGTCACCTTGGTTCTCTCTTTAACTCTACTTCAACACTGGTTAAATTACCAACTTTTGCCCAAGTTATTTTTTTTAAAATTGGTACTTATCTCCCAATCTCCAGGGTCCAAAACAAAGATTATGATGGTATTCTGACAGTATAAACTTCTCTTTGTACCCCTTTTTACCACCTTGAATTCCTACTTCATGAGTCCATTTTCTGTCTTCTAAACAGAAAATAACCTTTCTGCCTTTATCAAGCCTCTGTACCTTTCCACTTTAATTCTTTATTAATGTTTATGCTTCTTGTCTCTCCACAGCTAGAACAGTACTTTGAACGTTTTTTGTTATGCAGCGTTGCCACTGTATATGACCATCCGTTTTCTTTTTTTTTTTTTTTTAAGATTTTTATTTATTTATTTGACAGACAGATCACAAGTAGGCAGAGAGGCAGGCAGAGAGAGAGAGGAGGAAGCAGGCTCCCCGTGGAGCAGAGAGCCCAATGCGGGGCTCGATCCCAGGACCCTAGGATCATGACCTGAGCTGGAGGCAGAGGCTTTAACCCACAGAGCCACCCAGGCGCCCCGACATCCGTTTTCTCATGAGAGCCGCAGACTGCTTGCTGCCAGCCCCACATCCGCTCTCTCTTCCCCTGGTATTTGGAGGCCTGATCTTATATTGTGGGATGTGCTCAGCTTTCCCAGCCTTTATTCCAGCTAGGGGTGGGCATGTGACAAGTTTCCGGCCATTATACATACATGTATGTATATACATACATACATATAACAGAAGCCATTGGACAAAGCGTACAAGAAAGTTTTTTTAAGAGAATACAGGAGATGATTTAACTATTTCATCCCTAAGAGTCCACAAGCATGAGAATGAAAGTCAAGTGTTAAACAGAGCTGAAGAAAAGGTCAGAGGGCCTGGGTTTCTGAGAGCACTGTGGAGCCACCATCTGGACCCCAGACTGCCAACCTCTGGACTTCTTGCTTGATGGAAACCAACTTCCCATTTGATTAAGTCATTATCAATTGCTTAGTCTGTTCTTTGCAACCAAACTTGGATACAGCCGAAACAATGAAGACTTGTATCCATACCCGTCCTTGTTCTACTCCAAGAACCTAGCACAGTACGGGGCAGGCACATTCAAAAGAAAATTCTAATTGAATTAATAAATACCATCTATTTCCTTTATTAATCTTAATCGACACTTCTTTTCAATCAAATCACAAATACAACTTGTACCTCCTCCTAAAATTTGTTTTCTAATAGTAAGACATCCCTCACTAAAGATCCCTCTATCGTGTCAAAACAAAGGTAAAAAAAAAGCCTGGAGAAAAGGAGCCAAAGCATATAATATTCTGGCAGAGATTATTATGTAGGAGTTCCCTGGGCCTATTTTTAACTTTCCTCTCTACCAGACACATATACCAGGGCAAAATACTCATCCCTTGCACTAATCTGTGTTCTACCACTTCTTAGTCCTTACTTCATTAAGAAAATTAACACATTTCTGATATGCAACACTAAATTACATGTGTACAGAACTTAAAAGGTTTTCAAAGCACCTTCACAGAACAAAAATGTAATCATTAAAGGTAAGATAAGCATATTATGGTACATACAAGCAAAGGAACAATAAGCAACTTTTAAAGAGTAATATAATATGGAAAGATATACAGTATATATTATCCCCTTTTTCACATTATCCCCTTTTGACAGATGAGGGAACTAAGGCACCGAGACATGAGCAAATTTGCTCGACTTCTCCCAGCTCCTAAGTGATAGAGCCAGAATTCAACCAGGGCTGCTCTGATCCTCTGTATTGATTGCATGCGTTTAGCTAACCTTCACAAAAATTTATGATGCAAAGAAGTAGGTCTTAATGTCCTATAGATTACGAGTGACAGAAATGGGGAAATACTGGGTCAGGTCTCCTGACTTTAAATTCACTATTGTTTCTACTTTGACCAATGTGCACACAAGAAACTGCTCTGCATCATTTACATTCAGCGAACAGAAGCCTTTTTCCAGGCTTTTCCTATAACTTGTGTCATGATTTCAGGGAGCCAAGATTATTTTAAAGTTTGAGCATTTTTTTACTTACTGAGAAAGCAAGTATCTCTGGGCATTAAGGAAATCCTAGAAATGCTTTAACTTGTGGCAAGACATAAACTATTCTTTAATGAGGCTGAATATTAATACTTAACCGATTACATTAGGCCGAAACCATAAAAAGATGTTGTTACTGTTTTTTTTTTTTTTTTTAGTTTGTTTGGTTGAGAACCTTAGTTCTATTATAGAAATTCAGTAAGATCATCATCCTGAAATCAGAAATGCATGTGAATAGAACACTTAATTTGGTACTGCAGTAATTTGATCAAATACACAAAAGGAGTGTGTGGATTAATTGAAGCAGTAATATCAGCTTTGGGAATGAACTTCAATCCCACTACGGGTCCTAGATGAAATAATATTGTAGTGTTGGCTATGCTTTCTGTGATTAAATATTTATGAAGCAGTTTAGTTTACTAAATATAATATTTAACACAGTTTCAGTTTCATGCTGTTTTTTCTTTCAATCCCTTTTTCTGAGCCTGGCTTCTCCTAGAAAATTATTCAAAAAAGCTAAAAATTTAACTAGTTTCTCCTCTTTATAACTTCTGCCTCCCCAGTAAAAACAGAAGCAGGGAATAGCACCATTCAAAATGACTATTAAATTTGAAGTCATTTCTTTATTTTTTCTTAACTGATATTTTGCATGAAATTAATAGTATAGAAATTTAATCAATAGAAGGTAGAGAATCAGCATCAGGTGTTGGGATCCTATGTTTGCTCAGTGTAAGAGAATCTCTGATGAACTCAATTCTGCTCATCAAAAGGTTTTATGGATTGCATCTTGTAAGTAACTAAAATTAAATGGTATTGAATTTTTACAGTGCTTTCCTCACTCCAAGTTAGTTGGGAGAAAATAAAAAATGGAGTCTCAGAACCATACCCCTCACTATGATTCCCATTTAGAGCACAAGATTATGAGCAAAATTTGAGAATTTAGTGTGCTTTTTAGACAGACTCATGATGGTTAATCAAAGAAGGGCAGATTCTAGGTTATATAATATCTATCTGGTATTTCATTTATTCATTCAGCAAATACTTACTAAAACTCCTAATGTGTGACAGGCACTGGTGTAGTTTATCAGAGAGACAGACATGAATAAGCTAAATAAAATTCCCTGTACTCATGGAATTTACCATGGAATGACACGCTTGAACTTGTTATTATTAGCAGAGAGGGGAACCAAGTTTAGATACTTGCAAGATGTTCAGATCTCTTATCTTGTCCTTTTCTATGCCTTAGCATCCTTTTAATTTTAATCGCAGCCATAAATACCATCCACACATTTTGTTACTGTTATTCGCTCTCTGTTTCTTCATCCAATGGAATTATGAAAATCATGCATGGAATGTAGTAAAAGATTACACTCTAATATTTTCACTGATCAAATTAATTCCTCAAATAAATTTCCACTTTCTTACCTCTTCGAAACTTGTTAGCTTGAGATGAGCAACACCTTCATCTTTGGTAAGAAGAATGCAGTTCCAGGGGGACCATTCCAAGGACTTATCCCACCTGACCATGACCAGATCATTGAGATCCTTCCAGGCACTGAGCACTGACTGCGATGCCCAGATGTTCTCTACCAGGTACTGAATATCTTGTAGCTGCATGTCAACACAAGTTTGAAAAATAATGTTTTCTTCTAAACATAACAGTTCTTTAAGATTATTCTATTACTTGAGGAAATAATCATATTGAGCACATTTTTAAAAGAGAAACTTTATTCATGAAGTTTTTAGTGCTTCTTATATCTTCTAATTTTTTTAAAGAGTTTATTTATTTATTTGACAGACAGAGATCATAAGTAGGCAGAGAGGCAGACTCGGGGGGGCGGGGGGAGCAGGCTCCCTGCTGAGCAGAGAGCCCAATGCGGGGCTCGATTCCAGGACCCTGAGATCATGACCTGAGCCGAAGACAGAGGCTTTAACCCACTGAGCCACCCAGGTGCCACCTATCTTCTAATTTTTCATCAAATCTCTGCTCACTCTGCCCAAGCTACATTATTAGTTTCACAGTCAGAGAGACTGCATCTTTAACCCAGAGAAAGATGCATATATTTCCTCCAGTATGCTAATTTTACCTTATGTGTATATGATATTCAGGGCTTCTCAAAATGTATTATTCACCAATATCCTTATCCTAACCCTTATCCTCAGGGTTATTGTAGGCCATTTTTTTTTCCACTTTACAAATGAAAAAATTGATATTTGATAAGGATTAAGCAATTTCCTTAGTGTTATTAAAAGACTTTGTTGTCTTAATGAAAAAAGAAGGAAAATGGGGGGAAATGAAGTAACTGTTTAAAAACCTTTTTTTTGTTTTTTAATCTAAACCATAGTAGCTAAAATTCTTGAAATGGTTTTTTATCCCGAGGTCTTCAGACTTAGAATTGCCAGAGGGGCAAGCTTCGCAAAGTATAAGCATAAAGAAAAGAACCATTATTTTAAAGATTTTCATTTATTTATTTGACAGAGATCACAAGTAGGCAGAGAGGCAGGCAGAGAGAGAAGCAGGCTCCCCGCTGAGCAGAGAGCCCGATGCAGGGCTTGATCCCAGGACCCTGAGACCATGACCCGAGCCGAAGGCAGAGGCTTAACCCACTGAGCCACCCTGGCACCCCAAACCATTATTTTAAAAGGTTTCTGTGGGAAAGCAGGAATCTTTTCTGTAAAATCAGTGAATAAATTTCATCCATGACTGGCAACCCGCACTGATCATACCTGGATCAGGAAAGCAATTTTGGAATCATCTTCATAATCAGCTTCTGAATAGTAGAGCCGCTGTAGTAAACATTTGTACTTCAAAAATGATTCTCGTTGTCGAGTCTCATTGTCAAGGTTAATACAGTGACGACACCGGTATATGCGGTGTAAGGTGGATGAGACGGCAAACTCTGTGGAAGGCAAATAGAGCTGGCAACCGTGGCAAAAATAAATCTTCTTATAAAACTTCAATGGGTCTGGAGGGACCTAAGTAGTAAAAAAAAAATAAAGAAAAAGAAAAAGAAAGAAAAAAAGAGAAAAAGAAAAAGAAAAAAAAAGAAAGAAAAAGTTACAAAAGTCAGGCCAAACATTATTCAACAGAAGCATTGAGGGCTAACTTATCTTAGAATGAGATTAAAAAGTTGGTTAATTCTTAGTCTTATTTCCTTTAACTTCCCATTCTACACAAAATTTAAATTTCAAGCAGTATTCATTTATCCTGCCAAAATATTAAGAAATATGTATTATTTTTTAAAAGAATTTAGATTTTTGGTGTCCTGCTACATTAATTTTACAGGCCAGATTCACATATAAATAAAAGCCTGCTAAACTAAGTGTTTTTGTCATTTCATTTATCTTAACACTAAATTTGGATTGGTTTAATGATCCATATTCAAAACTTGAAACTCTATATCATATAGTGGTTCTATTTTTATTTTTTTGAGGAACTTCCGTACTGTTTTCTGTAATGGCTGTACCAATTTAAATTTCAGAGAACAGAATAATACAAGCGTTCCCTTTTCTCCCTATCTTTGCCAACAGTTGTTATTTCTTGTCTTTTTGATACTAGCCATTCTTATAGGTATAAGAGGATATCTCATTGTGGTTTGGATATGCATTTCCCAAACATTAGTGGTGTGAAGCACTTTTTCATGTTCATGTTGGCCATTATATCTTCTTTGAGAAAATGTCTATTGAGGTCTTTTGCTCATTAAGATTTTTTTATTTATTTGACAGAGAGAGAGATCACAAGTAGGCAGAGCAGCGGGGGGCGGCGGGGGGGAAGGCTCTCCACCAAGCAGAGAGCCCGACATGGGGCTCGGTCCCAGGACTCTGAGATCATAACCTGAGCTGAAGGCAGAAGCATAACCCACTGAGCCACCCAAGTGCCCCTCTTTTGCCCATTTTTAAGTTGGTTAAAATTATTTTGCTGTTGAGTTGTTATAAGTGACTTTTTTTTTGTATTAATTCATCAGATACATGGTTTGCAAATATTTTTTCCCATCCTGTAGGTCACCTTTCATTTTGTTGACTGTTTCCTCTCTGTGTAAAAGGTTTTCAATTTGATAAATCACATCTATTTTTGCTTCTGTCACCTTTGCTTTTATTATCATGACCAAAAAAATCACTGCTAAGGTCAAGGTCAACAAGATTTTCCCTGTATTTCCTTTTAATAGTATTATAGTTTCAGGTCTTATATTTAAATCTTTAACCTATTTTGAGTTGATTTTTGTATGTGGTGTGAGATAAAGGTTGATTTTTTTTGCATGTGGCTATTCAGTTTTTTTCAACATCATTTAGTAAGGAAACTATCCTTTCTCTATGGTATGTTCTTAACTCCATTGTGGGTTTGTTTTTGGGCTTTCTATTTTGTGGCACTGATCTATGTATCTGTTTTTGTGCCAGTATCATACTGTTTGAACTATATAGTTTTGGAATATACTTTGAAATCAGGAAGCATGATGCCTCCAGCTTTGTTCTTCTTTCTAGAGATTGCTTTGGCTATACGGGCTCTTTTGTGGTTCCATACAAATTTTATGGTTCTTTTTTTTTTTTTTTTTTTTTCCATTTCTGTGGGAAATACCATTGGAATTTTGATAGGGATTGGGTGGAATGTATAGATCACTTTGGGTAGTATGAACATTTTAACAATATTAATTCTTTGAAAAATATTTCTTTAGTACAAAATAAATGCCAACAGCATGATCCATTTTAAAAAGGAGTAAATTCAGGGGTGCCTGGGTGGCTCAGTGGGTTAAAGCTTCTGCCTTCAGCTCAGGTCATGATCTCAGGGTCCTGGGATGGAGCCCCGCATCGGGCTCTCTGCTCAGCAGGGAGCCTGCTTCCCTTCCTCTCTCTCTGCTTGCCTCTCTGCCTACTTGTGATCTCTGTCAAATGAATAAATAAAATCTTTAAAAAAAAAGGGGGGGGTAAATTCAACTTCACTGAAATAATAAAAATCTGCTCTGTTAAAGATACTATTAAGAGAATGTGAAGACAAGCTACAGACTGAGGAAAAATATTTACGAATCATGTATCTTACAAAGGACTTACATATAAAATATATAAGGAATTCTCAAAACTCAGTAATGAGAAAACGAACAACTCAATTTTAAGAAGAGGGGTAGTGGGAAAAGGTATGTGCAGATACTTCACCAAAAAGTTACATGGATGGTAAAAAAAAGATGCACAGAAAGATGCTTAATATTATATGCATCAGGAAATCACAGATTAAAATATAATGGGATACTACTATACATTTAGTAGAATTCCAAAATTAAAAGAGACTGGCAATCCCAGCTTCTGACAAGGATGCAGAACTATTGGAACTCTCACGTTAGAGATAGGGATGAAACATGGTTCAGCCAGTGTGGAAAGAAAGTTTGGCCATCTCTTATAAAGGTAAATATGCATTTACCAGATGACTCAAAAATCCCACTTCCTACGTATTTAATCCAAAACAATCAATTTACACAAAAACTCACAATCAAGTGTTTGTAGTGATTTTACTCACAAAAGTCCAACACTAAAAAACAGTCTAATGTTCTATAACTGTGAATGGCTAAAAAAGCTCTAGTATACCCAGACAACAAAAATATTACTCAACTCTAACAAAAATTAATGATACACTCAAAAACATGGGTGAGTATCAAATGTAATATGCTAAAGGAAGGAAGCCTGTTCTCAAAAAGTTACATATAGTGGGATTCCATTTATATGACATACTGGCTTGGGTATAACCATAGATATACAATGCACACCCGTGTCCGTCAAGGGTCAGGTTGCTGGGGGAAGGGCTGACTACAAGGTGGCAGCATGAGGGAACTCGGGGGGAGGAGGCAAGACTATTTCTTATCTTGATTGTGCTATTGATTACATGACTGCATTTGTCAAAACTGACCCCGAATAGTCAAATTTGTTATGTGAATGTGTAGAATATTAAAATCTATTACTGCAAATATATAAAAGCTGAGTTAAGTATATAGAGGACCAGAAGGTAGCTTGGGCTAGTAGAACATTAATTTGAATAAGAAATAATATAATGGGCAATTTTTCTCTTGGAGTTTTGTTATATTTATATATATATATATTTTTTAAGATTTTATTTTTAACTAATCTTTCCACCCAATGTGGAGCTCAAACTTATAACCCTGAGATCAAGAGTTGCATGTTCTACAGACCGAGGCAGCCAGGGACACTGACTTTTTGTTATATTCTCTTGCAATACAATTAAGTTTTAAAAATCCATTAAAGGGGGGCACCTGGGTGGCTCAGTGGGTTGAAGCCTCTGCCTTCAGCTCAGGTCATGATCTCAAGGTCCTGGGATCGAGCCCCGCATCGGGCTCTCTGCTCAGCGAGGAGCCTGCTTCCTCCTCTCTCCCTCTCTGCCTGCCTCTCTGCCTGCTTGTGATCTCTGTCTGTCAAATAAATAAATAAAATCTTTAAAAAAAAAAATCCATTAAAGGGGTAGCTGGGTGGCTCCATCAGTAGAGCATCCAATTCTTGGTTTCTGCTCAGGTCTGATCTCAGGGTTGTAAGATCGAGCCCCACACCAAGTTCTGGGCTCAGTGGGGAGTGTGCTTAGGATTCTCTTTCTCCCTCTCCCTCTACTTCTCCCCATTTGCATGTGTTCTCTCTTTCTTTTGCTCTCTAAAAATAAATAAATCCTAAGAAATAATAACAAATAAAAAAATAAAAATCCATTTAAAATAAAATATGAAATTAATTTTATTTTTCTAAAAGTTTTAACTAGGGTGCCTGGGTGTCTCAGTTGGTTAAGCAACTGCCTTCGGCTCAGGTCATAATCCTGGAGTCCCATGATCGAGTCTGGCAGGGAGTCTGCTTCTCCCTCTGATCCTCCCCCTTCTCATGTTCTCTTTCTCTCTCTCTCTCATTCTCTCTCTCTCTCTCTGTCTCTCAAATAAATGAATAAAATCTTTTTAAAAATAAAAAATAAAAGTTTTACCTAAATATTAAGATTTTACATCAAAAAAAGAGCAAAATACATGTTTATCCGGCTTCTTAATAAATTATAACTCTAAATATAATAATTAGAATATAACACTATTTAGAATTCCTTAGTAAGACACTCCCTTCCGAACTTAAAAGTGTTTTTAAATAGTTTTGGACAGTAAGAAGGCAGTAAGATACTTTCCTTGACTCTAGACAGCAAAATCCTCATAGAGGCCTAAGCATGTTGGGGCTGGAAATGGTAGTTTAATTCAAATACATGTTACACTTGGAAGCTCTCTCAGGATATCTGTTCAGTCATAACTATGACTAAGCAATAAGTCTTTTTTTTTTTAAGATTTTATTTATTTGTCAGAGAGAGAGAGAGAGTGAGCACAGGCAGACAGAATGGCAGGCAGAGGCAGAGGGAGAAGCAGGCTCCCCGCTGAGCAAGGAGCCCAATGTGGGACTCGATCCCAGGATGCTGGGATCATGACCTGAGCCGAAGGCAGCCACTTAACCAACTGAGCCACCCAGGCGTCCCTAAGCAATAAGTCTTATAAGGAAACACAAACAAGGCACATGTAGAATCCCAGAAATGAAGAGTTTAACCCTCTCTGAGGCCTCATGAAGGAAGGGACCCATGAATTAAATGTCAGAAAATGAACAAGAGTTAGCTGAGTGAAGTAGAGGACAGCATTCCAGGTGGAAATAGCAGTATGTTCAAAAGCATGATAGTGTGAGAGAATAGGATTGCTCAGTGTAATATTCAGTTTGGTTCAGAGAGTGGGGAAGAATTCGAACTTAAAAATACAGACACAGAAGAAATTAAATGACTACATTTAATTTATTGACATAAAAAACAATCATTCAAAAGAGATTTCACCAACAAGATGGTCTTCCACATGGACCCCAAGTTAAAGCATTAAAACAAAATTTAAATGTACTTCAATTTACTATGGCATATCTCAGAATTCTGAGAAAGGAATAAAGGAAAAAAAGTAGAGTACCTTAAGATGTCTTGCAACTTCTGGATTAAATAGAGGTGTTTTGATGTAATGAAAAAAGAGTGTTGCAATTCTTTTTCTGAGTCCTTCAAGATTACGATGTTTGACTCCTCTCATTATAAGGTCCACCTCTCTGTCAATCAATTCTAGAATTTCCTGAGTCAGTTTACATTCATGTTCCTATATAAAACACAAACATATTCCGTACAGAATTTTTAAAGTCACTAAGTTCGTTTTCGAAATTACCACCAAACTGAAAACTATATTCTAAAATGAAGAAATCCCAAAAGAAACTGGTAGGAGTATAAATTGGTTCAACTAACTTGGAAAAAAACTTGACATTATCTAGTAGAGCTTCAGATATGTGTAATCCGCAATCTAGCAATCCCACTCTTTAGGCGCTTTAGAGAAATGTGCATATAGGATCATTGCTCGTAATAATCCAAAATTAGAAACAACCAAATATCCACAAATAAATTGATGACATAAATAAGTGATGGCTTATTCATAGAATACATATATTGATAGAATATCACATGTACGGAAATGAGTACAGCTATATACAATACCAAACCAATCTTACAAATTAATGTTGTTGAGCAAAAGCAGCAAGGCACAGTATCATTCCATTTAAATAAAATCAAAAAGTAAGCAACACTAAACTATATTATTTAAAGATATATGTAGATATATATATACACACACACACACACACACACACACACACATACATACATACATCATACATAGGTGGTAAAAATATGAAGAGAATCAAGGAAATGACTGCTGTGAAAGTCAACATTCTAGGGAATGAGAAGGTGAACTGGGATTTCAAAGAGAAAGAGGGATACTCACAATGTTGGCAATGTCCTGTTCTGGGGTCTGAGACAGGTTACATGGTTGATGACTTCATATTTGTTAAATTATATATATATGTATATTTTACATATTTTTTCTGAAAATTTGTATAATTTACAATAATTTTTTGATAAAGTCACAGAAATGAGTATGGTTGAAAAGGAAAGCCCCAAGTAAGAGTCAGGTGATTAGGGTAGGATCTATGAATAGTAAAACAGAAGTATGTTGCTCCAACTGCTCAAGAGAGGATTAAAAGAAACACAGTTTGAATGAGGAGTCAGAACGTGAAGTCAGTGTAACTGTAAAATAATGTTCTTCTGCACCTTTTAATACATTCTTGGTAAAGCTAACTCAAGAGTCTGTATCAGGGGTCCTTGACCATAAAGGCGTATTACAGTGACCTAGGGGAGATTTTTAAAGGTTTTAACATTGCCCTCCCACTTGAGGATCCAATTTAACTTCAAATGGGGCCTAGATATTATCCCTTATTCATTGATTCTCATATTCTCTCTCTTTCAATCTCTCTCCTGTCTCTGCGAATCTTGCTCTTTCAAGCTCTCCAGATGATTCTAATGTGTACTCAGGTTTAAGATTCCCTGGTGTCTCTTAGTAATTGTCATCAAAGTAATACCTATAATTCATTGAGGGCTCCCTATTTGTAAGCACTGAGATATATATAGTTATTTATATTTTATAAATATATATGTACATATATATACACGCATATATTTATATCCTCTAAGCAACTAATTCTATAAATGATGAAACCAATTTTCAGAAATATTAAATAACTTATCTAATATAATATAGCCATAATGAATAGATCCAGAATTTGAGTCATGCTTAAAGGCCTTAATCCTCTATCAAAATATTGTTAAATAAATATACATGTAGATATACTAGGTTAAACATATTATCTAAAATATGCACAATTTATTTTTATAAGCCTACCCTTTGTTTTTGTTTTCTTTTTATTATTATTGTCATCAACCAGTTTATGTTCCTAAGTATGTCAATTAGGAGGATTTCTAACTGTATTCTTCCCTACCTGCACTCTTTTTTCCAATCTGGCTCTTTTACTGCCCACCATGGATATCATACTCATTTCCAACCTCTGGACCTACTGCTTCTCACTTTCTTCCCAACTATTTCTATCTTCCAATGTTAGTCACTAAACAAACATCTTTAAAAAGGTAATCCAGGGGCGCCTGGGTGGCTCAGTTGGTTGAGCGACTGCCTTCGGCTCAGGTCATGATCCCGGACTTCCGGGATCGAGTCCCGCATCGGGCTCCCAGCTCCTTGGGGAGTCTGCTTCTCCCTCTGACCTTCTCCTCTCTCTGCTCTCTCTCACTCATTCTCCCTCAAATAAATAAATAAAATCTTTAAAAAAAAAAAAAAAAAGGTAATCCAGGACAAAGGCAGTCAATGCCTAATTTAGTCAATGCCTTTGTTCTCAAGATGAGAAGAAATGGGGGCACCTGGGTGGCTCAGCTGGTTAAGTGTGGCTCAGGTCATGACCTCAGAGACCTGGGATAGAGCCCAGCGTTGGGAAGTCTGCTTCTCCCTCTCCTTCTGCTGCTTCCCTCCACTCCTGCTCTCTCTCCAAAATAAATAAATAAATAAATAAATGGGGAGAAATACAAGAGATCTATGGAGACTTACTTTCCAACAAGAACCATCTACTCAACCACTTAAAGTGTCTTAAATCAATAAAGAGAAAAAAATTAAAATATTCTAATGCCACTTTAAAACTGCTAAAAATAAAATTTTCATTGAAAAGGGTCAAAATATATAGACAATTGCTGTTTTATTGAACTGAGTTGAGTATTATCCCCATGTATTTGCATCCACTGCATAGATATGGGTATATTTATGTTTAGAATATTCATTTTGCTACATTTATATTTATTACATATCATAATATATAGTTTGAGAACTTTTAGATAAATATTAATGCATAAACCACATCCTCCCCAAAGTACACCAAAACAATACAGCTGTTGACAAAATAAATTCATGTATATAAACATTCATTAATCATCTTTACAATCGATACAAAACAGTTTATTGTAGTATTCATTTTTTAAAAATTGATAGTAATACCTCAAAACTAAGAGAAAGTTAATGTACCTTCACAGTATGTTTAAGCGTTAGGAGTACATCCAGCCTTTCATCTTGAGAGATATTTTTCAGCAGAATGCACTTATAGATGTTCTGCAGCTCTCTGGCTCTGATGGTAAACTGTGTATCCATCTCAATTATTTTGCCACTCAATGTTTTCCATACCTTTGGAGCTGAACACTTAAAAATAATATTATGTTTATAATTATCAGTTAATGAAAGGTTAAAAAATAATTTTGTTACTTCTGTTAAAAGCTAACTTAGTATCATACGCTTTATGAAAAAAGTATCACTAAAACTTGAGGAAATTAATTGAGGAATTTGTAGACCATGGGAAAGTAAAACATTTTAGGGAAAAAAATATATATATAAAAGAGCTATTCAGTCTGCCGAAGTGCAAACATTTCTACAGGGTTCAGAATTTGCTATTAGTTTGTACTAATCAGTATGTCGAATGGCTTAATAGGTATACGGAATAACTCATTACCCTTTGGGAAAAGGCATGCTATTTGGAATGTGTAAAAATATAATCTGCTTGGTTATATTGATTTATAGAAATGTGTCTTGATCATGCTTTGCCAATTGAAAACAACTTTTGAGGAGCAACGGTTATAATCCTCAAGGCATTAGACCTACAGATACTACAAAACGGGACTCTGTGAGTTAAGGTTTTGTTTTCCATAACATAAATCTATAACAAGTTCACAGTTCCTTACAAAGCAGATGTCCTGGTCAAACAGCTATATTTAGCTATCTTAGCAGTGCTATGGTCCCAGCTGATGGGACTCCCTATTTCCCTATTCTCACTCCCTATTTCCAAATCTGGACTGGTGCCTCCCAACCTAACCTACCCCAGGAACCGAGGGTTAAAAATGGCTTTCCCTTGCCCTGAAACTCATCTGCAGACTCTTGGGCTAAGAATTCAGGAGACAGAGTGTGGAGTAGGACACCAGAGACACCACTTCAATCTCTAATGAAGATTAAGTCTGTGTTTGACACTGCTCCTGTTCCTTCTTACTGAGACTTTAAGAAAAAATGCATTCACCTAGAAATTTCACAGTAAAAACTCACTATTTTCTCCTCTCCTTTGTGGTAACAAAGCTGCTCAATTTCTCTCCCTGATGTTAATCTGTCAGAAACAAGGCTATTTTGATGATGACTATTAATTGTCCAAAGGCTGGATTTTTTATATGCTTAGTGGTAACTGCTTTGGAGACCTGCAGTCCAATTTATGCCATACTTGAAGCCATTTAAATCTTAGATTTGATACAATTTAAAGTTTAAACAGAAGCCCACGTATAGGAACAAATCATCAGGAATGCAGACTAGCCAAATAGAGAAATAATATAAGGTTGTATTTAGAATGACAGTATTATGAGGAATTTTTAGTTGCAGACTTAAATTATTTTTAAATGTTTTTTTGCATTTCATATTAGCTAAATTGCATTGAAAACTGAAAAGAACCATCTAAAAACAACTTTATTTGATATGTTTTCAAAGGAATGGCAGCATTTTCTGAACAAAGCCAAAATAAGTGCTGTTCAGAGCTAGGAATTTTCACAGAAACTTTAGATTTCAGTTCTAGTTTTAATTCAGCAAATGAGAGGCTGTAAGCCTATAATAAATCTATATTCTTAGGGCATAAACCTAATATTAAATAATGTACTACAATTTAGCAGACTGATAGAATTAACTCAAATTTATAAAGGATTATAAAAGGGAAATAGCTCATAAGAAAATATCTTATAGGGGCGCCTGGGTGGCTGAGTCAGTTGAGAGTCTGCCTTCAACTCAGCTCGTGATCCTGGGGTTCTTGGATCAAGCTCCTTTGAGACCCTCGTCAGCAAGGAGTCTGCTTCTACCTTTCCCTCTGCCCCTCCCCCTGCTCGTGTGCTCTCTCTCTCTCTCTCTCTGTCCTGCTCTAACTAAAAAAAAAAACAAAAAACAAAAAAACAAAAAAAAAACACTTTAAAAAAAGAAAATATGTAGTCATTTAATTATTATTACTTAGAAACAAATAAATATATATATTGTTTAAAATAGATATAGCCTTGTTTGGGGTAGGCCTCAGAGTGTTACTAAAGTTTAATGTTTGTTTCAAAGCTCCTTTTTTAAAAGTTTTTTTTTTTTTAATTTAAAGATTTTTATTTATTTATTTGACAGAGAGATCACAAGCAGGCAGAGAGGCAGGAGGAAGCAGGCTCCCTGCTGAGCAGAGAGCCCGATGTGGGGCTCGATCCTAGGACTCTGAGATCATGACCTGAGCCGAAGGCAGCGGCTTAACCCACTGAGCCACCCAGGCGCCCCTCCTTTTTTAAAAGTTTTAAGGTATAAGCAATCTTAGGCTAAGTTTCATATTGTGATATTTTAAAGTCTAATATCTTTATCTTTCCATGCAATTTTCTTCAGGGTGGTTATATTAAATGCAATGTCCTTTCTTTCAGTAATGCGGACAAAACCTTTTGCTCTGCAGGCAGTAACTTACTTCATTTCTAATAATCCAAGCATAACTACTTTTTAATGAAATGCCTAGTTCATCTACTAAATTGTATTTTAGCTGGTAAGACTGATTTAACTCCATCTCCCCTCCAAGTTTTTAGCCCTATATAATATGGTATGATATGGTAATACCTTGGATTTTTTCCAAATACATTCAATGTCCAAATCCTTCCCACCCTCCAAGTTTTAATCCAAACCCTACCTTTTCCATAAAAATTCTTAACTACTATGTTTTGAACCAATGACATTGCTGGTATCTGAAGGGCTACTGTGAACACATTTGCTACTTGTGAACACACACATGCACACACACAAGTATGCAGTGTGTCTATTTCAATCACTCGGGCAATGAAATTTAAATCCAAATTGTTCTATAGTTATCTTGTTTGTTAATTTTATTTCTCCTGAAAGATTATAAGAAATAAATCTCTCACATAGTTCTGTATATCTGATAGGGCCTACCATACTCATTCATTCATTCATTCATTCAACAAATATTTGTTGTGTTTACTATATATTAGTCAGTGAATTAGGCAGAGTAAATAAAATAATATACTGACTTCAAGAACTCTCAAATCTAATAACATGTAAAGATAAGAAAATAAGTAATTAAAATAAAGGGTGATTATGCTTGATGATTGCAGGTAAATAGGAAACTAACCACAGGTTGCTATGAAGCAATTATTGGGTGAAAAGAAAATCGTATCCAAGATGAAACCTGAAGAATAACCAGGAATTAGCCAGAGTAAAGGGAACTGAGCAATATAATCAAAGCATCCTGGATTTGAAGTTTGAATTTCTCTAGTTAGCAGTAAAAGATAGAAAAAAACTCTGTTTGACAAAGCTGTTTTTACACTTGGATATATTTCTGCCAACACTGATAACTTGGTCTTCAGTCAAGTCTAAGCTTCTTTGATTTCAGGCCTTAAGGTATTTTTTTTTTTTTAACTCTGACACAGGAAAATGCATCAACCTTGCTTGTTTCTCTTTCCTATTTTCTTTTTTCTTTGAATGCTTTGGCTGTAATAAGAGATGTACAACAATCATGTTCTTAAATTGCTTTGGAAAACAGGAGTGTAACAAATTCCATTAAGCTGCCAACAACTGAGACAGGGCAGACTCTGGAGGAGAGAAACAGAAGAACAGCAGGAAGACACATTTCAAGGAAGGGAAGGTGGAGAGATAACAAAAACCTTGAGAACAGCAGGCTTCCACAGAAGAGGAGAAATGACTGCACTGGGAGAGGAGGGCTTTCTTCCTCCTAAATTAATACTCAGGTCCACAAGGGCACAAATTAAGAATAACCCTAACCCCCCAAAAGCTACTGCGTACTGATCAACTTTTCTTTTACAACAGCAAAGGGGTTTTGTTCATACACAGAGGACACCCCTGTGAACTACGGTGCTCAGAGAGAAGCAGAAATCGGTTGCATTTTTCTATCCCATTAGCTGTTGGCCACCAGAGTATGGGGGAGAAAAAAAAATTGAAATGACAGAGCTCACAAGGACTGCAGTTTTTTTAGCTAGTGACTGTGAGAAGTGGTATATGAATCAAAGAAATAAATGGCCTTGACTCTAGAGAAAATATCCTGAAGAAATTCAAATTGTCTCTTTAACACAGTTTGGGTGAAGAGAACCCAAGATACTCTAGAAACTGGCTGATGCTTTCTTATTCGAATTTCTTGGCCTGCTGTTTTTCATCTCTATTGGCTGCCAAGGTCAATGTTTGATGTGTTAAAGGTGTTAAAATCACAGATTATTTAACTAATACTTCAAAAAAATCTTTAGATTAAGCCTTTTATGGAGAATGAAGACTTAGTATGAATCCATAATAGCTGATTAGTTTAATGCCTTGATTGGACTATTGGAAATAACAGCATTCATTACTCAGAAATTCTATGTGCAGGATAAGAGGATTAAAAATAAAATATTAGGGGGCGCCTGGGTGGCTCAGTGGGTTAAAGCCTCTGCCTTCAGCTCAGGTCATGATCCCAGGGTCCTGGGATCGAGCCCCCCATCGGGCTCTCTGCTCGGCGGGGAGCCTGCTTCCTCCTCTCTCTCTCTGCCTACTTGTGATTTCTGTCAAATAGATAAATAAAAATCTTTTAAACTAAATAAATAAATAAATAAATAAAATAAAATATTAGTTCAGTAAACCATGTAATATTTAAATACAATGAAGTTAAACTAAAACCAAACATAAAATTTTATTCTCCAACGTTATTTCCAAATTATAGGAAAATAAATATTTTCATTATATATCTATACATTACAGGGCTAAATGCGGATTTGAAAGTCTGCATTATAGCTCTGATCATTAGTTTTGACATTTGAAAAACTCTGACATTGATTGGTTTCAGGGATTAATTAATTATAAGCTACTTTTCCTTAGTAATAAAAAAAACCTGCTGGATAATAAGTTACTTCAAGTTTTATGAAATCGGCACTGTCTCCACCTGAATCTTAGAGACAGTGCTAGGTGTGGGGGAGGGAAGAGGCAGACAGGCCTAAAGAGGAATAGATATTGTAGAAGTATTTCCAAGGAAAGACTATAGAATCTATCTTTATTGGTCTTTTATTTATTTATTTATTTATTTATTTGACAGAGAGAGAGAGAGAGAGAGAGAGATACAGCGAGACAGGGAACACAAGCAGAGGCAGGGGGAATAGGAGAGGGAGAAGCCAACTCCCCACCCAGCAGGAAGCCCAGAACCCTGGGATCATGACCTGAGCTGAAGGCAGATACTTAACACACTTAAGACTGAGCCACCAAGGCGCCCCTAACTCTATTGTTTTCTATAATGTTTAGTATGGCATCCTATACAAAAAAGTGATTTAAATGAATTTAAATAGAAAAACAGATTTTGTAATTTACCATAACAGGTTAAAAGTAGGCCAAAGTCACTGTTAGTCAATATTTTTAAGGACTAGACTAATTAAGCTATGTAATGGATTAGGATCAACTTCAAGCGTAGCAGTGCCAACCTGTGGATGTGTTTTCCTTGCCCTGAGCAACATTTTGGTCAAAACTAAGGTAAGATTCCCTTGTATCAGCTAAAATGTCCATTTCCTTTAAATCTTAGCCTGAGGATTGGTTTATCAGCTGAGGTAACTGTGAATTTAGAATTCAAATTCTAAAACCTATGACTCACAAAAAACCTTTCCCTTGATTTCTACAAGTTCTTGTGGCTAATTTTTCCCTTTTTCCTTCAGTCTTCTGGTCTTCCTTGCATCCTTTTGTGTTGTCTTGAATCAGTGTGGACACTAAGCCCCAATCATTTCTCTTGTTCCATCTCCTCTTACTAACAACAACAACAAAAGAAAAAAAGAAAGAAAGAAAGAAAGAAAAAGAAAAAGAAAAAATCTTGCCCTTAATCATTTATTTAGTAAAAAGTCACATTGTGCCCATTGCCTTCCAACTGTCTCCTCACTCAACTTTCTCTTTTTCTCTTCTGGCAACACTCAAAAGACTTCCATCTTCTTGGCAATTCTTTCTACACTTAGGATCCTTCAGGGTCTTAGTTCCTACCCCAAAAACTTAACAGTTTTTTTTTTTTTTTTTTTTTTTTAAAGATTTTATTTATTTATTTGACAGAGATCACAAGTAGGCAGAGAGGCAGGCAGAGAGAGAGGAGGAAGCAGGCTCCCCACTGAGCAGAGATCCCGATGTGGGGCTCGATCCCAGGACCCTGGGACCATGACCTGAGCCGAAGGCAGAGGCTTTAACCCACTGAGCCACCCAGGCGCCCCAAAAACTTAACAGTTTTTACAAAAAAAAAAAAAAAAAAAAAAAAAGACTAAGACCACATCCTTCTTTCTCATGAAAATTTTTGTGAACAACATTTCTCCACCTCAATTTTTTTTTTTTTTTGGTGAGATTTCAAGACCTTCATAGAGTGCTACACTTCATGAGAATGAGCAATGGGCATCAACCGGCTCCAGAGTCAATATTGTATATGGGGACTTGATCTCTTTATAATTCAAAAAATGTTTAGATACAATGTTAGACCTGAAGCCTGCGGTGGTGGGGCAGGATGGGAGGGGGTATAAAGACATAAGTAGGATAGATACTGTATAAGTATTAACAAGAAGGATTTAAAGTAGTTTATAGCAAACAAAGCATCAGAGAAAGCCTAACTAGGAACTCCTGTAGAAGTTCTAGCCTCAAATGAGGAAGGGCAGGTGACACTCATCCTCCCTGTCCACCGCACCTCAGAGGCCCCCAGCTCCTTTAAACATTCTGGATCTCTGCTGCCCTATGTCCATGCTACCCTTGTGGGTAAGGTTAATGATCAGACACGTAAGGAACACAGTTCCTGGTGGTGAAGCCGGATTCAAGATAAAGAAACTTGCTAAAGGAATAAGTTTAGTTTGAAATATGACTGGAAAAATATGAATATTATGCTTCCAGCTTTTCTAGAATGAAGAGTTTCAAGAATCTGAAATGACAGTATCTATAGTGCCTAATTTCTTGATAATACCTGAAATACGAAATTACACAACCATTATTTCTGTCCCTTTGTTTTCCTCCCTGCCTTCTCCACAAGCATTTAGTAAAACTCAATGATCAGCACCCTGCTAGGATAGGAGGACACAAAGAGAAAGACTGCTCTTGGTTAAGAAACTCAGTATCTAAGAATGATTCACAGATGTAAATACAGATATGTAAGTAGATATAACAAAAACTGACCACTATGTACTAAAACAAAAGTGAAACAGGGTCTCATGAAAGTGTATAGTACAGGCTAGAGTAGGACGATCAGCAGATCCCTTCTGGAAGAAGGGGCATCTGAGCTTGTTTTGAAGGGTACGTAGCTAGCTAGCTACTAAGGAGGAGGGAAAGGATGTTCTGTGTGGAGGCAACACTAGAGGCAGAAGCATGGAAGAAAGCACGTGGTCTTTCTGAGGCTGTGCAAGTGAATGCGCACAGCTGGAGGAGTGTAGCTATAGTTGCGAGGAGAGATGACAGTGAGACAACAGCAGGACAGGTGAGATGTGCTGAGGATCAATGACGAAAATCCTTGCTCCCTGAGGACAGTAAGGAGGGGCAGGAGCAGAGCTGTGTGTAGTGAGGTCACTAGGGCAGCGGTCTGGATGACAGAGGTGAGACTGGAGGCTGAGCCTCATTTGGAGACAGAAAGTGAGCCAAATGAGAAGGAAACCCACATTCAACTGAATCACTGTCAAGCTCACACACACATTACAAGACCTCTCATGACCGCCTCTGAGGGGACCCAGGGGAGCAAAAGAAAGGAACTGCTCCACAGCATTTCTTCAGAAGCCTCCCATCCTTTCATTTTCCAGCAGGATCACAAGGCATTCCACCAGGATTCAGATTAGCTGTGGTTCAAGTCTTCGCCTGCCTGGCCTGTTCGGGTACAGGCAAGGTCATCAGGGTGCTATGGCAGAGCCATTTCCCTATACGCAGTAGTAGTGGCTTTGAAAAGATAGAAATAAAGGACTGAGAAGATCATTAAAGTAATAAAACAAACTGGTTGGTGGTTGGATGGGATGTCAAGAGTAATGTCCAGGGGCGCCTGGGTGGCTCAGTGGGTTAAGCCGCTGCCTTCGGCTCAGGTCATGATCCCAGGTCCTGGGTTTGAGCCCCACATCGGGCTTTCTGCTCAGCAGGGAGCCTGCTTCCTCCTCTCTCTCTGCCTGCCTCTCTGCTTACTTGTGATTTCTCTCTGTCAAATAAATAAATAAAATCTTTAAAAAAAAAAAAAAAAAAAAGAGTAATGCCCAGGTGTCTGCCTGAAGCAAATGCATAGATGACGAAACATCCATGAAGACAGATTATGTGAGTGCTACAAAATAGGATCAGTTTGGAGATGAGGAACCAGTGAGATGGTTTAATTTCAGTGGTGACATGTCAACTTAAGGTGTATTCTTGGGACACCCAGAGAGCAATAACAATAGGCAATTGGATATGTGATTTGGAAGCTCCTGAGAGGGGTCTGGTTTGGACCTGCAGGGAGTTCCAGCCTGTAGGTAGTAGTTAAAGCCATAAGAAAAATTGAGATCAAACAGAAGAGTGTATTAGTAAAATGAGAGGGCATTTATAGTATCAAAAAAACAAGATTTTTAAGAATGAATATGCTCAAATAACAAGAAGCATACAACTAGAGTCACTATAGGCAAAGATATTGAAGAACTCTATCTCTTTTCTTCTTTTCTGGAATAGCTTTTAATTGTTGGGAAAGATCAGATTTACAAAAGGAGATTGGTCACTATGGAAACACACTATGCAATCAATATCAAATGGGCCATTTCAACACGAAAAGGTAATTAGTTTTTCCCTTAAGTGTACGTTTTCA
Organism: Enhydra lutris kenyoni; assembly: GCF_002288905.1. NCBI lineage: Eukaryota > Metazoa > Chordata > Mammalia > Carnivora > Mustelidae > Enhydra > Enhydra lutris. The sequence goes on along the minus strand of NW_019154111.1, from coordinate 17,945,425 downwards.
TGGTTTTCAATAATCATATATGCTTTTGATCAGAAAGTTCTAGTCAGTTAATGACCTGGTGAGCAAAAGCAAAAACACAAATCTCTTTTCCCCAGGTTGCTTTCTATGAGACATCCCAAACCCAGACATTCTGTGACTTCAATAACTCTCCATTTCATCAGGGTGTGCAATTCATCTAACTTCCAGACCAGCCTAAAGCTAAATGAACAGTCACAAGGAAGGTAGCTTTATTTTTTCCTTCATGGCCAAAACCTTTTAGTTAAGAACATATTGATTTCATGTTAATTGTCAACTATTAGTCTAGGCCACAGTTAAGTCTAAAACTGTAACAGAAAAAAGGAAAACACACACATAAATTTTAAACATGTAAATTTGTACAATGTAAGTCTCTTCTTTAGTTTATTAATCTACATTTTTAAACTCAGGACATTCTTATTTAAATAATTGTTACTTTACTAACCTTATCTAAAAAAGCTTGTATCGATGCTTCCCGGTTTGCCATATATGCAATGTATCTATGCCTCCCAATGGAAGCAATTATCTGGGTCTCTTTCTCCAGAAGTTCACATAGAGCAGCTTTCCTTTCAGCTCCAGTGAAAGACTGGTTAATGCGTACAAATTCTTCTTGCTTCCAGACTAGAAGAATAACGTGAAAAACTCTTGAGTTTTTAAAATCCCACATCTTTTCAGAAAAATTTTTTACCTCATATCCTGACAAACAGTATTTTATTTGTATGTCAATTTAAATAAAATTATACATGAATATAAGCATCCATATTGTACACCTGACATATGAAAAAATAGGATAAAATGGAAGCTGAGAAACTTAAAGCAATAAAATTAGAGTCAAATAAAGGGAAGACGAAGGAAATCAGCCCAGATAATGTTACATTATGCTCTCCCCAGTACTGAAAAATATACGGTTTGGGTTTGTAGCAGCCATGATCCCCCTTCAAGAATATGTGTTTTTGCCAACTAAGCCAAATAAGGCAGTCAGAAAGACAAATACCATATGATCTCACTCAGATGTGGAATTTAAGAAACAAAACAAACGAACCAAGGGGGTAAAAAAAGAGAGAGGGGAAAACCAAGAAACAGACTCATAACTCTAGAGAACAAACTGATGGCTACCAGAGAGGAGGTGGATGGGAGGAGGGGAAACAGTTGATGGGGATTAAAGCATACACTTTGTGGGGTGCCCTGTGGGCTCATTCGGTGGAGCCTGTAACTCTTGATCTTGGAGTTGTGAGGTTGAGCGCCGCCTTAGGTATAGAGCTTACTCAGAAAAAAAAAGAAAAAGGAAAAAGAAAATAAAATGATAAAAAAAAAAAAGAAGAATTTCCCTCAGGAAGATAACCCCCCAAAAGAAGATACACAGAGGGTAACATGTTATTTCCTTCCCATATATATGTATATAAATATATAAATGTGGTTAATATTTTAATATATATACATTTCCCATATATTTGTGTGTGTGTGTGTGTGTGTGTATATATATATATATATATATATATATGTATATATATGTTTACTATTCTGATATATGTGAAAATACCTATCACTAAATTGTTTTTTACCTTTCCAGCTAAATTCCTCCATAAGATGACTCAAATTTCTTAGTCTTAAAACTAATGATTATTATTTTTTTTAAGATTTATGTATTTATTTTAGGGGCACCTGGGTGACTCAGTTGGTTGAGCAGCTGACTCTTGATTTAGGCTCAGGTCATGATCTGAGGGTCCTGGGATCAAGCCCATAAGGGGCTCTGTGCTCAGCCAGGAATCAGCTTGAGATTCCCTCTCTCCCTCTGCCCCTACCCCTACTCATGTTCTCTCTCTAAAATAAATTGTTGTTTCTGGCCTTCTTGTGTTATAACCACTGCCTCTGATAATATCTAGTTTTAAAGTTTTATCAAACTACTACTTCTTCCTCTCAACTTTCCATTTGAAATCATCCTGATCAGGCCAAGGACATGCCACTGATATTCTTTATAAGAATCCACTCTGTCCCTTACCAGGAATACATTATTCAGACACTGTACAGCTTTGTCTGTTGAAAAAGAAGATTTTTAAATTTAAAAGCTAAATTGTCTTCAGCAAAAGGGTTGCAAATTTAAGGCCTAAATTATGTTATGTAAGTCCAGAAAATCTATGATTGATGAGTTTATCCTTTAAGAGTAGTTCTACCAACCAAAAGAACTTTTAAAAATTTGACAAAATCCATATATCCAAAGGCAGTATATGAATGAAGAGAAAAATTGCTTGCTTGTGGAAATAATAACTTAGAATATTTATCTCATGGGATTATATAGATGTTCCCAGAAAGCAAATAAAAATTGAATGATATAAGTAAGCCTATTTTACTTCCAGTTTTACATTAGAATCCTTTGGGGCCAATAATAAATTTAGGCCACTAGGCTATTACTTAAGCTATTCCACCAACCTCGAATAGCAATATACTGCTCTCCTAAGATTAATACTTAAGTCCTGGTGCATATATATATATATGCACTCAAATTCATTTATACTCATATATATCCAGACTTCACATTTTGCTCAAATTATTAGTATGATTTTTTAAAAGGGAACAATCCAGTGAAGCTAATTAGAAATTAAAATAACGGGCTTGCATTCCAACAAAATTCTCCATTAGATGAACAACCTCCTGTAAATTTACAGTAAGGAATAGAACATGACATCAGAGAAATTGCATGTCCCAACTACCGATAAGGAATAGAAACACACAGGAATCAGAGTAGATGGACAAAACTTACTTTCTTTCTGAATTCACAGTTTCCAGACCTATACAGAAAAAACATTTACGAAAACAAAAGAGATTCTGCCCCCTTTTGTAAAACATATGTTCCATGGGGATGATGATGATAAAAACAAAAACAAAATTGGAATATTGAATTAGTTTTCTAGGACTGCTATAACAAAGTATCATACACTGGGTGGCTTAAAAAACAGAAATTTATTTATGTCCTCACAGTTCTGGAAGACAGAAGTTCAAAATCAAGGTGATGGCAGGGTTAGTTTCTTCTGAGGGCCTCTCTCCTGGTCTAAAGGGACACCATCCTCCAAAGTCTCTACATGATCTTTTGTGTGTGTGTGTTTGTGTGTGTGTCTCCTAATCCCCTCTCCTTATAAGGACATCAGTCATACTGGTTAGGGCTTATCCATGTGACCTTATTTTTTTCCAAGTTACTTTTTCAAAGGTCCTGTCTCCAAATTCAGCTATATTTTGAGGTACTAGGGGCTAGGACTTCAACATGTGAATTTTTGGAGGAACACAATTCAGTACATAACAGATGTCAATAGCCACCAATATTTTTAAAGAAAAAGATATTAAAGGAACTAGTTCAATTGAAAGAATATATTTTATCTCCTTAATTTATCGTCTTGGACAAATCATCCAATTTCCAGGTCTGAAGTTCAACTATAAAATGAAAGGACATGACTAGTCCTAAAGTCTATACACATTCTAAAATTTCTGAGATCTAAACTTGCAATTTTCAAATAAGAAATAGCAGAACATACAACCTTTTGTCCACCACTAGCAGTTTATAATCTGCTTTTTAAAATCCTCATTCACAGACTGAAAGCCTAAATGGAGAGAATCAAGAAAGATTCAGTGAACGCCCAGAGCCAGAGTACGTCAATGGACTCCAGAAGATAGAAGTCAAGATAGATTGAGATCAAGAAATAATAATTAGAGAAGGTCAGAAAATGCCATCAGCACAAGTTAAAACAAGGCAAAGGGTTAGCAGATTCAATTCAACAAATATTTACTACATAAAATGAGCAAGCGTCTTATCAGGTGCCCTCCGTACAAATGTAGACAGTTAAGAAAGTGGTGTTTACAGAGAATCATGGAGAAGGAAAACGGGCTCTGAACCTAATTCGTGCTGTCAAGAGAAGCTTCTTAAAGATAATGATCCCTATGCTGAAGTAAGAGTGACAATTCAGATCAATGAAAGGAGTCACCTTCAACATACTGCTACAAGAAAAAGAAAAAAAAAAAACATAAAAACAAAATAGTGTTGCCTGGAAATGGTCTTGATTTTGACCCATTACATTTTCTTACATACTTATATTCATTTTCTTAAAATGATATATTTTGCTTTTATTACCGAGGGACATATTACCCAAAGGAAAAATAATTAGGGGCTAGAATTCAAATTATGCAATTGCCACTAGGAGCCACAAGAGGGCAGCAGTTTCAAAGACAACAACAAAACAACTTCTAAATTATTGAATTTTAATTTAGAATTTCAGGGCTGGAAATAAACTAAGAAATGCTTCTTTTATGTAAGAAATTTCATTTTCTCCCATACAAATCATGTGTAGACATACAAAGTATGTATGTTCTACTTTAATATAGAAAATGGTATAAAATTATTTACCATATAACAGTAACTTATGTATGTCTTTACGCTTTTAAAGTACTTTCATAAATGCAATATTTATTTTCACTTTATAAAGCCCTGTGCAGTAAATATGCCAAAGATCATTAAGTCCTTTTTTTTTTTAAATGTCTTTTTTTATTTATTTAACAGACAGAGATCACAAGTAGGCAGAGAGGCAGGCAGAGAGAGGGGGAAGCAGGCTCTCTGCTCAGCAGAGAGTCCGATGTGGGGCTCGATCCCAGGACCCTGAGACCATGACCTGAGCTGAAGGCAGAGGCCTAACCCACTGAGCCACCCAGGCACCCCTCATTAAGTCCTTTTATAGATGAAGAACCTAAGGCTTAGAAGTGAGCGACTTGTCCAAGTTAATAGCCATTAAGTAGAAAAAGTAGAACCTCATTCAGCATATTTTCTGTTGTTTGCACAACTGTCAACCGAGCAAAATAACAATAAAATATCCTTTGATTTTTTTCATATGTGAATTTGGAAAATTATTTGAATAGAGTTCTGTTATACCAGAACTTTAGTTTCTTGCTTGTTAATAAGACCTTTCACAGACACTTTGCCAACAGTACTGTCTTTTAACTCTTAACACTTAGAAACAAACTTTGTTTTCATCTGAGAGAAAATGAAAATGGAAGTGAAGTTTAAAGTAAAACAGAAAGTATTTGTGGAGGTCAACAATTAGGAGAAAGGGGAGGCAGACGTAAAGCTGAAGGAGAAGGCTGTTACCTCAAACACTGCCACATTTCTAAAGCCACTCAATTTTGCATGTTACCAAAGAGAACAATGTATTAGTATTGCTTGTTAGACCAAGTGTTTAATTGTTTCATCTTTTGGTAAATATCATGTTACCATATAGCTATTTAAATAGACCCAATATCTGATACCTAAATTTGAACATGTTCTGTTACTCAATCTAGAGATGGCTGCATTTCAACATCTTTGGGTTTCCCCTCAGGGACCCACTCATTCATTCTATTAATATTTGTTGGGCTTGTGAACCAAGCACAGAAAAAGAAATCATCCAAAAAAAAAAAAAAAAAAAAAAAAAACTAAGTTATTCTCTCATGGAGATTACCATCTGGTGGTGAAAATTAATGTTAAACAAAAAGATGTGTTATTACAAACTGTGGTAGTAACATAAATGAAAAGTTTTGGGTACAGTGGGAACCGTGATGACAACAGGAAATCCAGGTTCTTCTGTCAGTCACAGAAGCCTCTGACAAAATTTAAGCTGAGATTGGAAGGAGGCAATGGGAAAAGGCTTCAAGAACAGTGTAGCTACTGCCCTGAGTAGGCAGTGCTTGGCCAGTCAAGTAACTGAAGCTTTTAATTGTGTCAATGACTAGCACACATCTTGTGGAAGAAATAAGGCATAAGTCACTTGTGTTGAGACAATACATTTATACTGATCATTAATGGGTGGGAATTAAAAGGTATTGCCCATCTCCCCTCTAAAGAGCGGACTCAGAGACAGGCTGTTAAACTGAGGGATTCCAAATTGCTCAGCTCTGAGTTCACAAATTGCCAAGACCATCAGAGAATCAGATTGGACAATACTTCTCTTTTTACCTCACAGGGATGATCAAATGAGATAATACACCAAAACCACGTAATTTACAGAGCAGTATACACATTTTATTTACCCATTGCTAATATAAAAGCATTCCCAATTTTATTCCTGCCTTAATTCTTGTCCCAAATGTAAAACATTATTTATCTCTTTAAATTCTCTAGTCGAAGATTCCTACGACATCATCCTGAAATAATGTTTTCTTTCTGTCTTTAATAAACCTGTTTTTCCTACTGGTGAAAACTTATAAAACTAATATTTTATGTGAAGGCTATTTCAAACTCACGTTCCAGGGCATTATAAAGAAGCTCAAAATCTTCTTTTGTTTGAGGATTATGCCTCCGGTAGTAGTCCAATTTGATCCATTCCTCTTTTTCTTGTATTTTCCTTACTTCTTCCTCTGCTTCCCACTTGAATCTTAACATTTTCTGTCTTTTTAAATTCTCTACCACAACTTTAGCATGCCATTGTCTATAGTAAGTCTGTAGCACTATTACCTATAGTTAAATTAAAAGGAAATAAAAAGTATTCATTATCAACTATATCAGACAATAACAAAAGGCAATGGTGATTATTTCTATTTCAGTGTGTAATTACTAGAGAGTACCGAGAGTCTAGGTTTGCCCTATGCCAGGTGTTCTCACACACATTAGACATATAAGCTGTGGGTACTGCACATCAGCAACTTGGCTTTGAAATCTAGCAAATATGCTTTCCTAGGAGGCAGTTAGCACAATGATTAAGAGCACAGGCTCTGGAGTAAAATTTAGGTCTAAATCTGCCCTCCGCTACTCACTAGTTTTTTTAAATTTTGATTTTGCATATAAAGCCCTCAGCTTAACCCTGATATATCACAAGTCCTCAATAAATACCATTATTGTTATGAAAATTAATTGTCTCTAGTTTATCTTAACTATCATTAGCTTAGGCTCATAATTAAAACAAAATTTCATTAACTAAATACAAGGCAGGTAGGTTATGTGTAGAAGCCACCAAAGGCAGGTTAGATAAAGGAAAGACTTAAGCAAACACGTGTTTGTTAAACTGTGAGAAATATAAGTATGTCTGAGGTTACAGTACAGTACTAAATCCTCAAGAAACTTGCAATGCAGCTAAGAGAGCTCATATTTGTATTTACTAAACATGTAAATAAAATGTGGAGAGGCTAGATCAAAATTGAGGACAGAGAATATGCTGACTCATCCCTTTACTATAGCCTAATCCTTGGTAATTACAGAAAATCATGTAAGCAGAAATCAATAAGGACATGGGGTCATACTAAAGGAGTCCTCCAAAGGAACAGAAACTCTGAAGAATTCCCTCAAGAAAGGAGACCGGTAGAATAAATTAAAGAATCTATGCCTAATCGTCCACGGGAAGGTGGAAAGGCAAGTCAGAAAATACAGAAGAGTGAAAGACTACTCCAGCCCTTAACCAATCAGGCCCCTCTGAGGGATGTTCCGGCAATTGATAAGGTAACTGATTGAGAAATGCAGCAACAGAAGTATTTGCCTCTAGGCAAGAACAGTTAGTGTCCCAGAGGCTGGTGACACCCAGGAATCCGAACAGAAGCTCCCTCTTCAGAACACTACCTCTCTTCCACAATCAAGGCTTGGCCATCCCCTAAAACTACTCCATAAGGCTGTAGTAAACAAATATGTTAGCACACTGGACAGTGGGGACTTCAAATACCCTGCCTACACACCGAAGAATAACCAAACATTTGGGAAGAGCCCAAAAAATATAAGGCAGCTCATTCAACAAAGAAAAGTTTACTTTTATATGAAACAGAATTACTAGAACAGTGGTTCTCAAAGAGTAATGGTCAGACCAACAGTTTCATCTGGAAAACTGTTATAAATGCAAATTATCAGGCCCCACACCAGAGCTACTGAATGAGAAATCCTGGATAGGGCACAGATTCTGTATCTTACAAGTTCTCTTGGTGTTCCTGATGCCTGCGAAAGTTTTAGAACCACTGTACTACAGTAAAACAAAACAAAACAAAAATCAAGACCAGACTAGAAAGAGTTAACATTTTCAGAGAATAAGGGGGGGGGGGCACTATTGAATCAATATTTAAAAACCAACAAAAAGGTTTTATAAAATTTTTATTTTTTCTTAATTTAAATAAAAATCAATAGAATGCATTTAACTTGGGTGCTATTACACTTATTAAATTAGTGACACTAAAACACAGTTGTTTAAACAATAAATACAAGTTTTTCCCTTCTTATATCATAATCCAGGGATTAGCAAGCAGTTTAGAGCTGGTAGAAAGCTCTATTATATTCAACAAATGGCTTCCTACTTTTATGACCTAGGTGGCTGGCCCATTTCTCATCATCTTCCAACCAGTAGCAAGGGAGAAAAAGACAAAAGAATGGCAACTCAGGCATGGGTTGCAATGTCACAAACAACAGTAATCTCAGTACAAAAAAAAAAAAAAAAAAACCCACAAAAAAACAAAAACAAACCAGCCAGCAACTCAGCTGGGATTGTCTTCTGGAGCAAGCAATAGACAGGCAGACTAGCCAGAAATTAATCAGGGAGATCAGGAAAATGAGATAGCCATAGTGAGCTGTGATAACCTCCCAAATATCCCTAGTAGCATAAAGGCTGAACACATGTACAAGGATAAACACATACTCAGAGAGTGGAAAAGGTGTTCCCTGTTTCCATATCCCAGGCTGTGAGGTCTTGTGCAGCAGAAACGCAAGAAGAAAACCCAGCAGAAAGTAAAAGCCAGGATATACAGAAACTGAACTTGTCTGGACTTTGAATGCATCTTTCAATATACACATGGGTCCATTAGCTAAAGTGGAAGTTTTTGTTTTTGTTTTGTTTTAAAGTGGAAGCTTTACTAGATCAAGGAATTTGAGCACAACCTCTGGTCAATCATTACCTAACCATTAGGGAATGCTAAACCAGGGGTCCTCAGGAAGGCAAACTTAGAAATAGAAAAACAACAACAATAACAAATTGACCAGAGACATCAATGACTTCCTACTGTGATAGAGACAGACCCTAAAGCAGGTTTTAGCAATGGCACTGTTGATACTTTGGACCAGGTAATTATCTGTTGCAGTGGGGCTAGGGTTCCTATGCTTATAGGATGTCTGGCAGCATCCTTGTTTTCTACCCATTAAAGCATGGTAGCACCCCCCACATGTCATCATATCAAAAATGTCTCTGACAATGTAAAATGTTGCTAATAAGCACATGAAAAGATATTCAATATCATTAGCCATCAGGGTATGCAAATCAAAACCACAATGAGATATCCCTTCAGACTTACTAGGACATCTGTAATGAAAAATATAGACAGTAATAAGTGTCGATGAGGATGTGAAGATATGTGAAGATATTGGAATCCTTGTCCACTGCTGGTGGGACATAAAGTGGTGCAGCTGCTTTGAAAAACAGTCTGGCAGTTCCTCAAAAAGGTTAGACATATACTTACCAAATGATCCAGCAATTACACTCCTGGACATACACCCAAGAGCAATGAAAATATATGTCCACATAAAAATTCGTACACAAATGTCTATGGCAGCTTTATTCCTAACAGCCAATAAGTGGAAACAGCTCAAATGTCCATCAACCGATAAATAAACAAAATTCAGTATATACATTGGCATGGATACAATAGGTATATCCAGTTGAGTATATACAATGGGATATTATTCTGTAATATAAAAGAATGAAGTATTGGTACATGTCACAACATGGAAGAGCCTTGAAAACATTATGCTATGTTTTTAAAAAGCCAATCACAAAAGATTACATATTGTATGATTCCATGTATATGAAATATCCAGAATAGGTAAACCAACAGAGGCAGAAAGTAGATTAGTGGTTTCCTAAGGCAGAAAACATTGGAGGGAAATAGGGACTGACTGCTATTGGGTCAGGATTTTTTTTTCTGGGATGATGAGAATATTCTAAATATTGTATAACTCTGTATGTAATAAAAATCATTGAATTGTATACTTTTTAAAAAGTACATATTATCTTGAAAAAAGGGTTTTAAATGGGAAAAAAACCAAAAGAATTAATATGGTTCATTGGAAAATACCTATTTAACATAAAAGACAGCAAAGGAAGAAGAGAGGACAAGAGAGACATCTGACATACAGAAAACAAATAGCAAATGGCTGATATAATCCAACCTTAATAATTACATTAAATATAAATGTATTAAATACTTCAATCACAAGGTAGAGATTATCAGACTAGATAAAAAGACAAAATCAAATTATATTGTCTATAGAGAAATATTCTAGATTAAGACTCAAATAGGTTGAAAGTAAAAGGGCAGAAAAAGATAGACCATGCAAACAATAACATAAAAGAGTTGGAGTGGCTATGTTAATATCAGAGAAAACAGACTTTGGTGTCCTTTTGGTTTCAATTACTCTGGAAAGCCCCCTAGGTGATTCTACTGTCCCAATGATTAAGGCCAAGGTATAGAGAAGACAAAGCTAACAATGCCCAAAGGTAACACACAAACCCTTAGGAATCCCTAAGAGAAAGGGAAGGAAGGATTAGGGGCATTTAGGATTAGGGTTCCTTCTACTGGGGGGAGACTGGAGATAAAAACTGCTTTTAATACCAGTGAAACAGAACTCACAATAATAAAGATTCTCTCCTTGACCAAACTCTAATCAGGCCCCTCTGAGCAGTTTTTTAATTAGGCCTCAACTTTTGGGCTTCTGTGATCATGTCTGAATTGTTCAATTTTAGCAAAAGCCTGCTCAGTCAGTTTAACCAGGATCCCATCCTCAATATTTAATGAGGCTCTTATAATATATAAGAAAATTTGATCTTATAATATACTTATAATATATGGCTCCAGACAATGCCTAATCAACTCTGGTCTGCCTTCAGTAAAAAATCCTGTTTAGGATGGTTTAGCCAGAATCTCCCCTTACCTCTGATGTTTTCTTAGTAATTTTCCATCCACCAACCTCTACCCTACTCCTTGGCTGTAAATTTCCACTTTTCCTTGTATTTAGAGTTGAGCCCAGACTCTTTTCCCCGACCAAAAAACCCCATTGTAGTAGCCCCTCCTAAAAGTCTGCCTTACCATCTTCCGTATGTGTTACGAGTAATTTTTTCTTTAACAGCACCCATGTGGGTTGTTTTGTAAGCTAGTGTGGCTTAAGGAAACACACAAAGATGCACACAGAGCAACTGGCTCATTTCTCTCATTATTAGTAATAGTATTCGCTCATAATAAGAGTTATCTTACCGACTGTAGTCTTTGAGCATGGTATTCTGCTGCTGAAAAATAATTTCCTGGTGTTACCAGTTTATCAATCATGTTTGATACATACACACCAATTTTAGTCATCTGCGTGGATGTTGTATTTGTAGTCTGTTGGAGCTTTTTTCTCTGAAGAACTGTCTAAAATCAAAACATAAAAATGTAAATATCCACTATGTACACATCTAAGTGAGTAAAGAGGACATTTTTCTGTGTTGAGTTAATTTTTTGTTATTATTTGAATTACTGTATAATTCCTTGGAAGATTTTAACTTAATTTTTTTAGGTTTTTATTTAAATTCCAGTTAGTTAACATACAGTGTAATATTAGCTTCAGATGTACAACAGAGTGACTGAACACTTCATGCATCACAACAAGTGCACTCCCTAATCCCCATCACCTATCTACCCATCCCCTCACCTCCTCCCCTCTGGTAACCATCAGTTTGTTCTCCATAGTTTAGAGTCTGTTTTTTGGTTTGCCTCTCTCTCTCTCTCTCTTTTTTCCCCTTTGTTTGTTTTGTTTCTTAAATTTCACATATGAATGAAATCAGACAGTATTTGTCTTTCTCTGACTTATTTCGCTTAGCATAATACTCTTTAGCTCCATCCACATCATGGCAAATGAGGCAATTTTTAATTTTAGAGAGGTACACAGAACATCTGTTCATTCTGCAGTTTCAAAAACCTACACAGAAAAATAAAAATATTACCTGGGTATCCCTACAAAATACATTGTCTTTTTTGGGGATCTTTTTAGGTACAGTTTGCGTTCCAGCATTGTGATATTCTATTCCTGTTATTTTATGTCTGAATCCACCAAGAAACGGTTTGTGAAAGTCAGATTTTATAATCTCAACAGCTACCTCCTGGTACTCAGTAATGCCTAAGGGGGTAAAACCAAGACTGAATGAAAGTTCACCTACAAAGGGACTCTAAAATACTTTATCTAAAAGACATGAAGTAACTAACCAGTTTGTACTCTGACAGTTATGATTTGAGAGGCATCATTTAATCCTTGTATTCTTTTGATTGGAAATAGATCTGGATCTGTAGAAAAAATTTCCACTTGTACAATATCTTGTGGCTTAACTCCATGTTGCAGTAGAGTCTCATTATTTTTAAGAATCATTCCTAAAAATGACATGAAATTAGAAGTGCTATGACAAAGAAATAACCATATATACTCATTGTAAGGGGATGGAAAACATCAAAGATGATTGTATGAACACATATAGTTCAATTACTGAATAGAATATTGATGATGTCTACCCCTTGCTGTAATGTTAGTACAGAAAGTGCCACAATGGGAAAAGTTAAGATGCAAGAATTCAGCACTATAAGTAAAGCTACAACTCTCATAGGATTTCTCATCAGAAATACAAATATAGAATAACCATGCAACTCTATAACTATTTAAAAATAAAAACATATCCTATGAGCAAAATCATATTCTAAACATTGAGTCTCTAAAAAATCACAATGTGTTATATGTGAACATGGACATATCTAGATCAGGAAAAATTTGATTATTTTCATACCTATTCCTCTCTCCAGTGCAGAAAAGCATATACTCAGAATTCCATCCTTCCCTTTCTGCTTCTATAATAAGGAACTCATATAAATAAATTCATGAAAAAGTGGAGTTAAGGCTTAGGTTTGTGCTGGAAAAAAGTGTACATCACTTTATTTTTATGTTATTTTATATCTTTTTTAGTTCTATCTCCCTTCATTGGTATATCCTGTAAATTTACTCAAATTTTACTTCTCTATTTCAAGGTATACAAAACTATATATAATGTTATTGGCTGCTGTTTTGATAGAATCTCTATCACTCTTCCGATGCATGGTCTTCCTAAATTATAGGTAGGAACTCGAACATACCAAAGATTTTGTGACACTCATTCTTAGAAATATATCAGATACCACCAGTCCATTTTCGCTATGTTTAAGAAAGCACAAAGACCCGAAATTCTTAACTCAAAAAAGTAACCTGAATATTATATGGACTATGTGAAAGGTTGCCCCAGAATATATCCATGTCCTAATCCCCAGAACCTATGAATGCTAACTTATATAGCAAAGATGTCTGTAAATTTTATTAAGTTAAAAAGTTTGAGATGAGAGATTATCCTGGAATATCTATGTAGGTCCTAAATGTAATCACGAATGCCCTGAGAGAGGAAGAAAGGGAGATTTGACTACAGAGGAGAAGATGATAAAAAACAAAAGTAGAGATTTGAAGAGGCTCTACTGCGTGCTTTAAAGAGGGAGGAAGGGGCCATGAGCCTATGAATACGGTGTACAACTCTAGAAGCTGGAAAAGATAAGGAAGCAGATTCTTCCCAGAACTTCCAGAGGGAAAACAGCCCTGCCCACATGTTGGATTCATCTGACTGAAACTGACCTATGATTTCTGACATCCAGGACTGTAAGAGAAATCATGTGTTAAGTTATTAAGCTTGTGGTTAATCATTACAACACCCATAGGAAAACAATATAGATTCCCAGAGCCCTCGTCATTCCTCTAGTTTGTGTAGGAGGCTTAATCCCACCAAATTTGAACTCCAATTCTAGTACTAGAAAAAAGCACCTATGTTAGAGAGCAGCTGACATAGAATCAAGCTCTTCTATTATCACGGCTTACATAAGCCTGTTACTCAGTGGTGATGACTGGCACCTACACATAAAGGTTGGTCATGAAATACAAAGAACAGAGAGTCTCAAATACCACTGGGTAGCTACTCCAGTCTCAAAGTGCTCTCTCCTCCAATTTTGAACTTCATCTTATAGAGAATGCCAAGCAAGCAGTTTCAAACTCCGTTTTTGGAGTCATACCTATATTTAAGTTCAGATTCTACCATTCATTTGCTGTGTGAATTTGTGTAAATTTCCCAAGCTTTAGTTTCCTTCCTTCAAAAAAAGTTAGTAACAATACCTACCTCAAAGGGTTGTTGTATGGACTGAATGATAATGTGATAATGTAGATAAAACATTCTGTAGATGGACTAGCACATAGTACATCTCAATAAATTAACCATCATGATTATTACTAATAACTATTTAAATTTTAGCGTTGTTTCTCTACCCGAGCTTTAATAGTCAGTTGTTTGAATACATGAGCATCTTAGTATTACAACATATTCATTATAATAGCTTTCTAAAAATAATTTTGAAATTGAACTGATTATTTTCTCCGATTTGATAAGGAGGAATTTAATAGGTATGGTTTACTCATTTTTAGTGTTTAGGATTTTCCCACATGCAGAAAAATGTTTTTATTTCCCTGGAAAGTTTTTTTTCTGGCATCTTTATAAGTTAATACAAAAACTTCAAAACTAAAATATTAGCATCTGTACAGACATATTCTACAGAAACATTTATTTAGCTAGGCTGCTCTCGCTCTCTCTTTCACAGTTACAAAGACTATGTCCTCTCAGGACACGAGGCTACTATAAAGTGGGCTACTCAATACTGCCCATAAAAAAGAAATCAACTTGAGGGGCGCCTGGGTGGCTCAGCGGGTTAGGCCGCTGCCTTCGGCTCAGGTCATGATCTCAGGGTCCTGGGATCGAGCCCCGCATCGGGCTCTCTGCTCAGCCGAGAACCTGCTTCCTCCTCTCTCTCTGCCTGCCTCTCTGCCTGCTTGTGATCTCTCTCTGTCAAATAAATAAATAAATAATTAAAAAAAAAAAAAAAAAGAAAAAAGAAATCAACTTGAACACCATGGGAAAGAGAGTTGACCTTAATGTATCAAGACTGACAGAGAAACCATCTTTAAGTCCTTTTCTTATTCCATACATACTCATTCCTCAACTTCTCTCAAGCTCATTGTCTCCCACTCCCCGCACAGAACCTACTTCTAGCCACTCTAAACTTCTTACAACTTCCTCCAGAGTCCCAGATTTTCTAACTTCTTTGGGACTTAGCACAAATATTACCACTTTTATTAAATGAAGCTTTCTAGACTCCCAGTTTCTTTCCTCTCTGTTCTCACAGTTTTTTGTGCATATCTCCATTAAGACATTTACACATTATGTGGTATTATTACATCATCTTTCTGACTAGTCTGTAAACAATTTCAGAATGAAGATTTTGTTTCATGTTTCTTTACATCTTCAGTTCTTAGCTAAGTATTTAGAACAAGTATGTCCTCAATAAAAATGTGTTGAATGAATGCATAATCATAATATAATGTTCAAAGAGTAGATATTAATTTAACAAATCAAAGATCTTGATTATGCACATGATAAAACTAAAGTTTTATTAGCTTCCCAACTTACCTGAATATCTTATCTGCAGTATATTAGATGGGATCTTTAGTAGATACGAAAAATGATCCTTGAGGTATTTTATAGTGATATCTATTTTAAAAGGCATTATAATTTCCTGGCCCACAGGAAAAAGTACAACTTTTACTGTAGATAAAAAGAGAAAAGAAAGAACTATAGTCAAAAGCAAGGGTCAGCAACCTACAGTCCACAAGCAGAGAGAGAATGATGGAGCAAGTTGACCTTAATTTCCCCCAACCCCAGCTCCAAGTTCCAATCTTTTTTCCATTCTCTGCTATGAGGATCCATGCGTATTCAGAATTACCTTCTCACTCAGAATTCCACAAGAAATAGGAAATAAAACTAAATTGCTTTTAAAGAGTCCCAATATTTGATATCATACTGGTATTAATTGGTACTAATCTGGTATTGGTATCTGGTATTATATTATTCAGATATAAATAGAAGAACATCTCAGAAATGTACTGAATAGCAGAACGGGAGGCCCGGAGACCTAAGGGGTGTCCCTGAAGCTGTGATGTGCATGTGCAAGCTTTGATTATATATTGATAGCATGCATCCATAAGTCAGTGCATATTCATGAAGTTAGGAAAATCCAATAGAGAAATTTTCAAAGAAAAAGATATCTAAGTCCACTCTTCTTCCCATAATTGATTTATGACTATGGCTGCCAAAATGTAAAACAGAAAAATCACTGTTCATTACAAATATCTAGAATAACTAATACAAATCTACTTTTCACAAAAATGGACATTACGTGGCTCACTACCCATTCTATAAAATAGGAAATCAAGACACTTACATATTGATAATAAAGAAAACCTTTATAGAAGCTTCTTATAATGGGGTAAACTTTCTCTTTTATATCTACAGATTTTTAAATTTTAATGGAGAAGATGTAATGAGTAAGATGTAGAAGTGAGTGACAAGTAAGAGGGCAGAGTGTACACTGTAGACCAAAAAAGTTTTGTACATTTCTAAATTCCTGACATATGACAATTTTCATAAAGCTAAATGACACATTTATCAATAACCCTAAAATAAAATTTAACTAGGCATTGATAATGCTGAGGTTCTTTGAGATTGTTAAAACTTATTTTCATAGCTATCAACAAAGAAAACACTCTCACAGATGTTAAATTATCAGAAAGCTAGTCTAGTTGTTTTATAGAGTCAAAATTCTATGGTTAACATATTTTAACATTTTCATGGCAGTGATTTCCTAAGCTTTGGGAAGGGGAGGTATGTGAAGGAATTCATGAACCCTAGAAAGCACAGGGCCAAGACAACTTAGTTCTAATTTCCATGTGCTTGTTAAAAACTACAGTATCAGGCAATCACAAAGATATCAAAAAATGGAGCCCAGGGACTGCCTGGCTGGCTCAGTCAGGAGAACATGTAATCTTGATCTCAGGGCTGTAAGTTCAAGCTGCACATTGGGCACAGAGATTACTTTAAGAAACAAATGAACAGGTATTCTTGACTGGATTATTTGGTTTTTGGGTGCTGAGTTGGTAAGTTCTTTATAGATCTTGGATACCAAGATGAAGCCTCTTACACTGTTGGTGGGAGTCCAAGCTGGTACAGCCACTCTGGAAAACAGTATGGAGGCTCCTCAAGACTTTAAAACTAGAGCTACCCTATGACCCAGCAATTGCACTACTGGGTGTTTATCTCAAAGGTACAGATGGAGTGAAAAGAAGGGGCACCTGCACCCCAATGTTCATAGCAGCAGTGTCCACAATAGACAAACTGGACACTGCTGCTATGGTGGAAGGTGGAAATATGTAAAAGTAACAAGATATGAAGAATGAGCCCTGAATATGAAACGAGGAATCTGGAGTCAAGTTCCATTCCAAATCTTTCTTGCTAGCTATGAACAATTAATTCCAAAGAGGCATGCAAAAGAACTACAATTATACTCAAGAATCTGTCCATTTTCCAAAGTTCCTAAACATTTTAAAAACATACTTTACTTAGGAAAAAATGGATCAATATCAACTTAAAATTTAATGGTGTTCATCTATTTTGGGAAAATAGATAGAACAGAATAGAGTATCTTCACACTTAATTAAGAGATCAGGGGCACCTGGGTGGCTCAGTGGGTTAAAGCCTCTGCCTTCCGGCTCGGGTCATGATCCCAGGCTCCTGGGATGGAGCCCCGCACTGGGCTCTCTGCTCGGCGGGGAGCCTGC